>NC_049212.1:26524494-26841994 GCF_013347855.1 Anguilla anguilla
CAATCAACAGGTGTTCAGGCATGATGCCTGTCCCCAAGAAGAATGGCACAGTACGTATTTGTGTAGACCTCACCAGACTGAACAGGGCAGTGTGCAGGGAGAACTATATTCTACCCTCAGTGCAGCACACCCTTGAACTATTAGCTGGGGCATGGGTCTTTAGCAAACTTGACACAAACATGGGGTTCTGGGCAGATGTCAAACAAATCTGCTAAATACACCACATTCATAACCCATTTTGTTCTTTATTTTTTCAACAGACTGCTCTTTGGCATTGTCTGCAGGCATTCAGAAACTGCCTGGTGTAGTGTGTCATATGGATGATATACTTATCTTGCGTGAGTCACAATGTCAGCACGGCAAGAGGCTGCAAAATGTGCTGAGTTGAGAAAGCTGGAATCACACTGAATATGGATAAATGTGAGCCAGGGAAGAATGAAGACAGGTTCCTGGGTCACATCATTTCTGCTAATGGTGTGAGACCTGATCTGGACAAGACAATGGCAGGTCAGGACATGAGAGAGCCCCCCAACATCAGAGAGGTTCGCAGCTTCCGGGATACGGTGAATCAATGTGCCTTGCAGAGAAATATAAGCCGTTGAGGGACGGTTCTCTAAAAGAAACCACTGGTGTTGGGGCAGCGCCCAGCAAGAGGTCTTCAGCCAACTGAAACACAAGCTCTCATCCCCACCTGGGCTAGCACTTCACAACCCCGCTAAAGAGCTAAAACTGTCCACTGATGCCTCAGCCCACAGCCTTGCGGCTGTTCTCCTGCAAAAGGACGAGGAGCAATGGAGGCCTGTGGCATACGTGTGTCGCTCTCTGACTCCAACAGAGCAGTGCTATGCCCAGGTTGAAAAAGAGGCTCAAGGCCTGACCTGGGGGTGTGAGCGATTAAATTTCACCCAGAGACGGACCACAAACTGCTTGTAAGCCTGCTTGGAACACAGGAGCTGGCAGAGCTTCCGCCTGGTATACAGAGGTTCTGCCTGAGACTAATGAGGTACAGTTACACCATCACACACACACCAGGCGAAGCACTGCTGACAGCAGATACACTGTCACGCTCACCAGTCACACACAGCACGAGTGTATACAGCTCTGACACAGATATAATGCAGGACACTAATATTTACGTGTTTACGATGCTGTTTTGGAAGGCGTACCTGTATGCTCTACTTACCTGGCTGAACTCAGAACACAGTTGAAAGCTGACAGCACATGTTCGGAAGTCATGAGACTGTGTCAGGAAGGGGGGTGGCACAGCTTCAGCCAACTAACAGGAGAAATGAGACGTTACTGGCCTGAAAGAGCCTCACAGTTCATGATGGTCTTCTCTTAAAAGGCTCCAGGTTATTAATACTCTCAGCTAGACATGCATCAGGGTGTTAATAGATGTAGGCAGTGAGTCAGAGACTGAGGACGGTGGCCCGGCGTAAATGGACAGTTGAATTAACTTGCTCCAAACTGTAAAACATGTTTGAGGGAGAGAACCAACCCTGCAGAGCCTTTAATGCCCAGCGACTTTCCTGAGAGACCATGGCAAAAGTTAGGGGTAGACATGTTTACACTAAATTGCAATAGCTATCTACTAGTAGTGGACTATTTGTCCAGATTTCCAGAAATTGCTAAACTATCTCCTACTAGCTCAGAGGATGTGGTTGCGCACTTTAAGTCTATCTTTTCTCACCATGGCATCCCAGACGTTCTGTTTTCTGATAATGGGCCTCAGTTTCCGAGCCAACAGTTTGCAAACTTTGCAGTGGTCTACGGATTCCGAGATGTCACCAGTAGCCCAAAGTTCGCTCAGAGCAATGGGGGGACAGAGCGTCACATCCAGACTATAAAGCATCTTCTTATCAAAACTAATGACCCCTACTTGGCACTTCTGTCACGCAGGACAACACTTTTGACCAACAGCTACAGCCCAGCCCAACTCCTGATGGGATGGAGGCTAAGCACACCAGTGCCTCAGCATCACTTACTTACACCATCCCAATACTTCCTGAATGCATCACAGTGGCTGAGAAAAGAAGGAGAAAGAAAAGGAGAGGAGACGAAAGGAGGCAGCAGCCTACTACGCACAACACCATGCAAGAGATCGCAGCCAGCTGTCATCAGGGCAGAAAGCATGGATCACAGACACAGGGCACTGTGGTGTCAACACTTGCCACACCACGCTCTTACTTAGTGGATGGCCCTCAAGGCACCATCAGAAGGAACAGGCATACCAAGTATGGAAACATGAGCTGGACCTTTCCACAGCACCTGATCAACCAGCCGAGGAGGTGCAGGATTCACCAACACCTCACCAGTCCCCTACCCAGTCAGCTCAGACTTCAAAGTCACCTGCCGTAAATAGGACTTGGTCAGGCAGGGCTGTGGTTAAATCTAAGAGACTGGACTGGTAATGAAAGGAAGAAATGGAAAAAATATATAAATATATATAGGTTACTGTGACTTAAGGGAGTAGTTTATTTTCTTAATACCTGAGAAAATAGTTTTCTGTTGCAAAAAGAATATATAATGCATTTGTTTAGGCAGTATTCAAGCTTATTGAGACAAGAGCCATTCATACTGCTTTTGTTTAATAAGAAAGGGAGATGTGGAATAATGGTTATTTGGAGTATATAAATGTTCAATAAAATAGTGGATTAAAAACTGTCATGGTGAATTCTGACGCGCAGTAATTCAACAGTGGGGTGTGATGAGAAAGGAGGGGGTTGAACACTGGATCCAACTTCCAGGCGAACTCAAGGATGAAGGCAAGCACGCCTTCAACTAATCAAAAGCTTGTGAAGTCCCAGAAGTAAGAATGAACACTGCATGCTGAGGGCAAAACATTGGAGCTCCCATTAAAATGAATTTTTGAATAAAACATCCCCAATGGTATTCTGAAACCCGATTAACGATTGTCACATTTCATATGAAAAGCAGATTGAAAAATATGTAATAAAATATGTACAGTGGGATCCAGAATTATTGGCACCCTTATACCCTTCATAAAAATGAAGAAAAAAGGCTGCATATAATAAATGACAAATAATAATCTATATGTTATGTTCAAACCTATGGAAAAACTATAGACTATTATTTAAATAAATTTACTCTCATGCTTCAATGTTTTTTATTAAGTAATCTAATTTTTTCTGAAAACCATAGGTGCCATAATTATTGGCACTCCTAACAATTAATCGTAAGATCAAACAAAATGAAATTGGCAATACAATTTTACTTAATTTAGTTCATCTCAGTCTAAAGGAACTATATTGTGTCATTCACTTCCAGTTTCACTAGAAAATAAAAATGAGATAACAAGCATACAAAATCCCTTTGTCATCCATCAGCATGGGAAAAGCCAAATAACTGTCAATTCAGAAGAGACAGATGGTAATTTACATTACATTACATTACATTACAGGCATTTGGCAGACACTCTTATCCAGAGCGACGTACAACAAAGTGTATAACCATAACCAGGAACAAGTATGACGAAACCCCTAGAGAGAAGTACCGGTCCAAGTGCAGGGAACAACCGCATAGTTCAACTTGGACCCTGGAGGTTAAACTGATTAACACTAACAACGAGAACGGCAACAACGCGATCTATGGAAAAAATACAAGTAGTCGTTAAGACAGTTAATGCACCTAAGTCACCTACGAAACAGCTGCCTAGTTACAACCCTAAGTTTAGTCATTTACAGGGGGGAAGGGTGGGATGGGGAGAGGTGCAGCCTGAAGAGGTGAGTCTTCAGTCGTCGTTTGAAATGGGTCAGTGTCTCAGCTGTTCTGACCTCCACAGGGAGGTCATTCCACCATCGTGGGGCCAGAACAGACAGGAGACGTGTTCTGGAAGTGCAGGTGCGAAGAGGGGGAGGTGCTAGGTGTCCTGAGGTAGCAGAACGGAGGGATCTGGCTGGCATGTAGGGTTTGAATATCTTGTGGAGGTATGCTGGGGCTGATCCCTTGACTGCCTGGTATGCTAGGACCAATGTTTTGAATTTGATGCGAATCACAAGTCTGGTAATGGGTACAAAAAAAGACATAAACGGTTAAACATACCACTTAGCACTGTAAGGGCAATAATAAAGGTGTAAAACATATGGAATGGTTGCAAATTTGCCAGGAAGAGGAAGCAAGCACGTTGTCCCCACGGACGATGAGGAAGATGGTGAGGGAGGCCATCAATAACCCAAGGATCACTGTTTAAGAATTGCAGAGATTGGTTTGTTTCTTGCGGTCAACAAGTCTTAAAAAAACATAAAATGGCACCTCTATACCAAATAACTCTTTGGAATGGTGGCACGAAGACAGCCCTTATTGAGCACAATAAACAAATCAAGAATCTGGAGCTTGCCAAACCTTATTGGAATTATGACTGGAAGAGAGTGCTATTGTCAGATGAGACCAAAATTAAACGTTTTGGCCATACACACCATCGACATGTTTGGCGGCAAAAGAGGAATGCATACAGAAAAAGCACCTCATACCTACAGTCAAATATGGAGGTGGGTCATTGAGCTCAAACCCAAAGATATCAATGATTCTGAAAAGTTCTACATGGAGCAAAGGTCAAAAATCCCTCCAAATGTGTTCTCTAACCTAATCACAAATTATAGGAAAAGACTCATGGCTGTCATCTTTGCCAGGGGTTTTCACAAAGTATTTAATCAGGGTTGCCAGTAATTGTGGAACCTGTTTTTTGGGGAAATATTTTTATTTATTTTAAAAATGTAAGACTTTGCTTGATTCCAATGAATCATTAATCAAGCACACCAGTTTACATATGTTGGAAAATAAAGCTTATGTCAATAACTGTATAATTTTTTAGTTTAGCATTTTTTTATTTTTTTTTTAGCATTTTTTGTGCATATCTATCAAGGGTGCCAATAATTCTGAAGCCCACTGTACATTTTAATAAATATCCTCCAAAAATATCCAGACCAAAACAACCATTGTTTCACAAATTGCTACACATTATGAAATGTATGATTGTATAACTTTATACCTTACACAAATTATAAATAGATCAACAGCATTTTCTTTGGTAGTTAAATCACGTTGGTGTTCTACATTAAATTCAATGGACAGCAAGCTCTTTTGCCATTAACATGCATGCTAGAGGCTGTTTTTCCGTTACTTCCTAGGCTTCACCGCCTGGCCCTTCCTACCCTCTCCAGTTCCTATGCAAGCTGTATGAGTGCAGCCCACTCAAGCTGGAATTAGAAATACCAGTGCGCTATAGTTTCTCAAGTTTTGTCACGGTTGAGGAGGGTGGGACGCAATTGCGGACCGAGGGGATCTAAAAGTTAACCCTGAGGGATAACCACCAAATCGCTGAGCGATAGAAAGGGAAGGGGAAAAACCCAAATAATAAAGAGCGAAGTAATCGCTCTCTCCACTCACTGAAACTTCTGTCAGCGGGCTCAGAAAACTAAAAGAAATTAAACACCGCCGCAGCGTAGCTGCCCAAAAAGAAAACCCCCACTAGAAAAACAGAGTGGGGTCACTTACAAAAGAAAAAGGATATTCGCAGCCCGGCGGGTAGAAAACAAAAAGAAAACTAAGAGACGAGGGCAAACTGTCCTCCACAGCGCAGAGAGATAACCAACTCGAGAAGAAACTAAACGGTGATCAAATCAGGCAGATAGGATCAACACGGTAACTTCTGCCGATTCTCACACCCCTACACACTAAGAGTCTGACAAACAATGAGTCTGCGCTGAACCCCAGAAATCAGGGGCTACATATAGGCCTCCTACACCTGACTCTCATCAGGGACAATTAGCTCAGACAAATACCTGTGAGGTGCTATCACCTCACCATAGTACTCATACACCTGCCCCTCGTCAAGGTCAATTAACCCGCAGAAATCAGAGAGAGAGGTGCCACCACCTCACAAGTTTACCATATTTTATTCAAAAAAAAAATTGATTATTTTTATTTATTTATTTGTATTGATTTACTGTGTTTATTTTTATTCAAATGTGACCATATATTTATAAGATGTCAAATATGTATGAATATCGGTCTACCTTGTTTTATTTTATAAGTGTGTCTTAAGCAACTGGTGGTGGTTCCAAACAATGCTTCTTCTAGGAATGCTGTTGCCAGTTTCACTGGGAAATAGCAGGCTTGGTTCCACCCTACTACTAACACCCTAACAATTGCCTGACAGTCTTCACACTGGTATGCATGCCTAATAAAGGCAAATTTCACATCTACCCATATGGTGCAGCTGTCATAAAAATCAGTCCAAAACTCAGTTATGCAGTCTCAGAACACACCAATTCCTTCGCCTTCCTCAGGGTCTCCATTTGGTAGACACATCTTAATGTACACCTCAGTACTTTAACATATGGATTTTTAAAGGCGATGATGAGGTCAGAGAGACATTGTCCCCTCCTAACAATCAGTGTTTCTGCAGCAGGCTGTGGTTCATCCACTGTTTGGGTTGGGAGGTCTTCCTCCCTCGTAATCACATTTACAGGAATAAACTGTGGTTTGTCCAGAAGCAGGTGTAGCAGGTCACCCTCCCTGATAATCCCTGTTTCGGGAGCAGGTTGTGGTTCATCCAGTGTTTGAGATAGCACGCCATCCCATGGCAATGTGTCATCCATGTGTGCATCTTCATTTGTAGAATCTCCAAAGGAAATTTCAAGGTTGATTTCTGGATCTATGTTTTCCAACCGCTGTTCCTCAGTAGATTCATGCTGGCCTCTTTCCTTGAGATCTCTAACAGAGAGTGAGTTGACCTGAAGGTCTGCCCTCTCTCCCTCTGAGAACTGCTCTTCTGTTTGCATTTTAGAATCTTAGAGTCTTAGAATTTTAACCTGGCTTTCATAATACAACTGTTCTACTGTGTCAACTTGCTTCTGAGAAGATTCAATTTCAATTGAATATAGGGAGAACCTTTTCTTCTTTTAAGAACAACAACAATATATGAATGAATGACTTGTGCATTGTATGTGTGAGTAACTTGGCATTTTTGCACGTTGAAAACGTTTTTTCCATCAGATATTTATTTTCTCCTTCATGCCATCTGTAGGCTACTCAACTGTCATTTTTTTCCAAATACGCACGCCATATCGTTGGCTGCACGCATCCACGTGCATATTTAACTAGACAGGCAGACACGCCTTCAGCTAAAATATTCTGGTGAAGTCCCGGAAGTAAGTCTGTACTGCGCGTGTTGAGGCAAAACATTGGAGCTCCCATTAAACTGAATTGGAATTATCAGACTTTTGAAGACAAAATAAAACGTCCTCGATGGTATTATGAAACTCGATTAATAACCGTTACGTTTCGTATGAAAAGCAGATTGAAAAATATGCATTATGTAATAAAATATGCACATTTAAAAAAATATTTCCCCGAGACTTCTGGGCCAAAGCAACAATTGTTTCAGAAACTGCCGCACATGATGAAATTTTTTATCATAAAATAGGACCGATGAGGTTTTCTTTGGTTGTTAAATCACCTTGGATTTCTACATTAAATTCAATGGTCAGCCAGCTCTTTTGCTCTCAAGCATGCGCAATAGAGACCGTTTTCCATTACTTCCTAGGCTTTACCGCCTGGCCCCTCCTACCCTCTCCAATTCCTGTGTACGCTCTATGGCTGCACGTCTAGAACTGCATTGCGGTGCTGCAATTGGATGATATTGAATTTCCCTGTTTTCCCATCTCCTTTTGCAGCGCAAGCTATTGGCGAGCAGTTGATAAATTCAGCGCCAGCCCCGCCCATCACCTTTCTTGCGATTTTGCCCCTATTTAAATGTCTGTGTCGCATTTGGGACCAAGCAAGAATTTTAAATTGCTCAAACGAGATTGACCCCGAGCAACAATAGATACCAAAGGTAATTATTGTTTAATTTTTTCCATAAGAGAGAAAGATAAACTAATATTTTTAACTTTATGAATATTGTTTGTTCAAGGAGCAGCTGAGCTTGCTGCGGAAACCTTGTATACAGGAAGTGAAATTTACTAGGGGCGGCAAATGTTTTCATTGAGCTCCAACACATCACTTTGTGCACTCTAAAATTTAACTTAATTGAGAGACGATATGCATTAATACTGTCTCACTAGTTTCTGCACATAGTTGACAGACGACATATGCCCCAATGACAGCGGCAAAAGGCAGAAGGCGTGGTTAAATGAGCGGGCGTAGAAACATTGCTGTCGATGACGAAGGGTGTGTAATGTGCGTGTAGGGACAACACAGTATTAGTTACGAAAGACGTGTGAATATCTTTACATATAAAACATATAGACAACTTGGCCGCCATATTATTATTATTATTTGTATTATTATTATTATTGCAGGGGATGAGTAGTTGCCGATTTGGCATTTGCTCACATTTGGCCGTAGAGCTTAAGTAAATATTCAATAACGGTGACCGTTCATGGTGCTTTGGAAATGAAACTAAGTTTATTTAAATGATTAAAATAATTAGAACGTGGCTTGTGTAGCCTATTTATTTTTTTGGTTGCTTTAGGGAGCGGTTGCTTGCACGCTATAAATAACGTTGTTCATATGGAAAAAGGATGCGTAATATTTTAATTTTATGATTACGGTCTTTAAAACATAACACCTAGTTTATTACCTATATGTTGCATTCTGTGTATTCTTCATACCCTAAATATCTTTTACATTATTTTTCTGGGAACCGAGTCACCTTTTTATTTGGTTAATTTACTGGATCATACCTCTGCTTTGCTCACAATCATTTCAGACCAGACCAGCATGTCTATACAAACCCTGATTGTTCTAATGGAGCATTTCCCCCGCACAGCTGCGGATATTTTGTTTGAATCCATCTGTACGCTCCCCAGTCACATGCATTCCAGTCTGAGGGTAGGCTGAGGATAACATTTCAACATCGTTTCCCAGCAAGAGAATGAGCTAGTCATTCATGGACGACTGCCAATTTACTCGAAATGCATGCTGGTTGGGACTTTGCCATGCTGTGGCTTATTTCAGCAATGTGTGTTCTCTCTTCTCAGTGAGGAAAGATGGTGAACTGCTGTGGACTGCTCACGGAAAAGAATGAACCTGGTATGAGGGATGCAAACAGGGCCAATACCCACACTTCTGTGTCATTAACTATTGTCCTCTTTTTGCTCATTCTCTTTTTGCCACGACTACCTACCAACACTCCCTCCGCCCTGGGTAACTGACCATTGTTCTCTCTCACTTTTTCTCTCTCTCTCAGTGCCTCTGAAACAGGTGGAGGTGGTGGTGAAGGTACAGGGTCACGTGGCCTCGGTGAGCTCCACGTTGCAATATGAAAACAACGAGGAGCGCCCTCTGGAGGCCATCTTTGTGTTTCCACTGGAGGGAGACGCAGCCCTCTGCCACTTCAGTGCCAAGATCGGGGAGACGGAGGTGGTGGCAGAGCTGCAGGAGAAGCAGAAGGTGAGAGTGGTGTGGAGGGTAGCGTTTGTGGCCACAAACTGGGCATGTGTAAATAATTAGAAAACTCCCACACAAAAAAATACACACAGAAAAGGCACACCACAGTCAGATTAGTTGAGTCACCAGGCCACATTCTTTGCAAAATACACAGTACACAGATCCTGTAGAGCTAGTTGCACAGCATTTTAGTCCAACAGCAAACTCTAAAAATCAGTGTAGGCTCCCAAGCAATATTTAAATTTTTTTCAACAACAGTGATATAGACCTGACTAGGAAAACTCCTGAACATGTAACACTGCTAAAGCACTAATGTAGTATTGCTATGCCAAGTTACATCATGGCTTTAGTTATGTTTCATGTTTACTGTCTCTTGCCTGTTGTCTTGTTGTCTCACAATGATGACATCATACCTAGGCAAAGGAACAGTATGATGATGCGCTGAGCTCGGGGCAGCAGGCCTTCCTGCTGGAGGAGAGCGAGGAGAGTTCGGACGTTTTTCGGCTGAGCGTGGGGAGTCTGCCCCCGGGAGAGAAGGTCTCGGTGACCCTGACCTACGTGACCGAGCTGGAGGTGCAGGCCGACGAGGCGTTGAGATTCTGTCTGCCCGCCGTTCTCAACCCCCGTTACGCCCCCCGGGGTAAAGACATGCTCTGTCTCTGCACTGCAATGTGTCTTCTTCAAAGATGCGAATGCGAGAGGTGATGTAGATCTCTATAGCTCTGAGGATAGTTTGACATTGTGAGTAAGGAGCTGCATTTGTTACAGGTTTGGTCTAGCGCATAAAAGGCACCTAATCACCAAATTGAGGACGAGGCACTTCTATTTTAAGTTCAGTTAGCATTAATTACCTCCTGTATGAACAAATATAGTGTTGAGAAGGTGTGTAAATTGCTCTCAGTAAGTATTAATGTCCAGGAAGTAAGTAATAACACAGAGGGACATATAGTTCTAGCTGACCTTGTGGTGACCCTGGAGCGAATTTTATTGACCATATGCAGGCTCACCCCTACCGTTAGTTTCACAGATGGATACTCTGCCCAGTTACTACCCTCTCTCTTTGCTCTGCCTGCATTATACTTTACCCCCCTCCCTCTCTCACCCTACCTGCCCTTTAGACACTGGAAGTGTACCCGAGGTAACCTCTGCCTTGGATGGTTCAGTGCCCTATACTCTGTCCCTCAGTGTGGACCTGTCCTCTCCAAGTCCCATCTCCAAGGTGGAGTCCAACTGTCCCCTTCAGCCCCTGAAGTACCTGAACACTGAGAAGACACAGGCCACGGTGTGTGCATGCACGTGTGCGTGTGCATGTGCGTGTACTTGTGTGTGTGTGTATGTGTGTGTCCTTACACTTCATGTCTTTTCTTCCTTAATGCACAAACCCCATCGGGCACAGTACAATGTTAACACTGGACATTGTACTGTGTGCAGGTGAGTCTGTCCCCAGGTCACAAGTTTGACCGTGATGTGGAACTGTTGGCATACTACAGTGGCGCCCATCAGCCCACTGCCATTGTGGAGATGGGACAACCCAATGCCAAGTCTGGTAAGCCTCTTTCCCTTTGGCCAAAATACTTGGGATAAAGTGTTATGATTAGTTCACTGACATCCTCTCTTCTCTCATTATTACTAGCACTGGGAGATATAGCACAATGATATATTATTGCATACCGTAATGTTGCATTTTGTCTTTTTTTAATCATATCTTATGCAATAGGCAAACATTCAAACATCAGAGGCTGTGTGAAATGCTTCCAGGGAAATAATGTCACTGCTGTTGCATGACGGCCAGTCAGCAGCAAGGCCTTGTGGCTTCCATGTGATTGACAAAAACACATCACATGATCATATGAAAGCTGTATAACCTTGCTGCTGATTGTCTTATTAATACCCAATAGATACCACTGGTGACGTTTTTTTCCCCGGAAGCATTTCACACAACCTCTGAAGTTGTGAATGTTTACTACCACATCAGGTATGATGACAGAAATAAAAGATGAAAAGAAAGGCAATATGCCACCTGGCGACAGTGACAGTTATTACATTTGATAATTATCATTGCGGATAATTATCATCTCTTTCTCTCTCTCTCTCTCTCTCCATAATTCACATCAGTGATTCACTTTACTGTCCTAGTCTAAATACTCTCTCTCTCTCTCTCTCTCAGGCTCTTTGATGGGTGACCCTGTCGTCATGCTAAGCCTTTACCCAGAGTTCCCAGCAGCAGTGACATCATCGCTGGCCTCATGTGGGGAGTTCCTCTTCCTGGTTGATCGGTCCGGCAGCATGGAATGTAATATGCACAACGATCAGGGAGCACAAATGCGAATCGACAGCGCAAAGGTAATTTATTTCAGAATTATTTCACATTTCTTTTCCGGAATAAACCAAATTGATTCCAAATAATGGTGGTGAGCTGCAGGACCTGCTGGTTTTTTTGTGATAAAAAATTTAACTGATCAATTAAAGCAGTTGATTACACACATAACGGACATCATCAGATGAATTGCGCATGTCAGTGGCCTCAGCAAACTGACAGAGCAGGAGAGAGTGAGACGCAATTGTTTGCTGACCGAGAACAATACCAAACTTCAATGATTCATTAAATGAAATGCAGGCCATGAAATCATGGAATTAATTATTTATTTAGACTAATTCAGGGAGTCAGGCTCTTAAGCCGCGTTTCCACCAAAATTATCCGGAACTTTCAGTCCCAGGAACTACTTTACCAGGAACTAAAAGGTTCCTTCAGCCAATGGTTGTCTGCGTTTCCACCGGGGTCTAAAGTACCGCGAAGATTAGGCAAATTAGCCCACTGACGTTGTCGTCGGTCCCATCTGTCATATGATTTCTTCTGTAACCCCATACTACCACCGAAGTAGCCTACATTATTTTCTAATAACCGGGACAGCCCGGAGGGGTTTATTCCACTTATATACAACGGGTTACCAACAATGACTATATATGGTTACTTTTGTATTTATTGATTTTCATATATCCTCTCAAACACATTCATTAACAGCAGAAAACATGCACACGTTGTAAACAGTTTGCTGTTTTATTACTTTCTCGTTGTCAATTCCATATAGGCTAATCGCAAAATGACAAGAATAGAACGAAAACTCGGACTTGCGTGAAAATGTAAATTAGTAGTGGTACAGCCACCGTTTGCTTTCCTTCGAAGTTACTGCTAGCCGAGCAGCGAAGTGTGCCCTCCAGATGCGAACCATGCACCATAAATGAGTCCATAGTCTTCCTGGTCTTTTCGTGGAATTGAAAAATGGCAGTAAAATTACGGCAGTCTGAAAAAGCTAAAGCGAAGATTACTAGAATTAACCTGTTATTTTACCCGGATAAAAAGTGCGGAAGGTGATTTCCAGTTTGCTTGTACTGTATCACCAATGTTAATTACGCAGAACTACCACATACCTCACATAACTGTATCAAACGTTTTGAGTCAATTACAACGGGCTAACAAAGAAAATCCGGAAGAAAATATTCAGCAACCGAATTAATCCGTTTGAATGTTTTGGTAGCCTACGTAATATGCTGTCCCAGCACGAATGCTTAGCATTTTATAAAACGAATACTAAAGCAAGAAAAGAACAGAAGAGCACACGTTATAATTCCAAGACGTTGACAGGTTATAACCAAAAGTAGGCTACTGCGCCGCATAACATACAAGTTTGATTTGAAGTTATTATGAAAATAAATTGGTTTGCCGCTGCATATTTTCAAACATGGCGGGTAATGGCGGAAAATAAATACAACACAAATGCTACGAGTACTCGACCAATCAGAAATGTTCAGCGCTGCAAGCTCCACCCAAAAGGTTCCTGTACTTTCGGAAAGTACTACCCCCCGAGCAGGAACGTTTTGGGGGGTAAAACAAAGCCCCCAGAACTAAATTTAGACCCTAGTTCCTGCGGTGGAAACGCACTGAGTTCCTCAAAAGGTTCCTAGTTCCGGGGTATAGTTCCTGCGGTGGAAACGCGGCTTTAGAATCTGGAATCCATTCTTTTGGAATCAATTTTCCCTCCCTGGGGCCAGCTTAACCCTCCTTCCCATAAAACCACACAGTAATAGTTTTTCACTCTCAGTAGAGTTTATTTCACCAAAATAAAAGAATCATTAATGCTCAGTCCTTTGTAACCCCAGCAGAACGACAGCTTGGCTTTGTAATGTGGTATGCTGGATATCCACAGTTGAGTGTTCTGACTGGTTAACACTGGATAAGGATATGAAAATGGTGTATGATTGGAATGTCACAGGACTGCCGGCAGGCCTAGAGAATGTGTAGAGACGGTCTCTAATTGGCTCTGCAGGACACGCTGCTGCTGCTGCTGAAGAGCCTCCCCATTGGCTGCTTTTTCAACATCTACGGCTTTGGCTCCACCCATGATTCTTTCTTCCCGTGAGTGGCGCTCCCCGATTCCTCTCATTTTTACATGTGCTGTAAGAACTCTCATTTGATCAGAAATTCTTTGTGGGATTTTTTTTTTGTTGGCTGTGCTGAGCTCTTTGATTGGCTTAGACGTGCTCAGCTGGGCTCTGACATAGGTTCACTCATAGCCTGTCGTTGGCTCTGATGTGTTTTGCAGATCTTTCTTATTTGATCAGACATTTAGGCCTTTAGAACTCTCTCTGAATCAGATTATGGTCTGTGGATCTCCCTCATTGGATCAGACTGAATTCGTTGAGCTTTTACTGGCTCAGGCATCCTCTATAGGTCTCTCTTATTGGCTGGTACATTGACGGAGTGACATGTCGTGATGGTAGGATTAGGTTTCACAAAAGCAAATCTGGGTAGAGCTGCCATATTTTGCCGTTTAATCATATTTTACCGTTTAATCAGTTGTTTTGTTTTGGAGAAAAAAATTAATCGGTTAAAATAACCCAGTGATTGAAGCTTCATCCATTTCCAGGCTCACGAAAGCTTAATCTTCCTCACTAGTTACAGGACGCAATGTGACCTTCTGGTTCTGGCCTGTGTTTGTTCGGCAGGAAGAGTGTAGAGTACAGCCAGGCGACAATGGACCAGGCGCTTGAGAAAGTTCGGGGGATGAAGGCAGATTTGGGGGGCACTGAGATCCTGTTGCCGCTGAAGCACATCTACAGCCAGCCCTGCCTTCCAGAGCACCCCAGACAGGTAACCCAGCCCCTTTCCTTACAGGAACACACCTGATTTAACAAAAAGTGATGTGACAGAGTGATCTGTGGCTGCATTCTCACACACAAACACAGCGTCTTACTTTCCCATTACTGTCCCCTAGCAGAGAGATAGAAGTGCAGGCGCCTTTAATGTAAAAATAAATAAACATTTGCCTCGGTATTCTGTGCTGCACAAGGGCCACGCCTGGCTTTCAGACAGGATGGGCGTTTTCCCCAGCGCTGCTCAGGCAGGACAGGTGGCCTTGGCTTCGTCCGGGTGATCGCTGAGGCCTTGCGTGTGCCGCGGTGTGTCTGGTGTCTACGGCAGTGTCCTTTCCCAGCTCTTTCAGTGAACTCAACAACACGCCCCTCCCTCCATTCATTTACAGGAAGCTTTATGTGCTTGGCTGTGGAATTACAGGTGTGTGGCCTTTGCTCCAAAATGCAAATGCCTGGAAAACTATGAAGAACGTTTGGGGATATTTCAGCAAGGATTTATGTGATATTTTGAAATGTGTTACATTGAAAATGTGCTATGTGTGTTGGGTTGAGTAGGAAAAATCCATCCTTGTCTTGTAAAAAAGAAGCAATCTAGTCAGGAAAACACTTGATCCAATTATAAGGGTCTTTATTTTTGGCTGACAAGGTCAACACCATACTTAAAAAGCATTATTTACGTCAATCCTGTATTCCCTCTAAGGGGGACTGTAGAATATGCATGCCAGTTTCAAAGATAACCACCTCATTCAATAGGATAGTAAAATTTCTCATCTTCTCTTTTTATAGGGGCAGGCAAATATACAGGCAATACTGATCAGGACAGAACCCGTCATTCTATGCAACCTGAAAAAAGAAATATAATAAGCACAATTATATGGATAACAACATGTTAACCCTTCAAGTGTAAGATGACAAATGCAATAGGAGACAGTACTTAAATGGTCTCAAACGTATTATATATTCATATATATTGTTTATACAGTTCAATATACATTTCATTTATACATTGTTTTTTAATGTTATGGACAAATTATTCTGTGTTTATTTATGCAATATAACAGCTGGTTTGTGTGAAAACATGGTTAATGCCTGCATACGTTGAAACGGGATTAGCAGAATTCCGAAAAGTAAGCAACCTGTATACGTTCATACAGAATGGTGTTGGCCCTCAGTAAGTGAGATCAGATAGAATTGCCATTTCTGCACATTTTCACCACCAAAATACATATTTGGAATAACTTTAATGCATTTGATGCTGGTAAAATGTGAAACAACTCCAGAAATTGCAGATAATTATAAATAAGATGTTAGCAACATAACTGAGAATTGTATTAAAGGATTGTTTTTGTTGTGATGCTTTTTATGAGGTTATAGGTAATCCGCAGGCATTTGCAGATGTTTTAAGGGTTAAAATATTTGACCTGGTTGTGATCACTACCCCTTCATATCAGAACAGCGTGGCACAGCACTGCTGACAGCTGTGTGACTCTCCTTCTCCCAGCTTTTCATCTTCACTGACGGAGAAGTATGGAACACAAAGGACGTTCTGGACCTGGTGAAGAGCAACGCCATGTCTCACAGGTGCAGCAGCTACACCTGCAGTTAGCCTGCCAGGTCAAATACAAGCTTAGGAGTTCATGCAAATCCAGCATTATGACTAATCAAGATTTAGGGTGATTTTTGAATATTGGCGCTGTGTAGCCGCACCCACGATGTTGCTGGCCACGCCACAGGAGCCAGCCGACCTGACCTTGATGTCAATTCCTCTCAGGTGTTTCTCGTTTGGAATAGGAGAGGGAGCCAGCACCGCTCTGATCAAGGGCATGGCAAAGGAGGGATCTGGGCATGCTCAGTTTATCACTGGAACTGAAAGACTACAGCCAAAAGTGAGTGACTGACTGACTGACTGCCTGGGTGACACCTCCTTAATTTGGAGGTTCTGCTTGGGAAGAGGTCTGTTAACAATGCTCAAATTCAATGAATATCCACAGCAGGAGTATTGAGCAGGCTATCTGGTCACTATATAGAACATCTGTGAGAGACTCAAAGGGTAGTCGGTCTGTCTGAGGAATTGCTTTACCACAGTGAAGGTGCTGCAATCTTTCCCCACCCTGTCTTTCCCTCACTCTCTCTCTTCTCTTTCACAGGTAATGCAGTCTCTTCGCTTCGCTCTTCAGCCAGCAGTGAAGGATATCTCTGTGAAGTGGAATGTTCCAAAGGGGGTGTCTGTCACCCCCCTGTCTCCCCCCATTAATGTGCTCTTCCAGGGTCAGAGGTCACTGCTATATGCTCAGCTCACAGGGAAGGTGAGCAAAGTTTTTATCAACAGGAATTTCTCTTTGCATGCAGCAAAAATGCTTGCATAAAATAAACTCTAATAGAGTGCATTTTACACTGATGCAATACTTCTTTATCCAAGGTGGACTCCTATAAGCTCTGTTGAATTAACACTGAAGGTTCTTCTGGAAGATTATAGAGCGTCTTTCGGTGTTTACACCTGAAATGGTGTCCAATCTGTTTGATCAAGGTATGCTGGGAGTCAGGTGTCCTTCGTCCCACCCATTTATCAATGGGAAGGGGGATCCATGCAGGTAGTTACAGGTGCTTCATGTTTCTGCTGGGCAGAGAGAATTCTCCCCTTATAATAACCGGGCAAATCAAGGTATATCCATATAAGAGATCAGATTTATTTCTGCCGAGAGAGTCCAACCCTTGCTAGGGATGGGTACGAGTAATGGATTGATCGATCACTCGTAGGGATATGTGCCTACTCAGTCTTTTATTTCCTCTTAAAGGCTATGCATGTATAACTAGGCTATGTGTTAGATTTGCACTTTTTTATTTATTTATCTTACAGTATGTAAAAAGAGAAGAAATACATTAAAATAGAGGATTTTTATTAATAATGGGATAATGTCCAAGGGGCTGAGCATTTCAATCCAGAGCACCCAGTGAGGCTGTGTCATGCTTTGGGTTGGGATTGCATTTCTCACTTGTGGACACCAGATGGGGGTTTCAGAATACCTATTGCTCCTTTAACCTTGAAAAGGATGGTGGTGTGATGAAGTGGTTAAGGAATGGGGTTTAGAACCCAAAAGGGTTCCACACCCCTGTTGCATCACCCTTGAAAAAGGAGCCTGGATTGAATTATCTCTGTAAATAACAGCGCAAAAGAATAAGGTGGGTATTGTCCTTGTTGGTTTGCCAGAATAGGGTTTAGGCCAAGAAAATGAACAGTGCAAAGTGAACTATGATATACTACTCTGTGCTGCTCAGTGTTTCCATCTAATGCACTGTATTTCATGTGTCTCAGCATGTCTCTCTATAGTCTTTGTGTCTCACTCTCTCCTGCTCTGTCAGTTTGCTGAGGCCACTGACAGCTCTGTCAGTGTGCAGTACCGTCTGGGGGAGCAGTCTGTGCAGAACCAGCTCAGCTTTAATGTAAAACCTGGAGAGAATACTGGGTAACAAGCACACACATATACATACAGACACACTCACACACACACACAAACCCACACATGCACACACAAATGGATAGACACACACACACAGAAACTGTCTCACACACTCACACAGGCACACAAATGCATGCACACACATTCACATACATACGCACACACTCGCAGATACACACTCATGCGTGCATCTACACACATACATAAGCTCACACACATACACTCACTCTCACACACACGCACACATGTAGACTCACAGAAACACACATTCACTCACACATACATACATTCACACACTCACAAATACACACACACAAGCTCACAAACACATACACTTACACACATATATAGAAAGGGCACAGAAAGAGAAGCCATTATCTGCATTTTTTATTTTACTTTTATCCTTAACATAAAATATTGATTTGAATTGATCTTTGTGTCTGAAATTAGTAAAATTAATGATGATGATGATGATGATGAGTATAGTGTGAATGTCACATTCAGGCAGTATGTAAAATACCATTTCCTCAAATCTGTTCACAGGCTAACCATCCACAGGTTGGGGGCCCGAACCCTCATCCGCACCCTGGAGACAGAGCTGAGAACAGCAGAACAGGATGAGCAAGAGGGGCGCAGAAAAGAGGAGGCGGAACGTTTGAAGAAGAGAGTGATTGAGCTAAGTGTCCAATCAGGAGTGAGCAGTGTCCTCACTGCGTTCATCGCAGTGTGTACTGGGAGCACACAGCCTGTGCAAGGGTCCCTGGTGCGTCGACATGTACCCACACCTAGAGGTGTGTATGCGTGCGTGCTGCTAGTCTAGTTTATCTTGCTAGTCAGCTGTTTGATAAACTTGTTCCCAACTGTTTTGAATTCTTGAATTCTTGAATTCTAATAGCTTGCTCTGGTGTTTGGTTAATTTAAGAGTGGTGTTACTGTGTTTACTGATTAATGTTAGCTAGAGTAACTGCAGTTACTTTGAATTTACCATGGTCAGTTTTGTCAAGAGCAGTCCAATGGCCTAACTTGTGCGACTCAATCACTTTTTTTTTTTACTTTTAAAAGCTGCTTTGGAGTTACTTCAAATGTATTTTCTTCAAATGTATCCCCTATACCTGCTGTTGTGAAGCTGGCAGGTCTTTGGAAGCTTGTTTAAATATCTAATATGTCCTTTATCAAACACAAAAATAATCTAGGCCAATCAAAAGCATTTACCAAAACTGCAGTAATAAACAGAAAGTGAATTATTAAACTGGGTGTGAGGACTAGGGATAAGCAGCATCCTTTCATGTGGGAAACAATAGTGGCAGCATTTTGTTTTCTTTTTCGTGATTACAACTAAAGTAATCTAGGCTTTCCAAAATCTCTCCATCACCATCAATATCAATTCTGGGTTTATGTACAGTATGCGAGGAGAATAGGCTACTTTCAAAAAGACAGGGACATATGTCCTATTGCAACGTAAAAATGCACTATATGACCAAAAGTATCTGGACACCCCTTCGTTTGGGACTGTTTTTCATGGTTTGGGCTAGGCCCCTTAGTTCCAGTGAAGGAAAATCTTAACGGTACAGCATACAATCAACCAACAGTTTGGAGAAGGCCATTTCCTGTTTCATCTTGACAGCGCATGACAGTGCACACAGCAACGTCCATATAGCAATGGTTTTGTCAAGAATGTTTGTGGAAAAACTCGTCTGGCCTGCACAGAGCCCTGACCTCAGCCCGATCCAACACCTTTGGGATCAATTGGAAAGCCAACTGCGAGCCAGGCCTAATCGTCCAATCAGTGCCCGGCCTCACAAATTCTCTTCTGGCCGAATGGAAGAAACTTTCTGCAACAAACGCTCCAGCATCTAGTATAAAGCCTTCCCAGACAAGTGGAGGTTGTTATAGCAGTAAAGGGTGGATCAATTCCATATTAGTGCCCATAATTTTGGATGAGATGTTGGATATCAGGTGTCCACATACTTTTGGCCGTGTTGTGTATCTCTGTGAAACTAGAATGAGCAATTTCACTGGAGAATCTAACAAGATCATTTACAACAGAAGGTCCACTGCTTTTTTGTTTTTATTCAAGTCAGAATTTTCTCAAATGACATTAGCAGTATGATTCCAAGTTCCCTTTTGTGGCATAAGCCTACTCATTGGCATAATTTTAATTATTTTATTTTACCATGGTGTTGCTCTGCTAATAGTGTGATACTTTCTATATTAGTTATCCATCATTGAAAACCAATTTGAAGAAATAGCATATTTTCATATTATTTTATTAGTGGAACTGACTATTTGTACTTAACAGGCATAAATTATTCCATCTTAATTTTACCTTGTCATGTGCATCCCTAGTGTGTGTGTATGTGCGTGACTAAGTCTCTTTGTGGGTGTATGTGCATGTGTCTGTTTGTTTATATGTCTGTGTGCATGCACAAACGTGCATGTGTACATGTGTGTGTGTGTGTTTGTGTACAGGTGTGTATGTTTAGCCAGAGGGATCATTAAAACCATGATTTCCATGTTTTGCTCTAACTGCAGCGATGCCCAGTTTTAGGATGATGGGTCGTGGACCACAGATGTATGCTATGGCGTGTTGCGCTGCACCAGCAATGGCTTTCTGCCAGGCGCCTTCCCCTCCAAGAATGGGTATCGTTTTTCTTTTTTTTATAAGTTCTAGTTCACCAATGGGTCATATGGGACATCGAATGTGTGTTTTTTGAATGTGTGTTTTTGTGTGTGCGTGGGCATGTGCATGTGTGCGCATGTGCACGTGTGCGTACATGCCTGTCTGTTCAGCCAGAGGAATAATTAAAACCATGTTTACCATGTTTTTCTCTTGCAGTAATGAAGAGGATGGCATGTGCTGTTGCTAACCGAGATGACGTAGAGCGTGTTGCTATGTCAGGGGATCTAGGTCTGTCAAAGTGTGAATTTAGGTTTTATAAAAAAATGTTGTGCTTGACAAACACCTGATAGGAATAAATGTTCTAATATGTTCTCCCTAGAAGGTACCTGCAACAGAACTGGCTAGAAATCTGTACCAACCATAGCAGAGAGGGCAGCTCACACACTGCTTTCCTGAGAGGAAACTCCCTTTTCTTTGTGTTGTGCAGGCATCATTCTGCTAACGATTATAATACTCTTACAGTTTAGTGAGGACATTGGAGCATTTTGACTGGCATGAAAGACTCAATGTTGTTAAGAGGGAGCATATAAAGTAAAGCTTCCTACAGGTTCTTTCAATATAGGACATCCTGTATAATTCATAACTTTCAATCATTGCTGTTAATGACAAAAGAATACCTTTCATAGTGCACAGTGAAACCTGCCTTGATGGTCACCTTTTTGTGGCAGCCATCTGTCAGTCATGGCCACTTTTTGTTACTCCCTTTCACTTTGCTCTGTATATGACCTCTGCATCACAGTCGCCTGCACAGAACAGTCGGCCATCAGGCTGTTTCTCTCCCAGGGCAGTTTTACTCGTGTGTCAGCCTGTCACTAAGGGCTGTGCCAGGTTCTTTCAAAGAATTTGAATATTCTTATCTTCTTACATTTTGGGGTTTTTTAATGAATTACTTCAATGAATTGCATTATCTTTATCTTCATGTGTTCTTGGGTTGTAGCATTGTGAAATTATCAAATTATCATCTATAATCGGCAGTGATTATTATTTATAGAAACTCGTTGTTTGTATGTAGTGTCATTTGTTTTGTTTTTTTGTTTTTTTTGCAGCTTATGATGACATGGGTATGTATCTTGCTGTTCCTTGGTTTAGCATATCCATGGTGATGTGTTACATGGTGGTGGGCGTGGTTCTGTAGTATGAAAACATGATGCTCTGCTATCTTGATGACTTATGCCTTTATGGGCTGTTTTGGGATTGCATTTGGCCTTCATTTCATTTTCTTTTTTAACATTAAATGATTAAATTACTGAATACTGACTGCTGGATGGCTTACTCATTTAAGGCAACATGCTATGGTGCATGGATTAACCTTGTGAGCTTGGATCAAACCCAGACCTTCTCAGTGCCAACTGTGACTGGTAGTTCCGTAGGGCAAAGCACAGTTGACAATTGCATCGCCCAGGGTATGGGAGGGTCCTGTCGGATATGGGACCACGTTCATTGTTATCTTGCAACCCATGCTGGCTGATCGGGAGCCTGTGGACAGCATGCAAATGAATGGTCTTCCTCCGATTTTGCTGTATGTGAGCTTAGCTGTAGTTTGTGGTGTGAAAACAAGGAGCTGGCACCACAACGTGTTTCGAGGAGAACTCTGGGTGACTACACTCTCCCAAATTGGGAACATGGTTTGCAGCATGAACGTGACTGCGGTTGCAGATGATTGCCCATTCCAAATTGAGGTTGGAATTGGCTATGCTTAGCCCCAAGTTGGGTGCCAAATTAATTTTTTTAAAGCCTAATTACTCACCTTTTCTGTATTTAAATGTACAGTGTTTATTACTAGTAAACTTTTAATAATCAGTGTTCATATGGAGTGTCGGTTAATATATATATATGTATATACATATTTTGCAGAAGAAGAGGCCCCGGAAGGTATGTACCTTGCTGTTCTGTGGTTTTGCATATCTAGGATGATGTTGTGTTACATGGTGGTGGGCGTGGTTCTGTAGTATGAAAACATGGTGCTCTGCTATCTTGATGACTTACGCCTTTATGGTCTGTTTTGGGATTGCATTTGGCCTTCATTTCATTTTCTTTTTTAACATTAAATGATTAAATTACTGAATACTGACTGCTGGATGGCTTACTCATTTAAGGCAACATGCTATGGTGCATGGATTAACCTTGTGAGCTTGGATCAAACCCAGACCTTCCCAGTGCCAACTGTGACTGGTAGTTCCGTAGGGCAAAGCACAGTTGGCAATTGCATCGCCCAGGGTATGGGAGGGTCCGGTCAGTTATGGGACCACGTTCATTGTTATCTTGCAACCCATGCTGGCTGATCGGGAGCCTGTGGACAGCATGCGAATGAATGGTCTTCCTCCGATTTTGCTGTATGTGAGCTTAGCTGTAGTTTGTGGTGTGAAAACAAGGAGCTGGCACCACAACGTGTTTCGAGGAGAACTCTGGGTGACTACACTCTCCCAAACTGGGAACATGGTTTGCAGCATGAACGTGACTGCGGTTGCAGATGATTGCCCATTCCAAATTGAGGTTGGAATTGGCTATGCTCAGCCCCAAGTTGGGCGCCAAATTAATTTTTTTAAAGCCTAATTACTCACCTTTTCTGTATTTAAATGTACAGTGTTTATTACTAGTAGTAAACCTTTAATAATCAGTGTTCATATGGAGTGTCGGTTAATATATATATATGTATATACATATTTTGCAGAAGACGAGGCCTCGGAAGGTATGTACCTTGCTGTTCTGTGGTTTTGCATATCTAGGATGATGTTGTGTTACATGGTGGTGGGCGTGGTTCTGTAGTATGAAAACATGGTGCTCTGCTATCTTGATGACTTACGCCTTTATGGTCTGTTTTGGGATTGCATTTGGCCTTCATTTCATTTTCTTTTTTAACATTAAATGATTAAATTACTGAATACTGACTGCTGGATGGCTTACTCATTTAAGGCAACATGCTATGGTGCATGGATTAACCTTGTGAGCTTGGATCAAACCCAGACCTTCTCAGTGCCAACTGTGACTGGTAGTTCCGTAGGGCAAAGCACAGTTGACAATTGCATCGCCCAGGGTATGGGAGGGTCCTGTCGGATATGGGACCACGTTCATTGTTATCTTGCAACCCATGCTGGCTGATCGGGAGCCTGTGGACAGCATGCAAATGAATGGTCTTCCTCCGATTTTGCTGTATGTGAGCTTAGCTGTAGTTTGTGGTGTGAAAACAAGGAGCTGGCACCACAACGTGTTTCGAGGAGAACTCTGGGTGACTACACTCTCCCAAATTGGGAACATGGTTTGCAGCATGAACGTGACTGCGGTTGCAGATGATTGCCCATTCCAAATTGAGGTTGGAATTGGCTATGCTTAGCCCCAAGTTGGGTGCCAAATTAATTTTTTTAAAGCCTAATTACTCACCTTTTCTGTATTTAAATGTACAGTGTTTATTACTAGTAGTAAACTTTTAATAATCAGTGTTCATATGGAGTGTCGGTTAATATATATATATATGTATATACATATTTTGCAGAAGAAGAGGCCCCGGAAGGTATGTACCTTGCTGTTCTGTGGTTTTGCATATCTAGGATGATGTTGTGTTACATGGTGGTGTGCTTCATCTCTGTTACGTTGTCTGGGCCGGTTTAGAGGACACTGAAATGTCAGAGCCCCCCCAGCCACCGAAGGATCTTCTGCTCCAGTTGATCTCCCTGCAGAAAGCCACTGGATCCTGGGATTTGGTAGCAGAACTGGCCGAGGTGTTTGGAAAGACTGAGGAGGAGTTGGCAAAGCAGAGACCCCCCCAGGTGGGCATTCTCACTCACTGGCAGAGGCTCTACTGACACAAGGCCTGTCATAGTCAAACTGACCCATTTACCTCGCATCCATCTCTGTCTCTCTCTGTATCTCTTTCCTCCTTCTCCCCTCCCTTCCCCCCCCCCTTCTCTCTGAGCAGGTAGACAGTTCCGTTTGGGCCACAGTTCTGGCACTGTTGTGGCTATATGGGTTCAGAGTGGAAGATGAGGATGAGTGGCAGTTTGTTGCGATGAAGGCTGTGTCCTGGATTCGAGCACAGACAGGTAAGATGCACATTGAGTGTTGTGTGTTGGAGGGAGGGGTTTGTGTGCGTTATGTTGGTTATTTTGTGTGCTACATAGAATAGGGTGTTCTGTGATTTTGTGTGTTAAAGAGAACAGGGTGTTGTGTGATTTTGTGTGTTAAAGAGAACAGGGTGTTGTGTGATTTTGTGTGTTAAAGAGAATGGTGTGTTGTGTGATTTGGTACTTCACAGGAGGCAGTGTGTCTCAGTGTGTCCAGGCTGGTAACGCTCTGCTGGGTTGCCAGGTGCAGCAGGGTACCCTTGGGCTGTGAGAGTGATATCCCTCCTACTTTTCATCCTCAGCCCCACCCCCTTCTGGGCCCCCATACAAGCCCCACCCCTTGTTCCTTTGTTGCAGTCATTAGATCCAGTGAGCAAAGTAATGTCTCATCCATAACATACCACTGTTAGCTTCTTCCTTTCCCAAAGAAAGAGTTTGGAGTGTCAGAAAAAGGAAAGGGTGGAGATCAAAGTAGAGCTTGGAGGGCTAGTGGTAGGACTCTAAAGGTGAGGTTAATCTGTTGGGTTTGTAATGTTGTGCTGTTGCCTCTCATTTCTAATAAACTGACTTTCAAAAAATGCAAACCCTGTAAGGTGTCTTCTGGCTTTGATTGCATGATACATTGTTGGATTTTTTTGTGACTATTGTAAATGAGAATATATTGACTGTCCTGCAATGTTTGTCAATCCACGAGCATGGTTTTCTATGCCTTCAAGGAAAACCATGCTCTATGGTCGAGGACATGGCAATTCTTCATCTATTTCAAATGGCTATGACAGAAGTATCCTTCAAAAGTCAACAGGGATTCCAGCAATGATAGGCAAGGTAGGCTTCAAAAAGACAAATGGGTGAAAGTACCATACTATTAGTGACTAACTGATTTGAACCCACAATTTGATTTATTCGGTCGAGCCAATGATGTCTGGTTTATTGCAGTGAGTGACCCATGAAATAAATAGATTCTTTTCGTCATACAATTTTTTTGCTTGACTAAGAAGGCTGTACTTCTCTTGATAGCACTTACGTCTATTTATGAAATTTTTAGGTTTACTTTGCATTTATCTGCTTTTTTATCGCGTCTTTTAAAAATATTTTTTTATTTTATTGTTTTTATAGTTTTTATAGTTTTTACTCGGCACTGAAGCAGTTTTTTTCGTGCGAGCGCCTGGAGGCTGTCTTGCATTTGTTGAAAGCAGAAATGTTAGCGGAGCGGTGCGGGAGCATAACTTCCTGAACATTGAGAGCGGAGCTTCAGTGCACTTCATTGTCCGTCTTGTTGGTTGATAGTTCTGTTCATTTGCTTTCCATAACAGTAACATAGCGAGCTTACATTGGCTCGATAGTTGTGTGGTCATAATATGAATAATTAATTTATGGGGGGGCAGAGGGGACAGGTCCCCTGAACTTTCACAGACAGGTCAGATAAGGAAGAAAAGGTGAACGTATGTTGCAAATGTAAGATATAAAGTAGCCTATGTCTTATCTGTTCTAATCTAGTCACTTAGCCACTGAAATGCAGGATCGACTTCCTTACTAGCAAGATGTTCCTGGGGGAGGATCAGCAGACACCACCACCTGCACTCACGACACCGCTGTGACCCCACCCCCCTTTTTTTTCACTTGAAATCACGCCACTTTATTGAATGATGGAAAACGGTAGAATGTGGCAATATGGACTTGTGTCGAAACCACTTATGGGATGGAAAGGATATACAATTTCACATCACAGTTACAGGATGATGTTGCTCACTTCCTATTTCATCATTTTTAAAGATTATAGTCCTGATGCTTCTTGGTTTGTCTTTATTTCTTCTATCCTACCTGCGAACCATCTTTGTCGGTCTCTGTAGTCGGGGCAGTATATTCTCTGTCCCTGTGTATGCCCGCAAACAAGGATGAAAGACACAGCTTGCATTATGGTGCTACTTTGTGTTCCCTTCTACACCTACTGTGGTAAGTGTGTGAATCTGTATTTGAGCATTTAACCTGACTTTGTAACCTCCACTTCATTTCATATTTAGTTCAGGCAGTATGTATTTAGACAGTGACACAAGTTTTGTTTAGGCTCTGTACTTCAGTGCATTCAGTTTGAAATGAAACAATGAATATGTGGTTAAAGTGCAGCCTCTCAGCTTTAATTTGAGCATGCATTTCACCTCAAAAAGACATGTATATATGGGAGCAAGGTGTGTCCGTACTGTAACCCATGGTACGGTTTTACGACTTGGAAGCGTACAATTGTGCCTGTTTGCTTTTGCCTGCTCATCTACAGAATTCAGAGGTTTTAGAGAATCTGCCACCTTTCCTGTCCTGTGAAATTCAGGAAATATACCTACCCAAATGTTATCTAATACAATATGTACATTTTGAACTGTTATATACATACATTTTGAAACACATTTGTTGGTTTGAAAATTTGTGATATTGCGTGTGATAGAATTTAGTTTTTTGTATGGATTTCCGATTTTACTTGAAAGAACAAACATACAAATTAAATGAGAGCAATTACAAATTAGTTGAACAAAATAGTAAGGACAGGAATTGATCATTTATTCACACTGTTAAAACCGGGGACTGTTGAACGAATTGTACTTCTTTGTATTATAAACTATTCTGACATACTTTAGCGATAGCAACGTATTACCACCAGGTGGCAGAATGACAAATGCAAAAAGTTGGAGGCCTATGCTTAGCTGTTCTCATCACTGCAGGCGGCTCTGAATGTCCTCTGGAGCTGAACCCACCCTCAATTGTGGTGAAATACGGAGATCCTGTGTCCGTGAACTGCACAGTGACTGCGGAAGCTTATGGGATTGGCTGGGAGGCGTCAGAGGGAGGCACCGGAATAGTCGAGGGTGTAAAATCTGTCATTTGGAAGGTTGAGAATCTGACGGATTATGAGACAAGGCCCCTATGCTTCGGGAATTTTAATTCCAGGCAATGTAACAAACCCCTTGACGTTGTTCTTTACCGTAAGTCTATCCTTTCTTTTTCTTATTGCTTGATGTTGGGAGGAGCCAGGAATATTCTGGTACTAGTGCATTACCATGGAGGCAGTAATTCAGTTTTTTTGTCACCTTGATTTTTTCAATGAATGCAGAGAACATTTCCAGTTTGCAGCCTGTTCAAACACTGAAAATTCAAATGTTTTCGTTTGGACCCTATGTGAGGCACCAGTGAAGTAAAAAGGTTAGGGAAGTGGGCTGGTAATTCAAAGGTTTTGGGTCTGATTTGCAGGGCACTGCCATTGCACCATTGAGCAATGTTCTTGATCTGAACTGCTTCAGTAAAATACCCAGCTGGATAAGTGGAAAATTTGTTAAAAAAAACAAGTTATGCCTTGCATAACTTTTTTTATTTTTAAAAAGAGTATCCATTTATACAGCTCGATATATACTGAAGCAATTTAGGTTAAGTACCTTGCTCAAGGGTACAACAGCAGTGACTTACCTGGTTATCAAACGTGCAACCTACAGACTACAACCCCAGTTCCTTTCCCATTATGCTACACTGTTGCCATATATAAGCTGGTCTGCTAAATGCCAGAATGGATATCTGCCAATATGAATCACTTAACTAAATGACCATAGATTTTATGCATAAATTAGTAAACTTATCACGTCATATCAGATGTCAACATAGATGAATTGTCTTTTTGATTAATTTTCTGATGATTTCTGCATTGATGCCTTTGCAGACTATCCAGACCAGGTGTCCATATGGGCTCAGGACCATCAAAGTCCAATGATAGAGTGGACAGAGTACAGGCTGGTCTGCAATGTCAGCAACGTAGCTCCCATCAACTTGCTCACCCTCAAGTGGTACAAAGGCCATGTGGAGGTTCAAAATGTCACCTTCAATGACACCAGGAAGACCCTTGCTTCTGAATTGTCAGTCCTGCCCATCACCCCCACGCGAGCTGATGACGGAGTAGAGTACAGGTGCGACGCAGTGCTGGATCTGGGACCAGAGGGACCTCAGCCGCCCGTCGCTGTCCACTCAAAACCGTTCAACATCACAGTACATTGTGAGTTCTGACCGTAAGATGGGGGTGGAATTACTTGCTATATCTGCGCAATCCTGAAGAGGTCAATGTTGAGCTCCGGTTCTTTCTTGCTGTTTTTTTAATTAATCTATTTTGTAGATCTTGGTATTGTTTTGCCACAATTCAGGTACACTGCAAGTTAAATAAGAACTTCCCACTCTTCTGTGCCACTCATAGGTTTGACATGAATATGCACTTAGTTTGATCAACCAAAAAAGGGTTATGTGAGCTGGGTTTTAAGAAAGCTGCCATGACACCAAGTAAAACCCTCCCAGTGAACACAGCAATAGATTCACAGCTAATATAAATATGGGCTAGTCAACCCAACCCAACCCAGGCCTGCTTCCATGGAGCAAAGCATAGATTTCCACAGAGGCGCAGACATTGATCACTGACTTTTGACAAGGAATATCTCATTTTTGTTCCTGCAGACAGTCCAAACATCATTCAGAATCAAAGCCATGGAACGGAGGAGGGCGGCGACGCCCTCTTCAACTGTACCGCTACTGGGAACCCGGTGCCCACAATTGAGTGGAAATACAAGCCGGCTGACAACGTGCGGATCAACACCAGCGGGGCTGTGTCCCTGCTCACCATCTCGGCAGTCACTGCGGACCAGGACCGCATGTTCACCTGCGTCGCCACAAACTCGCAAGGGGGGATGAGCGTGGACTTCCTCTTGGCCGTGAAAGCAAGTAAGATGCAAGCGCTGCAGAGCAGGGATCCGTGGTGCTTTCTGAGCACGCGACCCATATTGCAGAACACATTTTTTATGACCCGCCCTTTGTTAAAATGTAGCCCACTATATGATCAGATACAGATTGATATATAGATAGATATGATGTGAGCACAATCCCATCAGCACAGATGCACACATGACATACAGTGTACAGATAACCTGAAAAAAGTTACTCTGAAATGGTAAAGTATCTTCTAACATAGGAAAGAAAGGCACACGTGATTTTTGGTGTGAGGGTTTAAAAACACAAGACCAAACATAAAGAGATTGCCTGAAGTTCAGACAGTTACAGTGACAGCCAGGGACACATGGGGAAAGGCATATTGTGTCCTCTGCAGGATTTTGACTACGATTTTGAGTTTCAATGTGGCAGGGCACACCCGCTCAAACTTTAGCTAAACACTTCTGTGAGCGGCTTCTGCTAATGTCCAGTATTGTACTTTGGGTTTCATGTGTAACGGCAGTTGTTTCATCCTTTTCTTTACAGAATCTACAGGAGCTGGGATGGTTGTGGGGGTCATCATTGCAGTCGTTTTGTTAGCACTATTCATCGGCTTAGGCGTTGTCTTCTATCGTAGGAGGAGATGAAAAGCAAGAAAGCGCGAGAGGAACATACGGAACAAAAACTGCATGGAGTTCTGACAAAGCCGCTATCCAGGCAACTGCACTGCTCAGTCCCACAAGCCTCCTTTTCTTACCCATTTTGTATCCTGTGAGCACAACCTATGTCCTGAACCGCCGAATAAAAAGCATTTTGCCTTGCCTTGATGTTTCCAGTCACTTCATCTTCTCCTTATTGAGAAGGTTAGGAACAGCTTCACAGGCTGGCTGTAAGTGCAAAGCTTCTCAGGATTTTTGTGACTGGCACATATTTTGGAACTCCCACTACTAACTACCAACTAATCACAGACCAGATTCTTCCACCTTCCACAGACCTTGAGCAAACAGCAAAATGGAAGTAAGCAGCTGGACAGGAGGAAACTAAGTTTTACTTTCCCACCTAATGAGGTGACTGTCCTTGGTAGTGACATGCACACTGTTGCCCAGTTCCCCTTAGAGGGTATAAATGATCGCTGTAAATAATGCTTTTTTTAGTACGATGTTGACTGCTGGCAGACACACTCTTTCAGCAGAAATAAAGACCCTTATAGTTGTGTGAAGTGTTTTCCTTATTGGATTGCTTCATTTTTACAAGACAAGCGTGGATTTTTCTTCTCAACCCAACAACAGCAATATGTACAGTAATATGTCAGCCTCCCACAGAACACTCTTCTTCCTGCTGTGTCTCTGCTTTGTGCCCCTGTTCTACTTCCTCCACCAGTCAGTCCTGTCATACAGTAAGTAAAGTACAGCCGGGGAGACCATGAGGCACAGGCAGTGAACTCTCAACCCGTGGGCAGTGGTTTGATTCCCCGCCATGGCACTGTCTGCACTGTGATCACATGTCTATCTGTAACCCTCTCTGCTGTCCCCTGACTGAATAAAAAGAATAAAAGCACAAAGAGGGTTGACTGTCTGCTCTTTTTACAAATAAAACATTTGCACAAACATACAAAACTAGTAACATAACATTTCATAAGGAGATAAGATCATTTAATTTTCAGTCAATAATAAATAAAAACATGAACAAGAACTAGAAAATGAAAAGGTAATTATCTAGCTTGAGAATAGAGCATGCCAATAAAAACATGCATTTAACATGCTATTTTCCACGTCTTTCTGAGAAATAGGCCACATTTGACCTTTGCTCCCCCTCCTGCTAAGGCGATCAGCAATCTAGGCATAAGAGTGACTGACACGTGCTTGAAAGTTTACGAACAGAACCCGAGTAAACTGTTTACCCAAGAGAGGGAGAGGCACGCCGTGTACATAACACATGGCTTGTGGCGAAGGAGGAATGAGCGAGTTTCCTGTTATTTAAATGTGTTTTCGGTCTTACAACGTCCCGGAATCGCACATCGATGAAGAACGAGCACGTTTGGGCAACGTTTGATGGGGAGATTAAGGTAAGGGGTGACTTTGTAATTATCTGTTAGCACTTAAAAAGCTGCTGACTAGAAACATTTCCCAAAATATTTGTATAATTCACCAGTATGCAGTCCCTTTGCGGCTATGCGTCCTTGAAGAGTAAAATAGGTTTGTCACTGGTTAAAATGCAGTATACCAAATAAATTCAGCAATTATTTCTCCCCGTTGTAAAATGAGAATTATACAGATTGCCAGCGCCGGAGCATAGGCTATTTACAATGACTGTATGCTATAAATCACTAATGCCAAAGTACTAAATTTACTGTCGTAACAAAAATTATTATCAACTGGTGAACCAGTGGGTGAAGTGTTGCTATTTAGCCTATTCAACAGTTGAAATGTCTAATACCGGTAGCCTGTTTTCGGCGTATCGTTGTGTGAAATGAGGCTACTGCTTTGAAGCTGAAATAAAACTAGCATATCGAGTAACAGAAAGGTTGGTGTAAAGAGTATGTTGTGAGCAAATTTTCGGTCTCGTGGTGGGCGATACGGACTAGGCGTCTAAATGACTAACCTAATCATTTCATTTTGCTGAGGAAATATAATGTAACGTTTATGTTGCTGGTTTAGTAGGACTCGTCAGGGTGCAGTCATAGGCTACTCGTCACTGACTCGCCTGCATGATTTTGTGTCATGCAGAACTTTGTGCACAGATCGGCTTTTTCCGACAGCGCAGCGAAGTAGAAAATAGTGTATAGTTTCCTAACGGGTTTATCCAGTAATCATCATCTTATGTCTACATTTTCCCTATTCAAAGACAGTTTGTGAAATTTAAAGTAGGCTACGTTATTTCTTTGGGGCGGATGTGTAACCCAAGTAATTTTTCTTTTGTTGAGATTCGGAAAGTTCAGAACGTTTTTTTTTTTCTTCTGAGAGTGGAAAGAAAATGACATTTCTGCTTGCTTAAAGTTGCGCTCAGTGAAAAGTTACTCTGATCATCATATTCTGATTATGATCGACTGATGATTGTTGTTCCTTCGTGCTGTTTGTAGGGGACAGTAGGCATAAATGTGACAGTTTTTGGATTTTGCTCATTTACTATTTAGCCTAGCATTATGAATTTTTACTTCAAACAGCTTTGACATATCAGTGGTCATTACCTGTTTTAATTATGTTCATAACCTAATCGAGCCGCATACAATGTAAACCAAAGTACAAGCAGTTCGATGTTCCATTCATATGGCCGTCAGTATAATTGTAACAGTAAATCTGTGGAGGTTTTTTTGCACATAGTCAATGAAACACATATCCAATGGAAACATGAGACCAGCCGCATCATCACATTATGAAGCATGGGGATTTATTTATGAAAAAAGACTGTGCAAACATTGACCCACAAGCAACTTCCGGAAGGCTGCTTTTGTTTGCTTAACTTCCAGATAAGATTTTACAAAGCAAATAGCCTACTATACAGACCAATCTGGTGTGTGCTTCTTATAAAAACTTGTGACCAGGTGGCTGTTTCTTTTCCATAAATCACTTGGAGCATCCATAAATTAATTACCTCAATGCAGCTGGCAAAAATAGCTGAACAAATTTATTATTAAATCCTGAACTAGCTTAAAAAATTCAAACACGTTTATAAGCAAAATTAATGTAATGTAACCATTAAACACCTGGTCTCCTCAAAAGGACACTACATGTGTATCTATTTTATCTAATCTCCAAATCTGAAGCCCTTTCCACAGGAATCTGATGAGAGGCAGACATTTGTGAACTGCCTTGCACTTGTGATGGTTTTCACAGTTACTGCTGGTGGTACATTGATGTGGTTGTCGACAGACCTTATGTGTGTGACTAATTAATTAGGGTGGTTTGGTGCTTGGGTGAATAAAGGTGTAGGATACGTATTTGTGTGACTAATTGGTTAGTGTGGTGTGGTGTGGTGTTTGGTGTTCTGGTGTATAATGGTGGGGGGAATGTATGTGTGAATGTCTCTCATCCTGGCTTCTCAAAGGCTCTGCCATCTCTCTGCACCAAGCTGTGAGCGTTTGGCACAGTGATCGGTCCACACGTCCTCAAACACAGTCTCTCCCTTTATTATTTTTTATTTCCTTTTCCTGAGTGTGCGAGTGAATCATTTTGTAATGCTTATAAAGTATGAACATGTAGGTCTAATCTCTTTCCGTGCTGTGCAATAAAGGATACGGTAAAAACCCTTTCTCTCTCATTGGCCTGTTAGCTTGTGGTATTACTCTGAACAGTTAGGGCTTTACTGTCGCAACATCATGTCCAGCATTCGTCAGTGTTCTTAATTATTTACCCGTTTTTCTCGCGGTTTCCTCACCGCGTCACACAAACAAAAAAAAGGAACTAAAACACAAACAGCACAGACTACTGTGAGATAAGGGTGTGAGGACATTATCATTCTTGCCAGTCTGTTGATGTGACCATTGGGGCTGTCACAACAAGTCCTATCCCCCCTGCAGTGATGCAGTCATGGTCTCAGTTGCGGTTGAAGCGGCTGCCTGCCAAGGCTCCCATGCTGTCGACTGCATGCTAACGCAACGCACTGCCGATAGCAGAAGGGGTTTGCGCGGACGTAACAAACAAAAATGACCTGGATGGCTTCAGCGCAGGTGGCGCAGAGGAAAGCTCAGGGTGAGGACGCCCAGTCCCGGCGCTGTATGGGCGGGGCTGTGTCACTGTCTGGCCTTCACAGCGTGGCCGTTGCTGCCCTGAGTCACCTCGGTAATCTTGCTGTCCAAAATTTCCATTTCTCCCTGGCTTCCTGTTTCTCAATGCGCATTGCTGCAATCTCTTCGCTGTGTTTTCGTCAGAAATGAAATGTGCTCTTTTGAAATGATCTTTCTTTTCCCGCCGAGTAGACACTGTCACAAGTACAACAAGGACATTTTAAAGGATTGCACATGTGTAATACAATGGTGTGACCGTGTCTTCAGCTAGCGTTTGCCCACATCACCGCATAAGTTGGCGTTTGATTTGTTCTCTCTGCGCCACTTCAAATCTCTTTCACTCAAAACGACACGCGTGCCCAACGTCAGTTAAAAATGCCCAAGATTGCAATACCCTGCAATATGGTTTTTGGTCTTCAGGGGAATAATGTGATGGTGCTTGCTGAGTATGAAACAGATGTATATGGCAATCAATTAGCATATTATCAGATGCAGAATCAGAAATGTGCCCTTAAAATACATTTGATCTTATTCTCTCATCAGTGAAAACCACATAAAAGAATAACTACTCATAATGGTAGCTATGACAAACACTATCTTTTATTGCATTTTCCAAAAAATCTTAACTTTAAAATGCAGGTTTTTGTTTTTTTGCTAAAAATTGTAACATTTTCAAGCTGTGTAAGAACACAGGGGTATAAAATCTTTACACGAAGGTCAAAACTAAAAGAAAACATAGTAGCAGAAATTCACAGAAATCTTTACAGAAATCCACAGGTGATAGATGAGGTTTCACAGCACAAGGGTGACTACTTTCAGGGCAAATGCAAGCAGATGCCTAAGCCGCATATCACAGATTTTATTTGCTGTTGTTCGGTTTGTGTGTGTATCTGTTTGAATGCCTGGCACTCACAGTTGGGAAATTTGGGTTATGGTCTTCACTGCCTCCCCTAGAACAAAAGCCACCCCCATTTCTGCCTCAAATTACTATTCTCCCACCCCCTCCGCGTTTTTTCCATTGCATGGAATGGAAAAGAGAGGAGGAGGAGGAAGAGCAGGGGAGGAAGAGGGGGAGGGGGAATCAGCCGGTGTCTGTAATAGCATCTTCTTCCTGCACCGTCTGTCACCGCAGTTGCTTTCAGCTGGCGTGGTGCCGCCGCTGTGGTAAGAGCTAGGCTGTGCCTTCAGTGTCACGTCAAAGTATGCGTGGCTTCTCATCCGTGCTGCTGTGGATGCTTTCTGTCACAAGGTTTGGTCTCTTCTAGGTTTGAGTGTGAGGGTTCATGACAGACAGGCTAAAATTTGGATTCAAATTCCTAATGTACACGTACCGTGGCTTTTGTGGTTCCCCGTACTTTGACCACTTTAACACAAGAGGGCAGCAGAAATCTAGATAACGCAGGACACTGGCTGAGCACCCAGGAAAGCAAGTGTGAAGCCACCATGTACCACCCAATTCATTGTAAGTAGATGGGACGATCCAGTTCTGATTAGCTTTTCAAAATAATTTTCTAGAAATGGTTATGTTTATCTTGTTCATTAATCTTACTACATAAATATAGGCAGTGTAGCCTGTTACAGTTTCTGGCGTTCACACATCTGACAAAGCAGAATGAACAAAAAGTTTGCCATCGTTGCAAATTACAGGGCAAAAGCAAAGCTATGACAAGAATTTACTTTTATTTACGCAAGCCACTTTACAGTTAACACTGTGATAAATTTTCAATGCAAGTGTGTTTATGTACTACCCAACCAAGTTGTTAAGTGTGCATTTTATTTTTTTATGGCGTTCTGTGTAAATCAACAAAGAACATGCAATGTCACATAATTATTTTTACATATTTTGATCTCTCCATTATTTGACTAAAAACAGCATTTAAACGATAAAATAAAATTGCATGTCCAGCTTTAATACATAACTAAGCAACTGGATATTTCATAAATCAATAAATACGATTTAGGTAGTCAATGGATTTGATTTAGGCCAAAAACTATAGCACAATGTAAAAACACACACACACACACACACAATTTTGATGTCTCCCTTGTTGAAATTACATAAAAAGATTTTTCATAGGTAAAAGTATGTAGTTTAACACAGAAACAGGAGTATCCTTATTAACAGAAGGTTTTTTTAGAACGAGGTACATATAAACATGTTTTATTACAGTGTATTCAGAAATGCATTGTTACACTTGCTCAGTATGACAGATTCAGCTGTGTGAAGCAGTGTGGCATAATGGTTAGGGAACTGGGTTTTAGTTTTGAAGTTGTTGGTTTGATCCCGGTGAATCAAACCCGTCATTGTGTCCTTGAATAATAAGGTACCTATCCTGAATTCCTTCAGTAAGTATACAGCTGTATAATGGCTGGTATGTAAAACCTATAAGTTGTGTAGATCGCTCTGGATAAGAGCATCTGTTGAATGTAACATAAGTGCATGTTTTGAGGCCTTATGTTTTAAGAAAGCTGTTCCTTTAGAGTTATTGATACTTATTATCACTTTTTACCACAGTAGGCAGATACATTTGTTTACTGCTACATTCATACATTTTCTTGTCCGCTTGGGGGGCTTTATTTTTTATCTTTTTTTGTATAACTTCAGAATGTTGTGCTGACAAGAACAGGCCTTTCAGTGCATTTTGTCATGCCACTTTCTCGATCTAAAATAAGCTATTCTGGGCTTTTGTTATCTTTTCTTTGTTGTACCACCACGGCCTACAGAAAGCACAGGAAGTGGATGCTGCCCTGTCTTGTCATTTCAGTTCCTCAGTTTGTCTGTGCGCGCTCTGAAGGATAGTCTGTTCTCGGCTTGATTTCCATTGGGTCAGACGGCCTTATTTATATTCCGTGCACACAGAACAAGATGACCTTCTACAGCTGCCATTCCTCCACCGACTGCAGACATGTTGAACACAGGGTCTTTTCTTTTCTCCTTTGTCATGCTCCGCCCAAACATGATTCGCTGAGAGAACGACAAATTAAATGTTCCAGAACTTCCTTTCTGAAGTTGAGAAGTCTGCATTGACAAGCGCAGTTTGACGTGTCTGTAGTAAAGTTGAAGTACCCACGTGATTCACCAGATTCTCATCAGATGGCTGCACTTGTTGCTAACACAAGAGAAGCAATCTGACCCTAGCAGCTCGCCCTGCCATAGTATGCCTTCAGAGGTTGTGCATGTGTATATTACCCAACAGTTCTTTTAAAAAAATATTTTTAAAAGTAGGCCTAGTTTAATGTTAGTTTTGGCTGGAACAATTTCCTGTGGTGCATGCAACCTGAGACCACTGCATTCATGGAAAGAAGTACCAGCATGATGCAAGGATGGATGTTTATGCTTAGTATTGTGAATGAATGCTGTAAAGTGAATCTGTTCATGTGTACAGCCTCTGGAAACATAATGGTACTACCACTGTACAAGCTGCTTTGGAGTTACCTGAAGTGCATTTTCTTGTTTTTAGCCACAAACCCCCAAATGCCCTATAGCCATTGAAAAGTTACATTGAAACAGTACAAATATCTAGGATATCCTTCATTGCACAGACAAACTGTAGGCAAATCATAAACTGTATACTAAACTACATTGTATAATATAAAAAAAACTGAAAGTGAATGATCCCTTTGAGTGGTTTACCAACATAATTTAGCGGATAAATATGGAATTCCAATTTATACTCGCTTCCATATTCCATTCAATGTGGTAAATAGTCACAGTATAACAATAATGGGTGCTGGGTGAAGGCATCAGAATAACCACTTTTAGGTTTGCAATTTCAGGGGGTCTTGGGAAATAAAACATTTGGGAAGCCCTGATTTAAAGGCTACTTAAAAAATATATATATATATATTAATATAGGTTTATTGTTGTATTTATGTTTTTTATCAATCATAAGTTTTAAGCACTGTTTTTGCAGGTATGTTTTATGTACATTTCATGTTACAAGGTGCATTTGCTTCACTACAGCCCTAATTATGTCATCTTAAAACACTGTATTTTTGCCATTCTTACTTATGTCAAATACTGTGTAATATCGTTCCATATTACCTTTATACACGTCGCCGATAAAATACTCTTTTAGAAATGCATAAATAAGTAGACTGTCACGCACATTAACCATTTTTATTTTTCAGGGACTACATGGACTGACGAAACATCTTACAACGGAGTTTACGGTTTAAAATGTGGTTGAGCAACTTCCTGAAAGTCGCCTGGTACAAAAGTGTCATATCTGCAGCGCTGACACTTGATGTGCGTCACATGGCCTAGGTTCGGCTTCGATGGACTCGCAGAAGTCTGGACTGGACTGGACTGGATATTCATAAAAAGAGGCGCGTTTAATCATAAAAGCATCATCCTTGTGAATCAGAGGGCGTGGACTAAAACGCTTTGTTCTGAGAAACCCCTCCTCGCCTGACAGCGCGGAAGATACGGATTGCAGCATGGGTCAATCCCCCTCCGTATCTCCGTGCGCCACCGTTGTCCCAGGTAAAGCGAAAGGAAAATCGGCGGAGACGACAGCAAGGCGAATGAGAATACGAAGAATAACAAGTGAGGAGCAAGGAGGTGACCGGTTTGACCGGAATCTAGTGAAAAATAAAGAGCTACCCAAACTGGAGGAGAGGGTGTCGGATATTTCTTCGTCAGAGCTCGTAGTAATCGGTTGCGCAGGTTGGGAGGCATTCGAACCAAGGGAGTCGCTTCGCGGTCGGACAGAGATAGACCAAATCTCCGTTACCAAAAACACATCTGGTGACCGGCGTGAACCAGTCCGGGCAGTTGTGAGCAAGTATGTCGACGGAAGCGGTGGGGAATTAGATGCCGAATGGTGCGATCTGTGGGCCAACGAACTCAACAGAATCGACTTCACGAACCACCAACGCGACGGTGCGGACACGACCTGGGATTGTGACCGAGATGCCTCGGTCCGGACCATGGAGAATCAAACTTTCAGAGGTAATTGTACCAAACAGGACAGAAGCGCTTCGGAGGCCAGGGCACCACGGGAGCTGGCGGTACCGGTTGGGTCACACGGATTGTGTCCGCCGGAACAGGCTATGAGACGGACTTTAATGAACTTGCGTTTGGACGCTCCGGAAAGAAGTGGAGTGACTGGTTCAGCAGACTCGCAGTTGACTAACTCAATAGACAGTATAGTAAATCGTACTAATGTGTTAATGACTAAAACGCCTGCACCTACTTCCCCTTGTCCGGTCAAAGCGTTCAGGCCGGGAGAGAGGACTCATAGCTGTCCCGTTGAGTCGGGAAACAAGAACAGTTCTCTGAAACAACAGGAAGGATTGCAGAGAACCATACCACCTAGTCATAGCTTCCCCGGGACAATACCGCGGCTCATCGTGACTCGGGAACCGAGTCCAAGTCGATCAGGAGAGTCCTGCCTTTACGAGGGCAGTGGGCCTGGCGTAATCTCCGTGGATTTACCCATGGACGAGGAGTCGCCGTGTTCAGACAGCGGTTGCGGAGGCTCTCCGGTGCCGTCCCTGGTGCTTCGAAAGCTCTCGAGCTCGTCCTCTGCTGGTCTGTCTTCAGCCTCGTCGTTTGAGGAGTCCGAAGACGACTTCACCGGTAGCGACATCGAACCCAATATTACTGCTGTGTTTAACAATATGCTGAGCAGTCCAGAAGACGTGTCAGGGGTGAGTTAGTGATCTCTCACCCGCTCTCACTCTCTCTCACACACACACACACACAGGCGTGCTTTCTCTTTTATTATTGTTGGAAACAACACTGAAACATTGACACTGTTTTACATTTTGAATTGTACGTCATAAAAGTAACTGAAAACATCGTTTAAATTCATGTATTTCTATAACAATGCACAGTTGAATTCAGTGGCAAGCACGCCTGCTGGTTAGAGCACCCCCGTTTCATGGCGGTACCACGTGATACTATTGTTGCAGATGTGCTAGTGGAATTTCTTACTCAGACAGGCTGACACGCAGTCACACAGGGCTGTCTCTCCCTCTCTCCCTTTCTCTTCGAGAAATTCGAAAACACGTTTGCGTCGCTCTTTTCCAGAGTAGGGGAAAACCTCAAAATGTAATCCAGACTGTCACATGACCGCCACACCTCTGTGGAGAGCTAAACGATTGACGGGCAGACAAGGGGCAGGGGGAGTCTTCTCCATCACTTTCTCATTGTCGCTGCTTGAGTGTTTTGTTTGTTCTATTATCTGTCAGACACATAAACTGCTGTTCCTAACGGTACTACGACTCCTGATGTAGTAATACTGTTTCATATGCTTATTATTATTACTGGTTTTATAATAATTTTCATAATTATTATTGTTATTGTTTTTCTAAATTAGTTTGCATTCACAGTTGTTGAATGTCTTTGCATATGCAAACACACTTGCGTATTTCACACTCTTTCACAGAAGGGCCTCACAGCTTGTGTGATTAGGTTATTCCCATATTTTGCAAATTTTCCAAGAGCTTTTGGAAGTTGGGTGTGTGTAGGTAGAACTGGCCCAACCCAATCCTTAATTATTCTAAAATATGCGTATTATTGAAGGGGACCTCAAAAGCCAGGGTCAGCATCATGTGTTGGATTCTTTGGAAGCCTGGCTGTGTGTCTCTGTCTATAGGTTACCCAGATATGCATCAGTTTCTTTTAGCTGTCACCCCTCCGTTTATCTTTGAATAAGTCGTTTTGTTGCCATGCTTTTTGTTTGGACATTGCACATATGTGTGTTTGTGTCTGCATGTTGCAGTATGTCTGTTGGTGTGGGCAGTGCGCATGTGTGTTGTGGTGTGTGTGCATGTGCTTGTATTGTGCATGCCTATAGATGTAGTGTGTGAAAGGTGATGAACTACTAAGATTACAATCGCGCGCTGTGACAATTTAGAATTTGCATTAATTTCATGAAACTATAATGTTAGCTGAATATAGTTAGCTACCTATTTCATCTGCATTTACCTTTTTTGACAGATTTCCAATCTAGTCAGTTGGCTGTAAATATTTTGTTTAAACACTTTTTGGGTTAAAATGATGCACCAACACAGAACTTAATTCTGTTTTGTGCGGTGCAGTTTGTTACTACAGCAATAATCAGTTTGTTTCATCTGTTGTTTTGCAACACTGTCTTGGAACATCGCTGTTGAATAAGGTTCACATAAATCGATACATAAATAACCAGGGAGTTATCTGTGCGTCGGGTTTCCGTCCCTGAAGCCCCTCCCCTTTTTAGAACTGTTATCTTTCTCTCCTCACACCCACTCCTCCTCCTTCCTCCAATGTCCATGCGTGCCCTGCAGCTCCTCATGTGTTCCTTCAGCAGGAGGGGGCCTTCTTTAACGGGACGCGATCAAAGCGCCCGGATTTAAGAGGTGAGGGCTGAATCGCAGCTCATCGGGGAAGACCGCACAGCGATCGTGCGCTCCTGCTGTACTGAGACGCCGGCACGTGCGCGTGGTGCTCTGCGCTTCCTGCATCCCTTCCTTTACCTGAGAAGTACACACACCAGGGATTCATTACACAAATGAAAAGAGCATATACGCTAACACACTTAGCCTTCTTCCTGCTGGCCTGCTATCCTTTAGCTTCCTGTACACAAGGGAAATTATGTCATGGCATGTGCTTTCTTGTGTTGCGAATGACATCACAAGTGCCTGGCAGGAAAGGTTAATTCACAGTTTCAAATGGCAAAGAATGCAAGGAATGATGGGGACTGGAAAAGCAGGATGCTGTTCTTAGGAATTGACCAATCAGATTGCATAGCTTCTGAAATGGGTGTGAATTTTTGTGGACTTTGAAGAACTGTGTTGAGTGCCACAGTGAGTCGCCTGATGTGGTTGAATAATTTTTTTTAATCACACCAGTGCAGTATCTGTACATTTCTAGATTTCATGTTTCCTTGAAAGGAATCAGAAAGAATTCAAGTATTTCCAGTACATATCTGACCCAGCGCTGACATATGCACACACACACACACACACACACACACACACGCTTGTCTTCCCACAATGTCCCATGGTACCCATATTGACCAGAGATCTGGGTTACGCTGTTTTCAGTTGTTTTGCTTATATGATCTGAGCCTTTTCAGATTACGCAAGTGCGTGCAAATCTATTTGCATGCTGAGCCGTTGTCAGTTGACTGAATCTCCATTAGGGGTGTGGGCTGTTGGAGTGTCTGTAATGAGAGCTCAAATGGGATTTTTGAATATACCCCCCACATTTTTACTGATTTTGTAATAAAGTCCCATCCTCCACTCTAGACCTGTCCTGCCCCCGCAGTCTGTGAATTGGAGCACTGGAATGAGCCCCCCCACAAGAGCACAATCCCCATTGTAAATTTGGGGATAGTGCTGTCTCTGCTGTTGGTTTTGCAGTGCATGCTGGGAAGGGAGATCTTTTGTATGGCAAATGGGCAGGAGCCCCAGCAGCAAAATGAGTGCACCCACTGCGATGCATGTGCACAGGCGTATACACACACACACACACACACAGACACACACACATACACACGTACATGTGCGTTTAGGCGGATGCAAACACATTCACAGTTCAGGGAGCGTAATGGAAAATTGAGCTGAAGGTGGTTCTGTTGCTAGGTGACGAGGCTGCCTTATATGGCGTTGTTTAGTTTTTTTTTCTCTCGCTCTCTCTCACCCAGCAGTATCTCTGAAATTGTGTCTCAGACCAAACTTGTGGTACTACATCAAAACTGTTTCTGGAACATTCCTACTGAACCTCACAGCTGTGGGACAGAGTTCAGGGTAGTATGTATCAGTACAGATGCGATAAACCCTGGACCTCCCCGCAGCATCTTTGGCACTTGTGTTCTTATGTATTGTGTGTGTGTGTGTGTGTGTGTGTGTGTGTCTGTGGGTGTGTGTGTGTAGGTGACACAGGGCCTGAAACTGTGGTTGAGATGTACTGCAGAAGGGGAGGGGATGTGGTTGAGAGAGAGAGTCTGTCAAAAAAATTTAAAAGAGCAATGATAAAATAACGAGGGCAGAACAGTGTAGCAGCAAAATGAATGTGTTGGGCATGTTCGATCCCCTCAGTTCACTTGGATTCAGTTCGCTTTATTGGCATGAAATGCAAATGGAAAGTACTGCCAGAGCCTGTGGGAAACAGAGAAGTGGAACAAGTAGTTTTACACAATTAACATTAGATTAACAGAAACGCTGAGATCATGATGATAACTAACAGTTATATAGAATAAATAAAAAAAATGAGGGGGGCACCCTATAGACAATGAAGCTGATATCGATACCCAATATTTTCCTGTCCATGGTGGCTGATGCCCAAATGGGTACGGGCCATATTTTACAGTTATAGCACAAGTGCAAACTGCAACATGCGTTCAACAACTTATGAAGAATGAACGCAATACATTATATTTGAATAATATTTAAACTTTGCTTACTTTCTCCTTGAGCAGACGTGATGAGAGAAGAACACACTGCCAGGCATTGTGTAGGTTAGATTTAGAGAACAGAATACAAAAAAAAAAGCCCAGAATTTGAAAAACACGCCTTTCAGTCCTCCACATTTTACGCAGCTGTAGCAAGTCGTGCGAGCTGCAAGTGTTTTGTCATTCTCACTCATGATGTAAAAATCCCACGCGGCCAAAATTTTTGTATAATTCCCAGCATAAGCGGCACGTTAAGTGTGTGAATTCCCTGCTGCTCGTATGTTGCGCTGCCCATTATCTTAGCATTGGGCCCATACCAGTAAGTTCATTTAAGTTTATGGGAAGGTATGACTCCAGTATTACCGTGCATCCCTAATAAAAAGATAGCCTACTCGAAAGAGAAAAAAAAGACTTCCAGCTGTTATTATTATAGTTGTTGTTGTATTGTTGGGTGGTTACTCTCTGTACCTGGCAGGCTGAAACATGTTGTGTGGTGAAGTGGGTACTTGGCCCTTCCCGTAAAATGATTTGCAGCTTTTCCTCAGGGCGTCAGGGAAGAAAGTTTGTTTTTAAGACAGGAAAATGTACTGAAATAGACTTTTCTTATTTTCAGTGTTTTTCCCGCAGCGTATTTCTGCCTCCACCTGACCTGTGTCACAGTGGCCACATGAACGTTTCTTTTTAACTTCTGTGTTTCTCGGTGTCTAAGGTGTGGGCACTGAGCCTATGCTTGGGATCTGCCTCGGTCGTGAAGAGAGACTCTGCCGGTGTGCATTTTCTCTTTGGCCCTCATAGAAATTCAGGTTATTTTGGGATTATTGGTCCATGTTCCAATATTTAATATTTAATATAATATAATATTTTCATAGCTTTTCTGAAGCAGTGCTTATCTGAAGCTGCTTTGTGTTGGTGAAGCAGTGCTTATCTGAAGCTGTTTTGTGTTGGTGAAGCAGTGCTTATCTGAAGCTGCTTTGTGTTGGTGAAGCAGTGCTTATCTGAAGCTGCTTTGTGTTGGTGAAGCAGTGCTTATCTGAAGCTGCTTTGTGTTGGTGAAGCAGTCCTTATCTGAAGCTGCTCAGTGTTTGTGCGGGTTGGTGAAGCAGTGCCTACCTGAAGCTGCTCTGTGTTGGTGCGGGTTTGTGAAGGATTAGAGAGGTTTAGAACCAACTGAATGGGGGGACATTTTCCCAGGTTGACCAATGAGTCTGGGTCTTTAGAGCCTTAGGCTATATAAAATCAATCTCTCTCTCTCTCTCTCTCTCCTCTCTCTCTCTCTCTCTCTCTCTCTCTGTTTCTCTCTGTCTCTCTCTGTTTCTCTCTCTCTCTCTCTCTCTCTCCTTTATCTGGGGGAGAGCATGCTTGTCAAACTGGTTTGTTTCTCTGCAAAGGTGAGGCACGCCTGTGTTCGCTGGAGGAATGCCGAGGAGGAACGCAGAGGCATGGAAAGAGTGGAAGGGAGGAGGGAGAGGTGGAGAGAGGGAGGGGGAGGAATAGGAGTGACCGAGGAATGGGGGCATTGGAAGGCTGGTAGGATCTTTGGGATTATGTGACAGGTGTTCAACTGTTGGTGTCAAAATTACCATGTGTGCGTGTGGGCGGGGGGGGGGGGGTGTTGTCTCTGGGTGAAATCTATACACTGTAGTGTGTGCAAATACTTTAACTCCCCCCCCCCCCCCCCCCCCCTTTTAGAGTGGCTCCCCAAAAACATACATTTTGCTTTCTTTTTCCGTAAGAGAGAGGTTGTGGGTGGGATGACTAGCTAAGCTACTGTGGGATGGATAGAGAGAGAATAATGTTTTGCGTTTTTTGTTGTTTGTCGACTGAATGTAATTCCCATTTATTTTTGTCATCGTGCCGATGAAGCACATTTGAATTTGAAAGAGAGGTGGGTGGAGGAGGCTACAGAAAAGATAGCAGATGGAGAGAGCGAGGGGGAGGGAGGGAGGGAGGGAGGGAGGAACAGATGAGTGCAAACCACAGACGGAGACAGGGATTTAGAGTGTGAGAGAGAGAAAGAGAGGGATTAGCGAGTGTGTGCGTGAGAGAGAGTCCACACTGCCTGCTCAGTGACAGGGAGAATGCGTGCGAAGGAGTAAGATCGTGCCGAGAGACGACCAGCAGACGGAGGGACAGTAGCGAGTGGACCGGGCTGACCGTGAGCGCGGCGGGAGGGGCATGCTGGGGGACGGGCGGTGCGCGGGCGGGGCGGAGGCTCCAGGGCGGTGCGCGTGGTCCTGGCTGCGCTCCCGTTGCCTGAGCGTGTCCGCGTGCGTCTGCGCCTGCGCCTGCGTCAGCGCCTGCCTGCTGCTGCACTACTGCGCCGTGTCCCAGGTAAGGCAGGGGCGGGGCCTCTCTGCTCATGCATGGCCCGTAACCCGCGACGACAGGGCGTGCCGTTCACCTCCTTCTGTGAGGGAAATACAGAGACGCTGTGCTTTTGACTGACTGACTGACTGACTGAATGTTATGTGCTTGTATTGTGTGTGTGTGTGTGGGGGGGGGGGGTGTGGGGGAGGTAGTTCTACATATGGCTGTTATAGGGAGTGGTTAGGGTTAGGGTCTGTGTGCTGGTAGTTCTGTAATTGGCTGTTATAGGGAGTGGTTAGGGTTAGGGTCTGTGTGCTGGTAGTTCTGTAATTGGCTGTTATAGGGAGTGGTTAGGGTTAGGGTCTGTGTGCTGGTAGTTCTGTAATTGGCTGTTATAGGGAGTGGTTAGGGTTAGGGTCTGTGTGCTGGTAGTTCTGTAATTGGCTGTTATAGGGAGTGGTTAGGGTTAGGGTCTGTGTGCTGGTAGTTCTGTAATTGGCTGTTATAGGGAGTGGTTAGGGTTAGGGTCTGTGTGCTGGTAGTTCTGTAATTGGCTGTTATAGGGAGTGGTTAGGGTTAGGGTCTGTGTGCTGGTAGTTCTGTAATTGGCTGTTATAGGGAGTGGTTAGGGTTAGGGTCTGTGTGCTGGTAGTTCTGTAATTGGCTGTTATAGGGAGTGGTTAGGGTTAGGGTCTGTGTGCTGGTAGTTCTGTAATTGGCTGTTATAGGGAGTGGTTAGGGTTAGGGACTGTATGCAGAGTCCGTTTCCTTGCCGGCTGCGTAGCATTCTGCCTGTCATGGCTGCAGTGGGGTCATATTCAGGGTCATCGATGACGACTGCAACAGGCAGTGTGTGTAGGAGGCTGTTGCTGCGCAGCGGCCAGTGGGATGGGGGGGGGGGGGGGGGGGTCATGGTGTGGGGGGGGCGTCATAGCAACCGTAACAAAAGCATGTCTGTGGTGGAACAGAGCGACGCTGTCTGGTGGGGGGTTTGTGATGGTAATGGGGCGCCCGCTCTAGCTGGCATGGGGCAGGGCTGGGCTAGAGGCCAGTAGCACAGCAAGTAGAAGACACGGGATTCCTGCCGTTCTTTCCACAGCACATAATGCGCAGGGCAAGGCTGAGGGTTACACTTACGGTTAGTGTTCGGGTTATGGTTAAAGTTACCGTTAGGGTTGTGGTTAGGGTTATGGTCAGGGGTTTGGGTTGTGGTTAGGGTAATGGTCAAGGGTTTGGGTTATGGTCAGGGGTTTGGGTTGCAGTTGGGGTTGTGGTCAGGGGTTTGGGTTGCGGTTGGGGTTATGGTCAGGGGTTTGGGTTGCAGTTGGGGTTGGGGTTATGGTCAGGGGTTTGGGTTGCAGTTGGGGTTGGGGTTATGGTCAGGGGTTTGGGTTGCAGTTGGGGTTGGGGTTATGGTCAGGGGTTTGGGTTGCAGTTGGGGTTATGGCTGTCCTTGGCTGTAAGGATAGAAGCGCAGTAAAACGCAAACACTCCAGCAGCACGCCTTTTATGGATGCGGCTGTGGATGGGTGTCTGAGTAACAGCCCTGAATGCAAGGGCATGGCCTCTCTCTCTCTCTCTCTCTCTCTCTCTCGGTATCTCAGGTGTGAGGAGCAAAGGAAAAGAAAGGAAGAGTTTTGAAAGGGCCATGTCTAGAACAGATATAGGAGATTTCAGGAAGTGGTGTCTTATCCCGTGTGACCATCAGTTACCATAGCTGCAAGATGTGCGTGCAACATGGTGGCTGTTGCACGCAATAGTGAGTGATTGGGAACAAAACTCCAAGACAGAGTGCAGTTTGCTTTAACTGAGAAAAAAAATGTTCCATTTCAATACAAATGCAGGTTTGACATGATACATGGATTAAAATGTGCCTTATCCTGCTTCCAAGAGGAAAGCATGACCACGTTTGTTTGCCAAACTAGGGATAGGATGTTAAAGAAAGATGGGGAGGTAGTCATACTTGGTAGGTATCTTGCCAGCTAGCTGTGTAATATTAGGCATTTAAGTTACTATAGCTTGCTGAAGCGGAGTGTATAATGTTAAAAGAAAGTAAAAATAAATTTCTCTCCAGCTTGAATATATACATTTGCAGACAGATAAAACATACAACATTCAGTGACATCGTAACACTGAAGATTTCTATACTCTTAGACTATATGCTCAACTTCAGTAGGCTGTAGTAAACACCTAGACAGCTACCTAGCATTACTGGCTGGTTAGCTAGCTACCTAGTGTGGCTAGTCTCCCCGTTTTCTGTTTGGCTATCTTTCTGTCCAAACAATATTTAATTTGGCCAACGAATGAGGTCAGACTTTCCTCCTGGAAGGAGGTTAAGGTGCGACTGAGTTCTTCTCTTGTGTTAGAACCTGTCGTGTCCGTGTCTGCTGTAATTGTCTGCACTCCGAGTTGCCCCGCCCAATCGGCAGTGTCGCGCGCGGTTCATAAGTACGGTAATGGCGGTCATGCGAGAGCACGCCACTCTCTGAAATGCGCTGTGTCCCATCTAAGCACGGCCCTTTGAAAGAGGAGAGATGGCGCTGACATTGGAGAGAGCGCTGACGTGTGGCCCCCCCGGGGCAGTCAGCTCGGGTGTCACACCTGGGGGGGGGGAGAGAAAGAAAGAAAAGAGAGATCACGTTTTAAAATCGGTGTCCATTCATGCAAGTATGTGTGCTCGCGTGTGACCGTTCATGCGTGTGAGTGCATGCTCGGGTGTGTGTGTGTGTCGGCGCGTGAGAGAGCAGAAGACTAACTGGGTCAAACTGAAATGGGGCAGGAATTTGTTTTACTGGGTCGCCTGTCACTCACGATCAGGCGATGGCCCTGTCCCACCCAGTCCTGGTGGTAGAGCTCGGCGCAGCGCGCTGCTAATGCCTCCTGCCTCGATGGCGGTAATCTGGTTAATGGATTGAGCCGGCGTCATGAACGCGCTCCCGCCGGTCGAATCGGCCGAAAGCATCCGTGAAATGACGATGCTTTCCGAGCGTCATCCGGGGCTCGGATGATTGAGCAGATGCTTAGCTCTCGGTTTTGCCCCAAACGCGCGCTGCTATGCATCAGAGCAGCTTCTGGCCCAGCGAAGGGTTAATTCCGCAGCATTACAACACCATGACTCACTCGCTCTGACTCACGCTGCTGATGGGGACTATCGCTGCACACACTCACCTTTGACCTCCAGCAATCTTAGTGGAGAAGAGCTGATGGAAGTGTCGTCAACAGTCTAATGCTCCCTCCCATACACACACACACACACACACACACACACACAAGCACACACACATATAAGGCATCCACGCACACACACATAAGGTACGTACACACATCAGTTAACATCAGCCTGCCCAGGGGCAACATATGGAAATTAGCGATCTAGCTAAATCTGGCACATTTACATCACATGATGTTGATCAATGTGTATTGTCCCTGTCAAATAAATAAATAAATAAATAAATAAAAAATAAAATTTAAACGCACACACACACATAAGGCACATGCACACACACACACACACACATATACATAAGGCATGCGCATACACACACACACACCATACATAGTAACATAGTACACAGTAACTCACACATGCCCTCCATCACTCTCTCACACACCGTTTGTCTCCAGCTTGTACAAGCTGTGTTTGCCTGTGCACGCCAGTCCCTTTAAAAGCTTGGCGGGCGGGGCTGCTGGAGTTTCACATTCCCACAGGTAGACTCTGCCCGCCGGTGCGCGGGGGTACGAGGGCGCCGTTTGGGCGGTGCTGGTAAATGTTTCACGCGCAGGGTGAACGCACTTTAACCCCGACGTTGCACAACTTCTGGGTCCGGTCTCGACCTCGGCGCTCATTTCACACGGCAGCGCAGCGACGAGCGCTCCCCCTGCGCCCCGACTTCACTGGGACACTCGATCGTACGCTGGTGCGGGGTTCTGGCCCCTGCTTGAGCCTGCGGGCGGAGTTGGTCGGCGAGGTTAATGCGTAACCTGCGAAAGGAGTGCTGATATTTGTGTAAGTGGAGAGTGAGGTGGGCGAGCAGTGTTTCTGAAAGGGGTTAAGGTGTGCTGAAGGACTGAGTTTTTTGGATGGTGCAGATTTTAATGCATTCTCTCTCTGTCACAGAACAAGTCGTGGAGGAAGCTGAAGACCATGGTGCAGTGCTCCCCCTTGGTTGCGTCCTTCAAGAAACGCTGGGTCCAGCTTGCCGGGCATGCAGGTGTGTGATCATTTCCTTGTGTGTGCGTGTGTGGGTGTGGCAAGGATAAAGCTCTACACAGTAAAGCCCTTCTCCTGTAACGTCTATGGTCATGTATGTTCTCCTATACATTAGCATGCATGGTCGTGTATGTTCCCCTGTACATTAGCATGTATGATCGTGTATGTTCCCCTGTACATTAGCATGTATGATCGTGTATGTTGTCCTGTACATTCGCATGTATGATCGTGTATGTTGTCCTGTACATTAGCGTGTGGTCATGTGTCAGGTTCTGGTTTTTTCTCCACACAGGGAACTTCCAGGCCGGGGACCGGGGTAAGCTTCTGAAGAAGTACTGCGAGAGCGAGCAGCAGTGCCTGGAGAAGCTAATGAGCGACTCGCTGCGCCCGTTCGTACCCGGGTACTATGGCGTCTCTCAGCTCGACGAGCAGGACTACAATGTGATGGACGACCTGCTGGCGGACTTCGACTCGCCCTCCATCATGGACTGCAAGATGGGCAGCCGGTAAGAGGGGTCAGAGCCCTGCTCCGTGTTTCTGTGTGTCTGACATTTCGTAATTCAGGGAAGTTTAAGGCTCCGGTTATTAAATTAGAAATATGAGTGGAAAGCCATTGTTGCCGGTGTTTCATAGCTCCCCCCGCTTCTCTCTCTTTCAGGACGTACCTGGAGGAGGAGCTGGTGAAAGCTCGGGAGAAGCCAAGGCTCCGCAGGGACATGTATGAGAAGATGGTTGCCGTGGAGCCCGGGGCCCCGAGTGCAGAGGAGCGTGCCCAGCAGGCCGTGCTCAAGCCCCGCTACATGCAGTGGAGAGAGACCCTCAGCTCCACTGCCACACTGGGCTTCCGCATCGAGGGCATCAAGGTCTGTACCAGAGGGTATCAGAATCTGTACTGCGCTATCTGTACCAGGGATTTAGATTTGTACTGCACAGCTTCAAGTAGGGATATCGGTCTGTACTCTAGAATCTATCTCCAATTGCTGAATCTGCAGTACAGATTATTGTGTAAACGGCTGACTCTCCATTGGATATGAGTCTGTACTGCTGACTCTCCATTGGATATATGAGTCTGTGCTGCTGACCCTCCATTGGATATACGAGTCTGTGCTGCTGACCCTCCATTGGATATATGAATCTGTGCTGCTGATCCTCCATTAGACATGAGTCTGTGCTGCTGACCCTCCATTGGATATACGAGTCTGTGCTGCTGATCCTCCATTAGACATGAGTCTGTGCTGCTGACCCTCCATTGGATATATGAATCTGTGCTGCTGATCCTCCATTAGACATGAGTCTGTACTGCTGACTCTCCATTGGATATATTGGCTGAATATCCTTAAGGAAAACGCTGTTACTGCAACAAGGCAACATAACCTACAGACTGAGACCTTAATCATGGTGATTATTTTTAGGAAATGAAACGGTGACTCTGGGAGGTTAGTTTCAGTGGTTAAATTGTTCTAAGTATATCCTCACTGGAGCAACCCTCACACCCTTCTTCTGTGCAGAAAGCTGACGGCACGTGCAACACGAACTTTAAGAAGACCAAACACAAGGAGCAGGTGATGCAGGCACTGAAGGAATTTGTGGGCGGGAACACTCAAATCCTGGTACGCCTTTTTCTGGGGATTTTGGAATAGGGCAGAACGCTCTTAGAGGGGATATAGGTACACCACAGGTTAATGCTGAGTCTGTCCTCAGAGAAGTAGCATGCATCTGCCTGCGTGTGTGTGCATGCATGTGCATGCATGCGACTTGTTTCCTAATTCAGTCAGTTTTATATGAGCTTTATGAGCATAACAAACATTAATATTTGCAAACGAATGCAATGAACAGAAAGAAGCACAGTGCAAAATCACATATTAGGAGAAATAAAGGAAAAAAGTTAAGGAGAACAAACAATTTGCAGTGGTAAGGAATAATTCAATTAAAATATTTAATTTAAAAGAAATCAGAGACGTGGCAAAGTCAAATGAGGGCATGAACAGAAGAAAAGGAGACAAAAAATGAAATGAATTACTCTTTCAATTCAATTCAATTCAGATTAGCTGACATACAGAAAGTAAAAATTGCCAAAGCAAGTAGTATACTCTATAGATTTAACCTAATTATCTTTTCTTTTTCTCTGTCTCGCCCTCCCATCTCCTCCCATTCTGTCTGATAGAAAAGTTACTTGCAGAGATTGGAAGACCTGCGAACAGAACTAGAGAATTCTCAATTCTTCAGAACACATGAGGTGAGGCTTGCATTCCCCTGTACCCATGGTGCTTTGGGGCTACCCAAATACTCCAGTTCACAGGTTGATTGTTCTTACATCAGACCTACTCTGAGTCCTCTGTTTAATCCCTGCTGAGTCAGTGCTGATTGTTCTGATTCCTGTTTTTCTCTAGAGAGTAACACTACTGATTGCTCGGATTCCTTTCTTTTCCAAGTTACAGTGCTGATTGCTCTGATTCCTGTTTGTTGAGTCACAGAACTGATTCCTCTGAGCCATTGTGCTGATTGCTCTGATTCCTATTTGTTAAGTCACAGTGCTGATTGCTCTGATTCCTGTTTGTTGAGTCACTGTGCTGATTGCTCTGATTCCTTTGGGTCACAGTTCTGATTGCTCTGACTCCTGCAGGTGGTTGGCAGCTCACTGCTGTTTGTCCATGACTGCTCGGGGCAGGCACGTGTGTGGATGATCGACTTCGGGAAGACGGTGCCCCTGCCCCCGCCCCTCACCCTGGACCACCGCACCCCCTGGGTGGAGGGGAACCGTGAGGACGGGTATCTGTGGGGGCTGGACAACCTTATCAGCATTCTGAACGCAATGCTGCCCGCGAGCTGAGGGGGGCCCGAAGTGGGATCAGCTCTGGAGGACCTAGGAGATTACCACAAGCGGCCGCCACTTTTCCTCTCTCTGGGAAACAGGGGATGGAGAGAAAAAAAACAGAGGAATGAAATGAGAGAGCTTAACAGCTCGGACAGGATAGAGTGATGAATGCCTTAGAGGGAGACAGGCTGTGCGAACATCTCTCTAGGCAGTGATTCGCTGCCATGTTTCATACTGGTGATGGATTCTAGTGAATCACTGCCTCTCTCATGAACAGCCCATCCCCTTCTTGGGCTCACTACTGCTCCCTGCTGGTGAGAGGGACTGAGGCATTGTTACTCACTTTTTCAATGAGAAAAATCCCCTAAGTGTCCTTAGTGAGAGGGAAAAGTTATTTTATTCCTACATGGACCGATTGAATTTTAAAACTGTTTTACAGATGTGCTACAACACTAGAATCTTGGAAAAGCCTTTGCAGTTATATTTTTTTGGATCATACGTTGTTTAATGTAAATAATATTTTACGTATGCATTGCAGAGACATATGCCATTCTGTGGATATGCTGGTTGTTTCTGTTTTGACTGGAATAGACAATTTTCCTGGGAGAGATTAACTATTACTGAGCTGATTGTGATGACCCCACGTTGGCATTTTAAAGGATAGCTTACTAAACATGGCCCAGGGAAACTATCTCAAGGTTGAGTTGGGTGAAAAGGAAGCCAGTGGAAAATGTGATTGTGGACAGAATATGCAGCAGAGGCGATGGAGGCTGGAAGCAGAGGCGATGGAGATGGATTAAGCTTCTGGGTATTGGATGTTATTCCATCCCCTCTACTGGGCGGCGCAAAGTTGGCGAGAGGAGGAGCTAAACATATTCCAGCTCTGTTCTGAAGAGGTGTGCACTGGCGATGGGCCTCTATCAACTTTCATTCTTTTGTGACCAGCTGGTCTGTATTGCACTGTTATGCCTCAAAGATGCTACTGAACAAAGACTGGAGTCCAAGCTATGTTATTTATCAGGACCTGGGGCAGGTGGAACATATTCAGACCCACCCCCCCCCCCCCTTCCCCCACAAAAAATAAATTAAAAAAAAACAGCTCAGATCTATGGAAGCACATCATTCTCAGTTCTTGAAAGCAACCTGTGACTCATTTTGAGTTCCCACTGGAGATCAGTATCTTGAGCTCTGTTTCAGGTTTTTTGTTTTTACAAATTAAAATTATAGGCTTAAAATTCTAATTTTGTTTCTATATTGTGGGAGTGAAGCTGGTGCCCTTAGATACCATAGATAGCAGCTAGAGCACGTTTGTAACATCATATGATTGACAGACTTGTGTGACACCTTGCACAATGTGAGTTTAGACTTGGTGGAGGGGGGTTCAGGAGCCATTGGTTAAGGTCCGTTTTTTTTTTTTTTTTTTTCCCCCACTGTCATAGTATTGATTTGTTATACTGGCAATGTCTGCTCTGTGTACATTTTGCCTGTATGTAATCTGAAGGTTAAAAATCTATTTTTTAGTCAGAACTCTTAAGCCATAGCAGGAAATGTACACAGACCGCTTCGCACACGACAGTTCCCTATTTTGGCTGTGTGTGGGAGGAGAGACCCAGCCTATCGTATTAACAGCTTGTAACACACAGTCACAGGCCTGCTAAAGGATCTGTGTGTTAGTGTGGTACAACAACAATCTTCTGATCTCAGAGATGGCAATAATGGCAATAGGCTCTTCTGAATTATGAATACTGGGTTTGAAAATATGTTGGGAACTTTCACTGTGATTGTATATGGTTGGTGTGTGAACTTGTACAACTTGTATTTCAAAGGTATATTCTGTCAAAAATGCAAAGGGAGTTTTTTTTTTTTTTAAGATTTGAATCCTTTTAAGATGCAAATTTTGATAAATTATTGATTTCAAAAGAAGTGTTTTTGTGTTTTTATTTTGGGCATGAATGCTTGCTGAATGTTCACAGCATTGTTGTTATAGTATTGACTGAGCCCTTACCATAGGCCTGGAACCAGGAGTTTGGGTGTAACACTCATTCCTTTCCCAGACACTGGCAGGCATAGCATGTGGACCATGAGGCAGTGGACCACCTGTGATTTACATAAGAGGTGAATGTCAGTTGCTGGATATTGATTTTAACAAAATGTGTGACAGGTTCTATTGAGTGTGTTGATTTTCCTGTCTTTTGTGGTGAATGGCTTCAGGAACTGACCCACGTGTGAACTCTTGAGTGTTGGTCTGTCTGCCAACATTCCGACTCAAGTCTTCCTCAGCATTCCATGACCAGAAAGTATTAAAGAACCAGTGGCTTTGAGTGTGTCTGTCTGGAATTCCAAACCCAAAAACAAAAAAAAGTCTCATTCGCCAGAGCTGAAACATGTTTTCAAGCAAAGAGAATCGGTTTTAAATCTATTACTTTTAATAATATTTTCCTTGCCTGTCATATTGGCCTTTGGCAGTACGCTGTTTGTCATATGAGATCATATACCTCACTGCTGTGGGGAAGGGCAGTAGACTGTTTCTGGGATTACTGCTGGCCTTGGCTTTGTTTAGTGCAGCATGTTGAAAGACAGCAGCATTCTGGGTAGGACATCAAAACTTGTGTCCACTCTCTGTGTACAGAAAGCGAATGAAATAAACTGGGACAATGAGCTAAACAGCCTTTATAAGCACCCCTTGTCGCCTCTCATTAAGGTGATCACAGCAGCAGCCTGGGGTATTCCTGCAAATTGGTTTGCTGCTTCATCACGAATGACAGACTTCCCACCGCCGTTCAGCAGTGCACTTTCTGCTTTGGTTTGTCCCCGGGCAAGTCCCAGAGCCGCAGGTTTTCTTGCTTAGCAATAAATATTTACTTTTTTAAAGCATATAAAATTAAGATACTTAGTAAAATATTTTATTGAAACGTAGGTGACCACTGTAAAATGCAACTGGGTTTGTCATCAGTGACCCATTGAAAAATATATATGTATTTTTTTAAGAGAGCAGACGGTCCTTCCTTTTTGCCCCTGCGGCCATCACCGCCTTCGTTTCGACGCAGCAGTCCTTCAGTCCAGTTACGCATTTTCAGCAGGGTTCACAGCAGGGTGACTGTCTGTGCAACAGCACCACCTGTCCCGCCAGCCCCGCCTCCAGCCCTCCCTGGGGCAGAACGTAGAGCTTGCCATCGGCTGCCCGCTGCGGGTCCATCTCCCGCAGTTGGCCGTTGCTCCTCTCCAGTGCCTCCAGTGGCCACAGCTGGTAGTGCAGGCTCTTTCCCTGCTTGGCCAGGACGTACGCCTCCTCCACCGCCTCGCCCCGCCAGCAGGGGGCGTCCTGCGGCAGCAGCAGCCAGGGCAGGGCAGGGTCTGACTGGAAGCACCCCTTCTTCAGACTGCCCTGTGCCACCCCCAATAGAATCCCTGAGGGAACATGGACATACACACATTTGGCCACAAAATAACCATCCTCAAAATAATAACTTCATTGCCTGAAGGGGATGTTAATTTTTCATTTGTCATTTTTCCAACAGTCCATTCTTATCTAAAGCTGAGTTGAAAAGGCTATCCTTTAAAGAAACTCATTCTGAATATTGGTGAATGTGGATGTTTCATTTAAATTTGTAGGTACATAGAAGAAATTTATCTGGCGTCTAAACACTTAGGGTGCTGGGAGGACAGGTGTGTGCTACGTGGATAGGGGGGTGCTGGGAGGACAGGTGTGTGCTACGTGGATAGGTGCGAGCTGGGAGGACAGGATTGTATTGGTCCCTCTCTCACCTGAGGCCACGGCCCAGTGTGCTCTGTGGCCGCTGCGCAGGCAGGGCTCGTGGTTGAAGTCCTCATCGTAGCTGCGCAGACGCAGTTAAAGATCAGGACAGAGGCGTGTTCTTCCTGACTGCCTAGCCTGACTAGCTGTGCCCATGGAGAGCGCCAAGCCTGTCTAAAACAAACTGGCCCAGGCCTACAGTATGACAGCCAGTCCAGCATGAAACTGCCGAGCTGCTCTGAAACACGGCGAGTATAAAGGTATAGCCCTACCGACCTTTCGGAAAACCCCAGTGTCACATTCAGTGCTTGCCCCAATAGCATGGGCTTTTTTTTGCTGTGGTCCATCTAGAAGGAATGGCGTAAGAAGCTGGGCTTATTCCTCTATCACAAGCTAGCATGCAAATGTAGATATTTGCCATGCGAACTTGCGATCAATTTATTTATTCACACTGCAAAAACTTTCTGAGAACACTGAACTGTTACGAGGCTCCGGGGTCACCAGTTGAGAAATATAAATTTTATCTGGTGCATTATGTTCATCTGATTTGTCATAAACAAATTATAAATTATCACTGATGTGTAAAAAATCTGTTCAAATTTGTAGTGAGGTACCGCTGAAGCCGGGCTCAGGGTAGTCAAGGATACGGAATGAGGACCGGAAGACCGGCAGAGAGGTGTCTCAGGATGAGGGTCGAGTTAGCCCCTCCCATTCCTCCCGACAACTGCTCCGCACGGCACCCGCACACCTCTTCAGCAAGCAGAGCCATGTCCCGGGCTGAAACACACACACGTGATTTAGCCAGACCTGCTCTAGACATGTGCTGAAATGCTGCTGTTTGGATGAAAGTACAAAAACTGCTTCTTCACCTGAGAAGATCTCCCCCTGTGCAGTGTAGCCCCTCTCCATTGCTGTGTGCACCACCGTCTCCATGGACACGCCCAGTGGGTGCTGCAGTAGCTGTGCAGCCATCCACAACGCCACCAGACCACACCTGAGGAACAAAGACGGTGCACACTCATGCACCCACCACTGAAGTTCAGCGGCCCCGCCCCCAAAAGGTACATGTCCCACTGCAACCCAACACATCAATTCCTTACACCTCGACAAGTACTGTATTACATATTAGCTTCAAGAGTTTACATATTAAAGGTGCAGTATGTAAGTCTGCTGTAAGAACACCTTGGTTCATGTTTGGCTAAATTTCTTTCACATTTTGACAGATTTCAATAAATTAAAAGGTCTAAGAAATAAATCTGGTCTCCCTGACAGCCCCAGGCTGTGAAATCAGCAATTCTAAATTTCTCAGCTTCTGAATCTTTACAACCAATCAGGACAGCTTTCTGCCCTGCCTCTTCTTGCAAAATTCTGAGTAAAATTTTTTTGAAGCTTTTAAACATAGGATGACAAGGTAGTACTGGAGTTTTGTGTAGTTTGGAGGGCTAGGCAACGTTACCATAACAGGAGGCAGGGCAGACAGTCGTCCTGATTGGTTGTTAAGATTCAGGCACAGTGAAATTTGCATGTAAAATCAGCATTTCAGTTAGCGGCAGCATTGACTCACTGTGGTCCATCCTGAATGAGGGAAGGCACGTATTTGTTGAACAGCGCCCACTGCAGGTCTTGCCTGAAACTGCATGAAAAACACTGCAGGACTAGTTCAGATTTCAGCAAGGGAGTGAGGGGGTTTCCGATTGCTTATCCAACCTTGTATGAATTAATGTTTTACCTTCTCTTTTCAAACCATATGTTTACCATGAGATTACTCAAATATAGAGTGCCATTGAGTTTCTCCCTTTAACAGGACTCCATTGTTAAAAGAAAGTGAACGACTGTATCTAAAACATTCCAAACACTGAACAGTGAGAATCTGTACACCTGAATCAACTGCTAGGTTAAACTCAGTTCGAAACATTACAAATGTTCCGGTGATTCAAGACTGTGGGCCACATTGTTCATGCTCGTAAGGGACATTTTTGTACAATACAAGCCAGGATTCCACATATTCTATGTGGATTTTGTGATATGATCGCGTCAGCTGCAACTGCAGAGGTCCCCAGTGTAATCTATATATTTCATAAATTATCCACTGTAGTTACATAATGATAAAGTGAACCCATTATTAATTGTTCTGAAAGCAAGGGTACTTGAAAACACTAGGTATGTTCATAGTACTGTGAAGAATGAACACAAACATTCATAACTTGCATGGTATTGGGTGATATAGACTCACTTCAATAGTAACCAGGGGAACTACAAAGGTGAGCTCTGCCTCACCTGCCCTCTCTCTGTCTGAGCAGAAGCCGAGCTTCCTCGTGGTCCCCCAGCACCGGGGACTTTCCCTCGGCTATGGTCTGGTAAAGCTTCTTCTTACCGGAGACTGGCAGGACAGCGGGGGGTGGCGGGGCCGGTGGAGGTGGAGGAGAGGGCAACGTGGGGCCGTCAGTCGACATGCCGCCTGTCCACCTCCTCTGCTCACTCTGTGGTCAGTAACCACGGCAAACTGCGGACTGATGCATTGTTGTCAAACAGTCAAGTTACAAACTTTACAAAACATGCAAATGGAAGAAACAAATACTTCTTTTAGAAAAAGACGAAACTAAATCGTGCCATTTTCCTTAATATTTTGCATAGTAGGAGCCAATATGTAATACGAGCATCATACTCATGAGATTCATATTAAGTTACCAGGCAACTTGTCTTTTGAGAACACCTAAAATGATTATAAAGATGCTTTCCTGTAAAAATAATAATAATAATAATGATAATAATAATGATAATAATTGCAAACCCACACGATGTTAAAATGTCGAGTCTATGTCGAGACAGCTGAGGTTACTCTCAATGAGACACCGAATCTGCACAATGGATTGCACCATTACACATCTAGGTTCAATCATAGAGTCCCTCGGCGTGAATACATGTTGCGGCTACTGCGCCTGCGTCTTACAGTAAGCCCCAGCTACCAAACACAAAAGCACTACAAATATAGCAAAATTCAAACCCCGCGTAGTACACTACTAAATTTAGATAGTTATTTTAGTATCTAGCCTTGTGTGTGGTTCACAGATGTCCTAATGTCTTGCAATAAGATATCTTAATATTTCTTTACATTCCATCAAAGTCATATCAGCAACACATTTCCGGAAGTTGGCTACATTGGCTAGCTAGCAATCATTAGCTGTAATATAATCGTGAAACGTAACATATAGATGAAATATATAAAATAGCTTTTACAATATGCTATAGAATGAGAAACTATTTAATTAAAAACTGAAACAGTGTTTTAAAATTAAGCTCATGTGGCACATACCCGGGTCGTACTGATAGGGCTTCTGTCTGGAGAACAGCTATAACCGTGTTACACAGCATACTACCCAGTCCCGATTCCATATAAGGGTAGCTAGCTAAACTATTGGACACGTCATTTTCGTCTAGGATTAGATTTATTTAGTGAAAGGTTATATTTCCTTAATACATCTCCCTCAAAATAACGTCTGGAAGCTATCACATAAAACCATACTTTGCAATACTGCATGCCAGTGAACTAGCTAGCCCGCTCTGGGGGAAATTTGGCATTTGAGCACATTAGTTTGCAGTGATAAAAATAGCTTCGTTTACATTATATATTATGTAATTTTATTAACTCGATTTCATTTAATGAATCAAGTGCTATGTTCAGATTATGTGTAGCCCCCTAACGTGACGTTTATTATGTGACGAACTATCGGCGACAAACAGGAAACTGCTTCCGGTGAGCTTTAGGGCGGGGGAAACAATTCGTTTTATTTTCACTTATTCGTATGTTTTTATTTGTTTATTCGGTGTTGTTTCCACAAATCAGTGGATGGCATATGCTACTTTAAATTTCAATTATGTATCCAAAATCAATATAGTATGAGCACAAATATATGCCTCCCATTTTGGATCTAGACGCGATTTTGGATTGAGCCAAAATGAAAACTATTACCCAAGTTACTGCAATCGAATTGAATTATCAATTCATGTAGAGTCATTTCGCCTTGTCCAATCACCCCACACCTTTTGCGGATCGCTGAACTTTTTGTAAACCAACGGAAGCCCACAAATCTATGGAAAGGCAGGGTCTATTTGATGATTGACGGATAAAGCAGCCAACGACGTTAATTAAGTGTCTTGTGCTTCTGGGTGGCGGGCCCGGTCGGAGCCATTGATAATAGACACCAGCAGGCCGCACGTTGGAGTAGCTCAGGAGAAACCGACCTAAAAGTATATGTAAGTACTTTTTGGAATATATTACGTCTATACTTAAACAGTGTGTAAAATGTTAACGTTTTTGTTTCCAAAATACTGCTATGAAGCGCATTTTAACATCGAAACGAAACATTTTGATTAACTTTAGTTGCCTAGTCGATTTTCCGAATTGAGGTAGCTACATTAAATGTAACGTTCGCTAGCTAGAATTTGAGCGAGTTTACTGTATTGGTTTTTTAATGTTTAAACAACAGTACTTTTCAAAGTGAAAAGCTCTACGTGCGTTTTATACCTAACCGACGGCAAGAAACCTTTCGACGATCTGTTTGCAAATGCTGAGTGCATGACTGCCTTCTTCGGCCTACAGACAATAGCAGCCTCACCTGATCACTCTCAGAAAATGGCTGGCCAAGACATGCGACTCAACCACACCATTTACATCAACAATCTAAACGAGAAGATCAAAAAAGACGGTACGTTTATTTGTGTGTGTCCCTTTCTCTGTATTCGCCGGCTTGATTTCCTTATTTCTTGAACATGCTGGTTATTTCCCTACGTTATCTTTCTTATGAATGAGCCTGTTACCTTGGCTTCATCCAATCTTGTTTCGCCTACGTAATCCTCCGGGCTACATTTTATTTGCCGTTGCAACCATAGGCTATACGCAAATGTGATTTGTTCCACCAGATTGACTATCGAACTTTCTTCCTCATTAGAGCTGAAGAAGTCCCTGTATGCCATTTTCTCCCAGTTTGGGCAAATCCTGGACATTCTGGTGTCTCGGTCCCTTAAGATGAGGGGACAGGCTTTCGTCATCTTCAAGGAAGTTAACAGTGCCTCCAACGCCCTACGATCGATGCAAGGATTCCCCTTTTACGACAAACCTATGGTATGGTCACAATGCTCCTGACACGCTAATCTTTCCATTGTTTTAATGATATGGTACTTCTCACAGTCTGTGTGAAACCGTTAATGCAATCACAATAACTTGAGTAGAGAGCTCTCAAATATTTTCTAACTGCTAAAACTTGTTTCATGCAGCGCGCAAACTTGTGCAGGGAGTATCCTTACTCTGCGATAGCATGAAAAAGGCATATGTGCACATCAGGTCATTTGCACAGATGTAGGGTCCAAAACACAGTATCCATGGGTGTGGTTTTAATGGTTGCTGATTTACATGAATGTTGGCATTCAGCTGTGAATGGCTAAATTTCAGTTCAATCCAATGACTGTTAAAACCACACCCTGGATACCGAGAACAATCGGTTGCCCTTTCAAAAAGGGAGGATTTGGAGCCGTAGAACTGGTGGTCTCACCGTGCATTCATCCAGTGTGTCCCCACTGAAAGTTCCCTTTAACCCTTTAAAAGGTGCAAGATAACATATGTGAATAGAATGTTCCTAACTGAACCTTCTAATGCTGATGTAATGGTCACTACTGGAAATTGAAAGCAATGGAGTTCTAGAGCACTAACTAAGGGTCTCAAACAAACCAGCTCCTCAAAGGTTTAAATAATGTGGTTTGCTGTATTTGTTTAGCTCATTGTGTTGAGCTGTTCAGTATTTTTTGTGTGGCTCACAACATTAAGGCATTGCTGTTCGGTAGCTTCTGGTGACCATGCTTGCGCTCCTCAACACAGCGAATCCAGTACGCCAAGTTGGACTCTGACATAATCGCCAAGATGAAGGGCACCTACGTAGAGCGCGACCGCAAGAAGGAGAAGAGGAAGGTGAAGGGCCCCGATGTGACCGGAGTCAAGAAGGGCGTGCCGGGGGCGGCGGCCCCCATGGGCCCCGGTGTCCCAACACCCATGCCTGTGAGTGTTCGGACTGCAGCACATCACCGGCTGCTGGACTCTGCTATTTTATTTTACACAATTCAGAGCTGTACTGTTCAGTTTAACATGGTATTGGGGCTGTACTGTTTTACATTTTATTTATGTGTTAGTTATACCACACAGGCAGCAAGGAAAAGGTCTCTGGACTTTTATTTTGCATTGTTATGTTGAGTCATGTGACAGGCCATCTCGTTGACCTTTTAGCCTGTGTCGGATTGATATTGATGACAAACGCGCGGCGAGCAGTCGTGTGCCCCCTTGCAGCATTTAATGCACCCTCTCTCCTCTGCAGGGAATGCCGCCCATGAGCCAGGCTCCCAGAATGATGCCCATGCCCGGGCAGCCCCCCTACATGCCCCCTCCCGGCATGATGCCCCCGCCAGGCATGGGCCCGGGGCAGATGCCCCCAGGAGCCATACCCCCTGGCCAGATGATGCCGGGGCAGATGCCAGGGCAGATGCCTCACGCTCAGCAGGTCAGCACAGTGACATCTGCGTGATTACAAATGGCACCCGTGTGTCTAGGGTGCCCCCGCGTCAAGCGTTGTCTGACGGCTGCTGTGTCTGTTCCAGGTGTCGGAGAACCCGCCCAACCACATCCTGTTCCTTACCAACCTCCCCGAAGAGACCAACGAGCTCATGCTGTCCATGCTGTTCAACCAGTCAGTTGTCTCTCCTCTCTTCCATCCTGTTCTCCCTCCCCTGCACCACCACGCCACAGGGCTTCATTCAGTGCAGTGTTCATTAGCCTGAGTGCAGTCTCCCTGAGGCAGGGCTCTATGCTATCATTTTTTTCAATGTGCTCCTGAGTTGGAAAAATTTAGGAGCAGACTAATGCATCATGATTGGTTGTGCTCCTACGTTATTTTTCCATTTGGCACACATCAATTTTCAGGAGCAAATGCTCTTTCAATGGGAGCACTGTAGAGCGACCTTGAACACATCTGACTTTTGTTTAGGCATGGCATTGCTGTAGTACATCTGCATTTTAGAATGCTCTAAAAGCTACAATTCTCCATTTTCTGTCAATGATGTCAGACTCAATTACTGCTCCAAGCACTTCATGTATTAAAAGTCTGTCTTACTTCATGTTTGCAGGTTTTTTCTGTAAGAATCCTTACTGTCATTTGACTTAGTGCTCCTCTGCTTGCGTGCATTCAGTCTGTCTGGGTACGTTGAAGCTGACACTGTCTCCATTCGCTGCAGGTTCCCCGGCTTCAAAGAGGTGCGTCTTGTACCCGGGCGGCACGACATCGCCTTCGTGGAGTTCGATAACGAGGTGCAGGCGGGCGCGGCCAGGGAGGCCCTGCAGGGCTTCAAGATCACCCAGACCAACGCCATGAAGATCTCTTTCGCTAAGAAATAACGGGAAGCGAAGCTCGTAGCGCGTAGCGTGTACGCGGCTGGCTTGGAGTGTGAGCTTGGGCGCACCAACATCATAAGCCCCTTTGTTGGCAAATTGGCATGACTCTCCCCTTAGCCCAAAAGAAAGGGTTATAAAAAAAAAAGCATCAGTAGACACAGCACACAGGTCACCAGAAATGCCTCCACATACAGTCCCTCGTTGCTCGTATCGGTGGACAGAGCCCATGAACTTCCCAGCAGCACCTGCGTGAACTCAGAAGCTCATGGCCTGTGTCCACTGATACAGCCCCTCCTTTCCCCGGTATCTGTAGACAGAGCGCACACACTTCCCAGCAGCACTTGCGTGAGCTCAGAAGAGGCCGTGCTTCTGTGAGTGTCCCAGCTGAGACAGGTAAGGGAAGTGGATGGCACAGGAGAGCGAAAGGTTAGTGTCTCCCAGCTGTTTAATGTGGAATCTCATTGGATCACTTCATTTAAATATTTAAATCCCCCACCACCACCACCACCCGTTGTGGGTTCACGGAATAGCTGGGTCACATACTCGTTTGATAATTATCAGATATTTTGAGTGCCATGATGATCATTGATACCATGTGGTATATTGTCTGTGTTTTTCTTTATACCTGATTCGTTAGTAAACACCTGAACTTCAGAGGCGGCGCGAGATGCTTCTGGGGGAGAACAAATCACCACTGATATCAGTTGGTTGTTGATCAGATGGCCACTCCGCAGCAAGGCTCGCAGCTGCCATGTGATTGAAGAAAGCTTCGCATGGAAGCGTGTACACCCTTGCTGCTGATTTCCCAATGGGAAAAAGTTTGGATGTTTACTACCGTATGGGGTATAATGAAAGCAAAGAGACTGAAGGAAGGGCAATTGACAACATGGTGGTGGTGATTGAAATTGCATTCGATAATTATCGTTACGGTGTATTGCCCGGCCCTAGTTCAGCGCAAACAGGTAAAATTGTTTTTTTTCTTGTTTTTTTTGTGCTTTTTTTATTTTTTTTTTTAGCTCAGCCCCCTAAATGTAATGTGGAAGTATGCCCTTTTATTATTATTTTTTTAATTATTGTACATTTTTATTACAAGCATTGCACCCAGGGTCTGGACCACCAGACATTGTACCTGGAGCTTTTGTCTTCATGATAAACCTTTTATTATAACCACAGTGTGTGTCTGTGTACGTCTGTGTGTTGGTTCATTTTGTCTTGAAGATGAGATTTACTATGAATATTCTGTGTATATATACACTAATCTGTTTTGGAAGGAATCTTTGAGAAGTTATGTTTACTTTTGTAAGTATCTTTAAATTTAAAAAAAAAAAAAAAACTAATCCCTTCATATTTTTGAATATATGGTATATCATGTACTCTTGTCATTCTGAACTGTTACAAATGTTTTAATAGCTGGTCAAGTGGTGCAGGGGACATGTCTGGCAGGAAATAGTTCCACAATGAATGTCATCCCACACAGTTGAAGCAGCTGCCTAATATCAGGTGCTCTCATGCACCCTCTGCATGCTAAATGGTGCACTTGATTATCATGTTTTGCCTAAGATGATCACAATGTGGCTTAACCACCAGATGTCACTCTTGAATTGTCTTTCACATTAAATCACCAGCAGGAGAATTGGGTCCCACTGTGCCTCTGATGCTGAATTGGGTATGAGGCAGTTAATAACGACATCTAATGATTTCACACCATTGTGTGTGATCAGGTTTGAGATCTTGCTTGGGTGATTTTCCTGAATCTGATGTTTTAGTGTGAGGAAAATTCAGAGGGTCTTATTGCTGCCAATTAACGTTTTAAAATGGAGTTGATAAATGTACTCATTTCAAAAAAGTAATTTGTAAAGTGTGATGTTTGGAATGCCACTCGGTGAGCTGAATTCCTGACAAGTCTGTGGGCTGCCTGGTCTGGATGCAGTATTCAATGTGTCCATTAAGTTGGATTCAGTTTTACTTGCTGTCTTATTTACTTACAGACAAGTCTTACCAGGCCTGTTTTCCCTTTCCAGTGATGCTACAAATCTGGGTGTACACCTGTATACATTGACACCGTGGGCTGATAAATTGTCTTCCGCACACACTTAGAATGGTGATACCTGACTCAGAGACTGGTGGGAATTCTTTGCATTAGGGCAGGATTGCTGTCAACACTGGACACAAACCTTTAAACTGATCGCTGTATTCTACCGTCAATCCCTGGCCGTGGATCCGTTAACCCTCTCCACGTCCTCTCCAATTCCAGCGAAACGACAGCGTTCTACTGCCAATATGGCCACTTTCCTCCTAGCAGTTTTTCAGCATTAGCGATAGTAAAGATGGAATCATTAGCATTGCACAGCAGTGTTCATTGGGTTTACTTTGGAGACCCTTATTTGGTAGAAATGGATTTGTAATTACGACTGGTGTTCATTATTCACAAGACTTAATGCGTGACGGTTGCCTGGTCGTTCAGGATTGCTCGGTAAATGAATTGTCGGCCTTGTTCATATTGGCAGAACTGCTGCTTTAAGCAGTGGAGCAGAAGCTGGACACTGCAGGGTGTTGAGCATGTTCCTGCATGCTGACGAGAGAACTTCATCCATCACTGCTGTCGTTCAATGACTGACATTAATCATTTCCCCGGCACGTTTTCAATCCTTTGCTATCAGACTGCGCTTGAATTTCCATGCAGTCTTCATTGTTGCTGAGTTTTTACCCAGTATAGCAGCAGTAATCTGCAGTAAATATATGAAAAGTGATGTTGACGAGGCTGGGTATAATCAATTTGTCCCTGTTCTGTTTTCATTTTTGCATTATGGCAGGTGTACCATTTGCAGGCAGCCTGTACACATAAACTGTCTACAGAAACACTGTTATACATCAACATCCTGACTACCACTTCTGATGGTATTTGAGTAAATCGGAGGCCTGGTATGTTTGTGGGATTAAGTGAAAACCAGTGGGATCATGACTCAAAGGCGACATGGCAATTCAGATTGCAGTTTGTTGGCTGGTCTGTGTTGCTGGCAACACGACCAGTTTTCCAAATGTTTGAGGCTATAGAGGGAATCTTGGTAGTGTGAAGCAATCACTTAATCTATGTTTTGTACGCACATGCAGACAAGCGCTGACAAACTGAAGGAATGATACCGAAGTGAGGCTGAAGCCCAGCCTGTCCGCCTCCTCTGAGTCCTCTGCTCCGTTCTTCAGACCCTCTCGTGTCCTCACGTTTTGGCTCCTCTGTCTAGGGCCCGGGCGCCATCTCCTATCGCCGTCCGCCCGCTCGCCGCTTCCTGGCAATTCAATTTGCCGGCCGCCCTGAATTTATGAGATCTGAAATTTGTGAGATTTGGGGATGGCATTAGCTTAGCATCGATCGCGGCGGGCGGTGAGCGATGGGGCCGTCACGCGGGTCCCCCGCTCGGCTGCAGGTCGGCCGTGCGTCCTCGTGTCTCTCCAGCGGTCTTGAATGCCGGCGGCTCTGAAGCAGCAGCCAACTTTCGGTGGGTGGAGTGGGAGCGGCTGATGTATTTTTTTTTTTCCTTCCCATTGGCTGTTTGATATGATTGGGGGGGGGGGGGGGGAAGAAAAAATGTCCCCCATCTCTGTGGCAGTCAGCCTTTTGAAGTGAGCCAGCGCAGAGCCACAAGAAGAGGTGGGTATGGCTCAGAGCGGGGGGGGGGGGGGGGGGGTCTTGTTTACTTGGCAGCATCTTGCTTTCAGTGTCTGTTTACACGCTCTTTCCGCCAGCGGTTCCTCTCCTGCCATCTGGATTTTTCCCTCTTTCTTGGGTTCTGCAGCTACCATGTCTGATGGGCCGCTGAGGTTTGCGCACTGTGTTGGAGGGCAGATTTGCCTCTTTTATGTGTCCCCCTGGCCAGACAGAATGAGGCTTTGCATCCTCCGGGAGATTTAAAGGAAGCCTCGTGTTTAAATTTTCAGAAGTCTGTCATTTCGGTTGGACAGAAAACCGCGGTTGTTTGTTTGGTAAAATATTTTCCTGGTTATTTGTTGCCTGAAGCATCCAATCAGACCATGCAGCGTTCTGTGATTTGTATTGTGCGAGGGGTCAGAAATGTTTGTGAGCAATTTGTTCATGTAAACGTTAAACTCTTGTAATTCTTCACCATGGCAAAATATTCACTTGTTATTGCTTAAAGTGGGTTAGTGGGTTGGATCCTCTCTGGGCATCCTGTGACTGTCTGTATCAAATACAAACATTTGATTTAAGCCCACAGCACTCAGTCTGGCCCCAAGCGCTGATCTAGAATCAGTTAACCTCTTCAGTAAATCTTGGGTAATTACTAAAACTCTTCACATCCTTCCTTAATACAGCAAAAAAACTGTATTACTTCACAATTTCACTTGGTATGAATGAAGTCTCAAAGCATTCTGGGTGGCACATGGTTTAGACAGCACGCAGTGGTGCATGGATGAGCCCAGTCTTGGGTCAAATCCGGACCATGCCAGTGGGAAACACAATCACCATTTGTGCAGGCTTGTACTGAAATTATTATTATAGTTTATGGGTAAAATAGTCTATTGTACAGTTTTCTAGATTCTTACTTTGCGAATACTATATATACCCTAAAATTGTTTATTTCAGGTTAATATATATAATTATGGGCCCTGTAAGGTATTTCTATCCAGTGCCATCATACAGTGCCAGTGTAATATTCTTTCGGTTTTTTTTTTTTTTTAGGTCAAAATAATTTTAGGTGTAAATGCATTTTTTTTTCCGTTTCTCAGGCCTTCTGCTTGAGAAAGTGCTGACCTCAGCTACCGGGTCGCCTTGAGGGCGAGTCCATGCGTGCGACTGTGTGTGTGTGTGCGTGTGCGCGCGCACGCACGCATCGGTGTCTGGAGTTCTTGGCGACAAGCCTGGTGACTCCCTTTCACCAACACTATGGCCTTTCAGCAAAGGAATAAATGCAACTATCTGCCGACCGTGCGTGGGCCACCTCCGTTGTGTCCATGTTATTAAGATTGAAACATCAAGAGCATTCCATCGGACTTTAGCGAAGACGCATCGTGTCCTCGCAAATAAGAGAATACACCATAACTTGAAAAATTAGAAACACTGTTATGATTAGGTTGTGTGAATATGGACCAAACTGGAAGTGATGTATGTGCCTTCGCCTCCAAGAATGATACATTGAAAGCATTCAAAAGCAAGTAGCTAATATTTCTTGTGATCTCCGATTACCTCTGTCTATGTTACAAAGGAGATTCTGGTGATTCACACGCCTCTGGTCAGCAGTGACAAGGTTGCAGGTTAAAGGGATAATGTTTAAAGCCAACGTGATATGATTTACTCGTTTTTGAAGTGGGGTTTGTTTCTGTTGGGAGGGAAAGAATGCGTTGGCCTTTCTTCAAAGAACAATGTTTTGTTTGAGGTTCCTCCTAAAATCATCGTGCGCTTATTTTGGATTACCGGGTTTGGCTAGGATTTGCGTAACCTGTACGTTCCCTGGACGCATGTTTTCTGCCACACTTTGTGGAGTCGCAGCCTTCATTTTGTGTCTGCTATTTCAAGTTTGGTCCAGTAAACTGTTTCTTCTCAATCCACTGGCCTTTGCCACTATTGTTGGTGGGCCTATTGAGAGTTCAAAATTAAAGTCAGGTTTGTTGCTGAGAGAGACTGAGAGCAGGTCTTCACTGAAGCGCTGTGTCAGCACCGACTAGCAATGGCAATCTGTTTAATTCTGTCCGTTTTTCTTTGGGGTGAAACGAGGACAAGGTTTGTAGACTATTTAAATTAGTTACATTGATGTATTTGCCGTAGGCAACTGCGCGCGAGTAGCCTACTGTTGGTGTTTGTGAGCCGAAAAGATTCAGGATGTTTTGTTCATTGTAATCTGTTAAATCGTTGGTTACATTGTTTTACATTGATGTAAAGCGTGCGGTAAATTACGGGATAAAATGTTTTCAAAACATAATTGTGACATTAACACCTCCTCCTTCAGATGGCGCCCTTCACCTGGACACTGTACGTTGGGATATTGTATTGATTGATGAAGCAAGCAATTATGATAATTACTGATTGGACAAAAAGCACTTCTTTAAATAAACAAGACTGCCCTCGTGCAGACTAATGGAAGAAAATCAGTGAAGTGACTCTTAATTCCTTGATCCACGAGGAGATTAGATTGAAATTCAGTGCATGCCTCTATTCATTGGTGCTATATGCTAATCAACGTTGGTCGCTTGAAGAGCCCTCTGTTCTAACCCAGGGTCACCGCACTGCGAAGACAGCAGAGAAACGATCCGTTGCCCGGGACGTCCGCGTCAGCAGCAAGTCTATCCCAGGACAGAGAGAGAGAGAGAGCGGGTTCAAATAAAACTGGTTCATTATATTCCAAGCATAAAGCAGAGACATTGTGCGACTCTCCGGTCTGAATGTACGGGTGCAGGCAGGAACCAGCTAGATGCGGAAAGTATTTAGAAAAACTAGAGCCAAAAACTAAAACGAAATGGCGTTTATTCAGTGAAGAGGGGTGGCTTCTTCATGTCGTAGTTTTTTTCCACCCCTTTCTCGCAGCACAGGAGAAGAATGTTAGGCTGCCTCAACAGGTTTGATTGTACAAATGCGTACGCGAACACAGCTGGTGGATAGAATAAAACGTTATTTGGCAAGCTGGGGGGTTCTCTGCGTGCGCGTGCATAGTAAATGATTATTATTATTTTTCAATTAAGAGGCTCAAAACTTAGAGCTAACTCTTGAGGAATGTCTAAATAGCACCTGTGTTATTTCCCCCAGTCGACCTAAATATTAATGTTTTTGAATGCATTTCCTTCCTGGCTGTTTCTGTGAACCACCAATTAGCGAGGCATTTCATAACCGAGGCCCCTTTTAGAAAATCCAACAACGAGCCGCGTCTGCTGTTATTGTCATTTATTTGACAAACATATGTAATTAGTGAGGGAGCACTTTGATGTTAAATAGAGATTCATTGTGGCTTAAAATGCAGATCGGGTCATTAGTCTATTCAACAATATAATTGCGACCAAGCCAAGCCCGCGAGAAAAACTCGTAAACTAAAACAACCAAGGCTAAACCTCTGTCACTATAATATAAAGACAGAATCCAGACAGTAGGCATACACATTTAAGGAGGCGTTGATCCATTTCTTACGAGAATTCCATTCTTCCAACTAAAAGTGAATTTAACGAATTCCAAGTTGCGGGAATGTCAAAGCACATTAATACACCTGAATCTGAAAAAAACCGCAAATCTTTTGTAGGCTACTGATATTGCAGACCCCAGAGACAATTCGAGACATTATAGCCTGTCGATCATACTAACGATTTGTAGTGTTTACGAGAAGCACGTTACCATTAAAAAATGAAACAAGGCTACCTTATTCGATTGAAATGCCCAAGGGGCAGAGACCGCCTCCGTTGCCAGATGCAGTGCACACGAGAAAGGACGACGGATATCCCCAACGCGAGGACACACCCTCATATCTCTCTCCCACATTCGCACTCAAACACACTCTGCTTTTTTCCTCTTTAGCAGCATTCGCGTATTGCGCCTACTTCCAGGTCAGTCAACCACCTCTCGGGGTCTCGTTGGACAGCCATGTGCACAGAGCGCGAGGCGTAGTGTACAAGGGTTAAACGACAGAAAAAGTCGGGGCAGAGAGAGGGAGTGAGCGAGAGTGAGTAATTGGGATGAGAGCTCAAGTCAGTGAGCCAGCAGGTCGGACAATCAAAGCTTCTTAACGACTGGTGGAGGGAAAGGAGGGGGGTCGTGTTTTTCCCCGAGACGGACACCCACTCTGGACAGCTCACCAACAGAGGAAAACAAAGCGGGGGAAGGGGGAAAGGGGTGGGGAGGTGGGGGCACCTTACTGACCATATTTACCCACATATGTGCTCTGTCACTCAAAGTCCGGTGGAATGAGATGGTCTTCGGAAAGCTGAGGGCGGAGGAGCAGGAGTCGGTGTGAAAGGGGTAAAACACGCACGTGTCCGAAAAGGACTCGAAATCAAATGTCCCGAGAGGGCGAGACGGAGAAAGACGACGAGGAGGGGCAAACCTGGAGGGACAGCCGGACGAAGAGCACCGCGAGGACAGCGATGACGGACCGGGGACTGGGACAGCGGTGGCCCGTGATTTTCCTGCTCGCGCTCGCCCTGCAGTCACAGGTAAGTCGCCGATTAGGCGCTATTTTCAGAGCGCTTGTTTAACCCCGTGGCTTTGTTTTTGTGACTAGTTGATGTATTTTCCCCCTTGGAACTAAACAAGGCCACTAACATTATTTATATCTCTTTCTATTTTATCTAGATGTCCGTCCTGTCTGCATTTAGATCTTCTCCACCTGTTGTCCCATATCTGTTGTATGTGGTTTCAATTGTGCTTGGGCACTTGTTGCTCTTTGTATGCGATTTCCCTTTCATTTGCACGCAAGATAGTCTATAGTTTTGTCTTGCATTTTCTCAGAGACCGAGAGAGCGAATTTACTTAAATTCTGTATGTAGTTTAAATGCAATTACTTAAGTGTATTTTTTCCCAGACGATGTGGTTGGGGCTGCGCTAAAGTCATTGTTTTAACTGTAATGAGAGAAATAAAAAAAACAAATATAGGAACGAGCAAGGCACGGTCTGTGTCTATGTCATTGTATGCAGTAAGTAGACGAAGCTTTTGTTTATTAGTTAGCAGAACAGAACAAACCTATTGTAGGGGTAAGGGAAGGCAAACACTTAAATGTTGTGTGAAGGGAGAGTGTTCAGACAAGAGGAAGCTGTTCTCTATTCTGTCTACTCCGTTTTGTTTTCGCCAAGCGGTTCGGGCGCATACATGGGTTTACTTGCATAGATGAGAACGTTGCAAAAGTGTAGGATCTTTGTGAGTGTCTGTGTGTGAGAGAGAGACAGAGCGGGAGAGGGGGTGGGCTTGCTGTATTTTCTGTCTGCTTTTTGACTCCCGTGCAGTGATCCTTTAAGCAGAATCAATCTTCTTAATAATGCTCGCCATGAATGCGCTCTGTCGTCCACTCCCGGTCCCTTAAGTGAACCAGCCAAATTATCTGGCCGGGGGCCAGGCGTCGTGCACTGCTGGTTTATGGAAGTGCATTATTCACAAAGCAGCAGCGCATATTGAAATTCCGTCTATGACAGATAATCAGACGTGTTGTGTCATCCTGATTTGCTGTATCGGGCTAACGTGTCTATGTATGTATGTATGTATGAAATGTATGAAATGTATGAAAATATGAAAATATAAAAATAAAAATCCACATATGCTTATGCTTATGATATGCTTATGTTTAATGTGAATAGACCAGTATCAGGATGGAACTGCCAATGCAGAATATTTTTTGCTAAATTTCTGGTCATCCTCATGAACATTTCTGCCACAACAGTTTAAAGAATTTTACTCTTTGAAAAAATGACCAATGATGTTTGTCATTTTTAGTGCAATCATTGATGTCATCAGTATCATATGTAAAAATGACTGTGCACATGTCACAAGTGAAAACATACCAGTGGCATGCCCATCTGCATAAGCTAGATAGAAATGACCAGAGCAGTGCATTAAGTAGAACAATAAAAGAAGAGGTAGATTGATTGCAGATGAATTTTTGGTAATGTATTTCCCTAATTGGGACAATAAAGAGTCACAACTTGATGTTGAGGAAAGAAGGATGCATTAACTGGCTGAAAAGTTCATTGATTGGTTGATGTGTCACTTAATTTACCATCTGATTGGTGGAATGATTGATTGCTTGTTTGGTTAATTGATTAGTTGGTTGATTGATGGCGGTGAGTTCCGACAGATTTTCTCTGGCTCTTCTATCCTGACCTTGAGAGAAATTTGGATGGTTCTCCAGGTGCAGGGAAACATAGATCCCCTATGGGACAGGGACCACATGTCGGGGGGGGGGGGGGGGGGGGGGGGCAGGTTGGCTTAGTACTGGTAGGGCATGTTGCAGGTGTGTGTCATTTGCCTCACACAGCAGTACAGTACACATATGTAAAGGATAGTCTAATAATAATGACAATAATGGGTCACATTTATGTTGGACCTTTCGTGAGCTCAAAGCACTTTACATGGGAAGGAAGCTCGCCTGAGCTACCACTGACGTGTAGCCCCCGCCTGGGAGATGCGTGGCAGCCGTGAGCATTAAGGTAGGTGCCGAGGTGGAGAGCGACCTGTGGCTCATCGCACGCGTGTGAAGGGCAGGTTCATGCGTCAATGGCCCACATCTGCACTGACGCACAGTCGCAGTTCAGTGGAAAAGCCCTTAAATGCCTGAACAGGGTATGTAGTGTAGCGCTGCTGCTACATTATTTGAAGGCCGGTGGTCATAGGGAGGAGGTTGGCGTCTGGGCCAACATGTGATGTTGGTCGCTGAACATTAATGTAAGGGAAAGTGGCAATGAATGGCCATGTTTAGTTCAGTGCGGTGCGTTTCAGTGTAGTGTTGTCTTACTAGTGCACAGCGGTGGATCACGTTACTGTAAAGCGGTTTTCTGTTAGTGTAGAAGAGTGCAGGTGTTAACAGTGACAGCAAAATGGTTATTCTTAAATGGACGCTCACAGACTGTTGTTCAGCCAGTGTGAAATGGAGTGGTGTTGAGCAGCAGCAGATGGAGAGAGGGTTGGGGCTGTGTTGGGGTTCAGGGACCGGTTACAGGCATGCTGTACTGAAGGATGGGGCTCTTTGAGTCTCCAGGAGGGTGCTGAAACGCAGGTATGTTTGGAATGGCCATGGAGGAGAAAAAGTGAAGGAAGAGAGAGAGAGGAGGAGAATGGGGTGCCTGTCTCTCTATCTCTGCGGTCCCTTTGATGTGTGAGCGCTTAGCTCCCCAACAGTGGACCTGGAATGGGCTGAGATGCCCTGCACTGACAATAGGCTGGTGGTACTGACGAACTCTCTGAGTCCAGTCCTGGAGTGTGTGTGCGTGCGTGCATGTGCGTGTGGGTGTGTGTGTGTGTGAGAGAGAGTGTGCGTGTGCGTGTGCGTATGTGTTACTTCCATGGGAGGAAGAGATCAATACCTTTCCATTGTTACTTGCCACCCAAACCACACATGTACATCATGCGCCCCCATGCACAAACACATATGCATAAATACATAAATGTAAGCACACAAATGTGAACATTTGCCCCCCCCCCCCCACCCAACACACACACACACACACACACACACACACGCATACACATATACACTCACTCACACATGCACTCACGTGCACACTACACTACACACACACACACACTCTCACGCACACATACACACAATACACACACACACACACACATACACGCACACACTGCCCACCCGGCCCCTGCTCCTCTCTGGGGGGCTTGTTAGCAGGCAGTGGGGCAGGTGTGCCTCCCTCGCCCTGTGCCTGGGGGAGAGGGTCAGGATAAAGGGCAGAGAAAGGAGGGCAGGGCGGCGTGATGAAAAGGAAAAAAGGAACAATTAAGTGAAGAAGAGCCAGAGAGGGAGGGAGGGAGAAGTCACAGCCTGTTCTCAGACAGACAGTGGAGGGGAGGAGGAAGAAAGAGGTTCTTCTGCCCTCCCTTGAGAGGGGACAGAGAGAAAGGGAGGGAGGGAGGGAGACTGATACAGAGAGAATGAGATAAACAGAGATAAAGAATGAATGAAAGAGGAGGAATGAAAGGTAGCGTGTTGGGGACAGGACAGAGTTCTGTGTTTCTCCTCCCCAGAGACAGAATGGGAGAAAAGGAGGGGGGGGTGGGCTGACAGAGAGATAGAGAGAGATGAATAAATAAGTAAAGATCGAATAAAAGACAGGAAGCAGGTTGCAAACACACAGGAGACACTCTCCTGTCCTCCCTCCCTGGAGAGATGCTAGGGACAACAGGCAAGGGAGGGGTACTGATAAAGCAATAGAGAGAGAGGAATAAAGGAGGAAGGTGAAAAGAAGGCAGCAGGTTTGACATACAGGAGAGTTCTCAGTGCCTTGGTTTGTGTGCACACTGAAAGTATGCTTGCACAGAACATACAAGCTCTCGCTCTTAGCATGTGGAGTTTAGGAAGGTGACAGTGACACTCCACCTGACTCCTTAACCCTATGAAGAGTAGGTTTTGTGGAATATATATATATATATATATATATATATATATATATATATATATATATATATATATATATATTATTTTGATTTTATTTTTATTTTTTTCTTCTTCAAAATTTAAAGTCAGTGTTTCTAGAACTCCTTTGCTTTCAGTTACCAATAGTGATTGTTACATCACGATTAGAATGTTCATTTAAGAACGTTCTAATCACATATTTGTGATCTCACACCGTAAAGGGTTAAGCATCTTTTTGAGTCACCTTTTGAGTCACCTGCAGTGTCGGTCTGGCTGTCTGTCTCACTGTCTGTCTGTGTTGGAAGAGTCATAGGAGGGGAGAATGAGTTTGAGGATGAGTTTGGAAGAAAAAGTCAGTGAAAGAAACAGGATGAACAGAGGGAAGGATGGATGAACTAGCTGAAGTGGAACAGAAAGATGAAGGCACAGATAGATAGAGTAAGATAAATGGAGGAGGGATTAACTGTATGTGCCAGTAGGATGGAGGGATCCCATTTTTTCCTCTCTTACTTTGGAAGAATGTCCTTTTTTCCCCCCATCTCTCCCCCCCTTTCACTCTTTAAAGTGTATCGTGCATAAATGGTACATAAGTTCTGCGAATTTAGTTTATTTCTGTGAGAACTGATGGGCTACTGTGAGTGATTTTTAATGCCTCACAGGACTGATGTTTCCCCCCCCTCTTTCTGTACATCGATACATACACTTTACTCTCCCACCCCTTCAACCGTTCACCCATTGTCCCTCTCCGCAACTTCCCTTCATCAAACCATTTTTTCATCCCTTGCTTTCCTTCTTTATCTCATCTTTCACTTCCTCTCCTCAGCCCTCGTCATGTCCCCTGTGGGGACTCTGTGTGTGTGAGTGTGTGTATCTGTGTGTGTGTGTGTGTTTCACTAATGTGTGCTCTCTTGTCTCTCCCTCAGGTGGTGTGTGCAGTAGGCATGTTCGAGCTGCAGATCCGGCAGGTCCAGAACTCCCAAGGGCTGCTGCAGAATGGGGAGTGTTGCGACCTCCCATCCACCGGAGGGCAGCGCTGCTCCTTCAGCGACCAATGCGACACCTTCTTCCACGCCTGCCTCAAGGAGTACCAGGCACGGGTAGCGCCCACCGGTGTCTGCACCTTTGGTTCTGGCAGTACCAATGTTCTGGGTGGGAACTCCTTCTCCCTGCGTCATCGTGGCCACGGAGTGGGAGGAGCCGGAGCAGGGGGCGGAGAAGAAGAAGGAGGCGGCGGAGACAGTAGCAGTGGACGCATTGTCATTCCCTTTAAGTTCGCTTGGCCGGTAAGCATAGGATTTCTGCTGTGGATGGCTACAGTTTTACAATCTATTAACAAGGGATCAGTGGGTATCTGCCAAACCATCTGCCAAACCTTCAGTCACACCCAGCAGGCTCCTCCCCTTTGCTTGCCCTTCCCCGCCCACAAATTGCATCCTTATAAAATGAAGTTCTGGCCATGCGAGTCAGTTACTGATGCATTTCGCAGTTTGCTGTGTCAGGTGGGTTGTATTTTGAAGGGTGATTGGCCTTCAGCTCTTTCTGATCACCTAGCTGATTAAGTGCAGGTCCTGTCTCATTGATCTGAGTGGGCACAGGCGAGCCTGGTTCAAGTCTGTATAAATGAGAGATGATTTAGTGTTGCTGGCGGCAATGGCTACTGCTGCACTGTGATTGATGGCACCATGAACAATACGCCATCTTAAGCTCCTGACATTTTTTCGATTGGCAAAAACAAAACAAGTGAACCTGGCACTATAGGTTATAGCACTGCAGAGAGCCACACACACACACACACACACAAGCATGCATACGCATACATACACACACACACACACACACACACACACACACACAGACAAGCACATGCACGCACACACACACACACACACTACAACACAATAACTTCTAACTGCAAACTGATGGCTTATCAGCATTGATAGTCAAATCCTGTTCTATATCCTTAAGCTCAGTACAATACAGTTTAGCACAGCATACTAATATAGTTCAGCACAGTTTAGGCTGTCAGTGTCTGTAGTGCCTTGTGGTATGATAATGCGTAATAACTGAAAACAGCACCACAGAGATGGACACAGGAAGACACACGAGTGCATCTCAGCACATAGTAGGATAAACGTAACGCACAGGGCAGTGAATGGCCTTAACTCCTCACAACTCTCTCTCTCTCTCTCTCTCTGACCCTCTCTCTCTCTCTCTCTCACTCAAGTGTCACCTGCTAAGTGTTACACCATTATAAGCCAGTCTCTCTCTCTCCTCGCTCTGCCTGGATCGATCGCTGTGTTCTTTCCCAGCCGGTGAGCTGGGGGCAGACTGTCTTTATTACGCCGCGCTGGTTATTAATGGCGCTTTAGTTTGGCGGGCAGGATCCTTGGCGGCTGGAATGGATGCGCTCATCATTAGAATTCCTCCTGGCGAAACGTATCATCTTAACATGGCCTTCAGAGGATAGAGGAAAAAATAAACAGACGTTGTTCTGGTCCTTATGCTGACTTCTGCTCAGTTCTTCCTTAGCCGACTGGGCCCTTTGCAATCGCTGAGCTCACCAGCGCTCTCTTTCTAATTAATGATGTTCCAGACGGTAGATTCTGTTTTTTTCATGTTTCATGTTTCATTCAGCCTTATAATGGCTTCCTTGACTTTCACTGGCACAACTCTGGTCCTTATGCTGACAAACGCCAATAACAGACTCCAAAGGCAATCAAAAGCCTAGAATCAAGACTAGATAGTGAAAGCTCTTTTATACTTGCAGTAAAAAGCAGTTGAACTCACCGGACTAATCAGAAACATCTATAAAGCCATTTGACATTATGGTACCCTGAAATGGGGGGCTACATATAAAAAGTTCTGTTATTTTCACAATGTAGAATTTTTATACCCTTTAGTGAAAGCTGAGAATGTGTACATTAACCACATACAAATTGTTTCATTACAAATCTAAAATTATGGAGTACAGAGGCAAATCAAGAAAAAATATGGCTTTTCCCCAAACATTATGGAGCTCAGTGTCCATCAGTAAAGTGTGTGAGTGTTTGCTGTGAGTGTGAGAAAGTTCTCTCCCAGAAAGCCAATCTGTATCAGTTTCAGGGCTGGGCAGTAGGGTGGGGGGTGGGAGAAGGGAGAATCGAGAGAAAGAAAGAATGAATGGATCTCTATGGGGAATTGAGGGACTGAAAGACTTGCATTATCTAGCTATCTTTGTGTGGCTTTTGGGTGGGAGGGGTGGAACTGAAGGGGGGATTGGTTGTGGGGTATCGTGATACCACAGCCCCAGGTGAGGGGGCAAACAGGTGAACAGAGTCATTTTGAGAGAATCTGAGCTCCTCCTCTCTCTTACTCACTCTGTCTGTCTTCATCTTTTATAATCTCTTCAGGGAAATGTTGTGAAGTGCATGTGTGTGTGTGTGTGTGTGTGAGTGGATTTAGCCTGGAATAACAGTATTCTCAAGATTCCCTGATGAAGGCTTGATTGATTTGGCTGGGTTTTGATGGCAAGTTCAGGCCATGAAATCGGCCTGCGATGGTTTCTGTGTGTGGAGAGGAGTTAAGGATGGTTAGATTTATTTATATGTTTAGTTTATTTAGATCTCTATTAGCTATTGCAAAAGAACATGCCATATCATTTTCTATATTAGATGTCCAGATGTTATGGATGGGGGTGTGGCTGAGGATTTTCTACTTTCAATCCTGCCTTTAGTATTTATTGACACTCCTAATTTTTAGTCTGGACCACGCCTGTGTCCTTCAGTTGTGCTATAAGAATATAACCTCGGTTTAGAAAGGACATGCAGTACTTTTACATATTCCCTGCCTTGCTAGTGTATAAGGGTCTGTGTATGATTCCTTGACCTATCAGCAGCGTGTAAATGTTTTGCTTCTGTTACTGATTTGAGCCCTGTCCAATTTAGGATCAATTTATCAGAGTGATATAGCAGTAGCCCCTATGGTGAGCTCTCTTTTCCTCCGACAGCCAGTGGGGTGTGAAAGAGGTTCATGCCAGCCAATGGGGTGTGAGAGATGTGTGTTCCAGCCAATGGGGTGTGACAGAGGTTTGTGCTAGCCAGTTGGAGATGAGGGAGATGGCACTTATTGAGAATGCTAAATGAGAACTATCCTACTGGTAGGGGATGAAAGTGAATACATACAATGAAAAGTAAATTGTGGCTTGTTAAATCTAAAGTCCAAAGTCATGTCCACATTAACAGAAAGGATGAGTAGAAGACTACATTGGTGCTGGACCAAACTTTAATTTCTCCCCAGCTTATCAAAAAAGATCTGCAGCTCAACTGTGTAGGCAGGAAAACCAGAACTGCTAATTCAAGCCTGCAGCGATTAATTCGCAGGTGTGTGTTTAAGTTATGACTGAATCTGGCCTCAGGTCAGAAAGTGTGGTTAGAGCTGGAAAAAGCACAGATCCAAGTGTTACAAAAATCTGAGTCCGCAGGCTTTACATTAATATGGGCATCCGAGGCACAAAAACGTGTCTGTGTGTGCGTGTGTGTATGTGCATGTGTATGTTAAGTGTATATGTGTGCACGTTTGTATATATGTTTGCGTTAGTGTCCACATGGGTGTGTGTATATTTATCCATATGTATGTGTGCGTGTGTGTATGTATGCATGTATGCATGTATGCATGTATGTATGTATGTATGTATGTATGTATGTATGTATGTATGTATGTATGTATGTATGTATGTGTGTATTTGTGTGTGTGTGTGTGTGTGTGTGTATGTTTGTATGTGTGTGTATAAGTGTGCATCTGTCTATATGTTTGTGTAAATGTGCGTAAGTCTGTGTGTGTGTGTGTGTGTGTGTGTGTGTGTGTGTGTGTGTGTTTATGTAAGGATGTGTGCATGTGTGTTTTTTATTTACGTGCGTGTATTTATATAAGGACGTGTGCATGTGTTTGTATGTACGTGCGTGTGTTTGTTTAAGGATGTGTGCGTGTGTTTGTATGTACGTGTGTGTGTTTATTTACGGATGTGTGCGTGTGTTTGTATGTACGTGTGTGTGTTTATTTAAGGATGTGTGTGTGTGTGTATGTACGTGTGTGTGTTTATTTAAGGATGTGTGTGTTTATACGTATGTGTGTATAAGTCTCAGAGGGCTGTAACATGACTCCTGCTCTATTCTGTCGGGTTGTGCTGCTCTGTTACCTGTGCATTCCTGCTGCCTGGGAACCAGAGAACACAGGCGGCACTGGCTTTCTTCTCCCGCCTGCTCCCCCCCCCCCCTTTCTCTCTTGCTCTCCCTCTTGCACCCCCCCCCCCATACCTAATACATCCCCAATACACTCTGCCACTCTCCCACGCACATACCTGTGCTCTGACACTGGCAAGTGAACACGCATGCATGCACACACAGACATACACACAGATTCACACGTACACACACACACACACACACTTGAATACACTCATGCACATATACACACAAGCACGTACTCACGCACACACACACACACACACACACACAGACACGCGTGCACATGCACATGCATGCATTGAAAAGAAGCTAAATCCATTTATACTCTACCCTTCTGGTTTTGAAGATAAGTTATTAGCCTGAGAGAAAAGTGTCCACTGGGATTCTCTGGTGTAATGGTTTCATTTGTGTGCAAATTGGATTGAAATAGAACTTTCTATATTAGACACATTGGGGGCAATTGGGGGGGGGGGGGGGGGCTGGATAATGAGCTGATCACCTGGGAAACACTGCAGGGACAAGGATGATGAAACATGATCTGTGTGTGTGTGTGTGCGTGTTTGGTGTAATAGAGGAAATGTAATTCATAGCACAGTGTGGTCACAGATGTCATCCTGTGACTTTGTACAGATTTTTATAGAATTTATTGATGTGTCCCTGCCCTTCTCTCCATCTTTCCCCCCCTCTGTCAGTTCTGTCCTCCACCCCACCCTCTTGATATTTCCTTCCTCCCCCTCTTTCTTTGCCTCTGTCCTTGTCTGCCTCTTCTTCAAATGGTGTAGGTTCTGCTTTCTTGTCAATCGCTACTCCTCAGCTGGATTAGCTATTTCTGGCTTGGCTTAAATATGAAACCATACAGACTGACAGACTCACAGGCTCACAACCTCATAGACAGACTGACAGACTCAGACACAGGCTAACACATTCAGAATCATGCGCACACGCGTGCACACACACACACACACAAACACACACACATGCTTTTTAAAAGTATGGCATGTATTTGAGCAGCCAGCCAGACTGGGTCATTTCCTGTAGGAGTCTGTGGGGTCCTGTATGGCCCCGGGCTGCTGGGCTGACAGACCTGTGAAATCGCATAATTCCATAGGGCCCTGGGAAGAATAAGTCTTAGAGAAGAGGGCAGGAATGAAGAATCGACCGTGGGGGAAATGGGGGGCGGGGCTTCACCTGGTCTTGGCCAAGCCCATGAGGGCCTGAGACTAATCATGTCACGAATGAAAGAAGGCATGTTGGGATAGTTGGTGACATGAGGCAAGCCGGTGAAGTGACTGGCAGGACGGGGAGTATGACATGATAACCAATCAGATTAAAGACCCAACGTGTAAATTGTCTCCCATTTAAAAAATTTTATTACACCAAAAAACGGTTGATTTTGGGAGGCGAGAACGATGCCAGGTGGTGTCATCAGAGGATGTGTGCCTTCACTTAAATTCAGTTTGGTTACTTATTACCATGGAAACGCTACAGTATTTTTATATGTTGTACAGAGGCATGTTACATTTTGTTATAAGCAGTGAGAAGAGCCCAGATTAAAAGCGAGAGCAGTTTTATGACATTAACTTGCACAAAAAGTTAAGTCAGAACTTTGACTAGATCAACTGATTGATTTTATAATGTCTCGATTAGAAACTCAATTGTGTGGTTACTAGTCTCTTAACTGTGCTGTTGGAGTGCCTATGTGGACCCCTTGATGATAACCATTGAAATACAAGTTTAAATCCCTGCAGGTTACATGGTGGAAACAAACTGGTGGCCCTAGTTATGATGAATCTCTTAAGTGAACAGTATCTCAATATTGCACAAAGTTAAACTTGACAGCTTTCTGCATATTGAATTGCATAATTGCTATTTGACTGAATTTATTACAAATGTAAAATAATGAACTCAAGTGAACGTGGCACATACAAGGGTCTGGACCCCCTGTCATTTAGTGCTTAGTAACACCTCCTTTCACAGATACGTAACAGCTTCCAAACATTTCCTGTAGCCAGCACAGTCTTTTGTATGCTTGCTTTTGTAATGGTTCCCCCTTCTTCTTTGTGGACCTCTTTTAGCTCAGAAACATTCTTAGGCCTCCTTATATGCACTGCATGTTTGAGATCTCCCCGCAGATTTTCAATTATATTCTAGTCAGGAGACTGGTGGCCATTTCAAAACCTTTGTCTTTCTTTCTTTTGCTGGACCACCTAGTCGTGTGTAGTCAAACATCAAGTCTCACAAGTATACCAGCGAGTTTAGGGACCAATTCATGTGAAAATACTGGGGATGACATGCCTCTGTGTCTTCCCAACCCCACACCCCCCCCAAACCTACATGGGTTTGATGTATGCTTGGGATTATTGGCTTACTGAAAGATGCACTTTCAAGTTTGAGCTATCTAGGTTTCGGCGAGGTTGAGGCTACAAGGTTTTTTGACAGAATGTCTTGGTGCTTGCTGACCTGTAGATGCAAAACAGCCCCATAACATCAAAGATCCACTGCAGTATTTCACTGTAGTTATAATGTCCTTTTCAGCATAAGGATCTATCATCTTATGGCAGACCCTCTGTTTGTGTGTGTGGCCAAAAAGCCAAATATTGTTTTTTTCTGACTATAACACCCGGTTCCAATTGAAGTTCCAATCCTGAACTTTGATTAAAACCGGATGTTATGTATCAATGTGAAAGGAGGTGTTACTAAGTACTAACTGACAGTGTGCCCAAACCTTTGTATGTGTCATGCTTACTTCAGTTTATTAGTTTAAATCAAATTAATTGAAATGTTTATTATAGATGTCGTATGTTTTTAGAATGTGTGGGAGAGATGTGAGTACTGTGTTTGAGCAAGAGGAGTAGTGTATGTTATGAGTGTGTAAGAGAGATGGGTAGTTTGTGTGTGTGTGTGTGTGTGTGAGACAGACAGATACAGAGAGAGAGAGAGAGAGAGAGAGAGAGGGAGAGAGAGAGAGAGAGGGGTTCAGAGGGGAAATTCCTCTCTCTGGGACGGGAGTCCTTCCTGTCAGAGAGGGCTGTGTTTGTACAGCCTGGATCAGCCAGGATTTCCTCCTCTGCCAGTCTGAGAGAGAGGGGAAGAGAGAGGGAGAGAGGGAGGGAGTCACAGAGTGTGAGAGAAAGGGGTAGAGAAGAGAGAGAGGGCTGGAGAGACAGCAAGAGATAGAGAGATGAGAATGAGGAGAGGGAACGAGGACATTGAGATCTGTTGGCAGTCAGGCGGTAACAGTTTTTAATTGAAGGTTTTAATTGGTGTGAGAATGCCTTTCTGAAAGGCCTCGGTACACCTCGAAGCGTCTCACTGCTTCATAACACCATCAATATCACCATAACAACCAGCAGACACTAATGAGCCTTCCACCAATCGAAACATATTCATCAAACGGTGACCTATTGCCAAATCAAAGTCACGCCTCCACATGCTAATTGACTGCAGATTTACGAAAGATTCAACAGGACAAAATGTGATGAATATTTCCCAACAGAAGTGACAGGGTAGAATGGTGTCATAACCAGAGGGTTGTTGGCTCAAAGCCCGGACAGTAAACCTCTGAGTGATGCAGAGCTTTGTGTATATTTCTCCAGCAGACCCATAAATTTGCCTTCTTCACAAGCACAGTAATCGGTAACAGCACATGCCGATTGTATTGAATGAAGCTAATTACAAGGTTGTTTCTTGACTGGAGCAAAGTCAGAATGTAACTGCCTGCAGAGTGGAGAAAGTGCAGAGAGAAATGGCGAGCTGTTAATTTAACTCTTTCAGTGGAAGTCGTGTCCCTTTCAGAGTCAATTTTACACAGAACATTTTACTGTGCACGTTCTTGAGTGGAAACCATTTCAACGTTGAGGATGAAGGTGGAAATACCAGCTCCCCTTTCCCGCAGTGTGGGGGGTGCAAGGCTCTCTGCTGGCGGACTGCAGTCAGTACAGCCATCACAGGCACCACCGCGCCCCCCCAGCACCCCTCTCCCGTCCCGTCCCGTCCACCAGCCCTGCCCCGCCCTGCCCATCTATCAGCACCTTCACTGTGATCATGGCTAAAACTGACGTTGCTCTGTCGCCATTGATCCTTTGGTGATGCTGGGTTTTTCCTTGTTCACTCATGTTGGAGAGAAGGCCAGTTCTTTCCTTCTGTGTATGTTTGGGTTCGGTTTGGCTTTGGCCCTGTTGCTGCTATAGCATTTCTTGTGCCCAGCTTTGAGGTACCCCAGGGAAATAGGATAAACGACTACTGAAATATGGCTATGTTGCACCTTGCGTCAGTGTGTGTGTGTGTGTGTCTGCATGTCAGCATGTCTTGGTGTGTGTGTTTGCATGTGCCTTGGGGGAAATGTTAGAATTTGCATGTTAGAATTTGTCTGCTGTGTTTGTGTGTGTGTGTGTGCACTTGCCTAGTGGGTGGGGGTTCATATTAGAATCTGTATCTCTTTAATGATCTGCCATTCTCACTATGTCTAGACCAGGAGTGTCCAATCTTATCTGAAAGGGGCTGGTGTAGGTGTAGGTTTTTATTTTAGCCCAACCCTAAGACACCTGATTCTACTAATGAACCATTCATAGCTTTCAATCATGTGCGAGGCTAAAACAAAACCTGCACCTACACCAGCCCATTTCAGATAAGATTAGACACCCATGGCCTCAGAAATTCATAACTCCGACTGAGGGAGACAAAAAGAGGGAGTGGAAGAAAGAGAGTGAGGAATAGAGAGAGGGCGAGAGAGATTGGGAGAGGTGGAGAAAATGGGAGGGTGAGAGGGAGGAAGAGAGATGAAAAATCCTTTTGAACATTTGCAGCAGGACCTATCCCTCACAACAAGTGTGTATGTGTGTGCATGTGTGTGTGTGGTGGGGGTGGGGGGGGGGGGGGGCATCAAGCCACAACATCACTTCCTGTCTGTATGGATTTATGAATAGTTTATTACACACATATTTGTGATTCATTACGTTTGGCTGTGCCTGACTGATGGAAACTTTCAGAGACCCAATCGTATTCTACCAGCTGAACTGCCAGGCAATGTAAAATAGCACCTGGAGAAAAATGACAGCAAAATACCTGCACTGAACCTGGCTAAAGCTGGAATTATACGTGCACGTTCTGGTGGACTGCACGGTTGTATTGCTGTTACCATACCATAAACAGCAGGCAGGGCGGAGTGTGAGAGAGAAGAGGGGGATGAGGAGGAGGGCGAGGGGAGTAGCATAGCACACCAGCGTAGGAAACGGCTCTCATTAAAGCTGTGACCCTGAGGCATTCTGGGGCCAGGGGACTGGAAGCCGCACCTGTAACCATGGGGACGCTGGCGCTGACCTGGAGACCTGCGAACGTTACGCCCATCCTTAAAGCTCTGACTCACCTGGTAGGATGAGGTCACTCTTTTAGGCGTGCCCTCTGGCAGGGTCACCTGAAGTACTGGGCAGTGGAGGCTGCTCTTATCACAAGGTCTGTCTGTTGAGAGTCTGGAGCTGCCACTTTGTCAGTATTCCAGGATTTGCTCCCCTGAGAGAGACAGACTGAGGGAGAGGGAAGGGGGGAGCAGACAGAAGGAGGAATACAGAGCTGGATGGACATGGAGGAGGATAGATGGAGAAAAACAGGGTGTGAATAGATGGACACATAGTAAAATGTTCAGTGTTAAATCCCGATTGGACTCATATGTACTGTGTGGAATTACACTGGATATTTTACTGTGCAGAGAGGGGGAGAGACACTTAACGGACATGTAACACCAAACCTTATTTTGTCCATCTTAACACAGACCCAGACTCCCGCCCCTGTCACAGCCAGGACCCCCCCCCCCCCCCACCCTCACTTACTCAAACTCCAAAATGAAGTATGGAGAGAGAAAGATGGAGAGTGAGAGGCAGCAGTGTTGTTCTTATGGAGAATGTGGGCTTGAATACCACTGTTTGCGTATGTGTGTGTGTGTGTGTGTGTGTGTGTTTGCACTTGCGTGCGCATGTGTATGTGTACATGTGCTTGTGTGTGTCAGTGAGCACATGTGAGGGTGTAACTGTCTGCATAGCTCTACCCTTTCCCTTTCATTTCCTGCCTTCCTTTCCTTCCATTTCCTCTCTTTTCCCTTTGCTCTCTAGGTACTTCCACTCTCCTGCTTTTTCCATCTCTCTGTCTGTCCACTCTTCTCTTTGCCTTCTTTCTCTCCCACTCAGTCTCTCCTCTCCTCCACTCCTTTTCCTCTATGTTTTCCTCTACTTCTCTATCCACATTCCTCTTTCTCTGCCTACTCTCTCCTACACTGCTCTTTAGCAGTGAAATAGAAGCGTGTTTCTTTTTTACTGGTAGAGTATCAGGGTTCTCCATGGTAATTAAGAGCTCAGTTCAAAACAAAGCTAATCCTCGCACCTCAGCATGTCTACCACAAACCAACAATTTGCAGGATCCAGTATTGCTCAAAGATACTGATGGCCTGTCACAGCTGGGCTGTTTTTCCATGAGCTACTGTAGATGTCTTTCCAGAAGCACATTAATGCGCCCGTTCCACAATCTTCCCTCCTTCCCAGCATCCACCATGAACAGTTGTGTTACCATGACAATTTTCAAGTGTAAGCCCATGCATGATTCTATGTCACGTGCATGTGCTGTGTGACAGAGCACTACTGTCTTTCATTTGCTCTGTGGTTGGGCATGGGCTAGAGTAGATCTAAGCCAGGACTTGTATTTTGGCTACTTATACAATACCATCATTGTATTATGATAATCATAATCATACTGTATATTACTCATTGTGGGGAGTGTGTATTGTATCAGCAACCAGGAATATTCATAATAAGTCTTCTATATCTGACTATACTGGTTATCTGTCACTGTCTGTGTCCTTTTTCCCTCTATTGGTCGTATTCCTTTCCTCTTACTCTAACCACCTCTCTGTCCATCTCTTCTCTCCCCCATTCTTTGTCTCTTCACTTGCCAGGCCTACTCTCTTCCACTTTCTTAAGTTGCCCTTCTATCTCATTTATCTATCTCCCTCTCTCCTCTCCTTCTCTGTCTCTCCTCACCCCATTTTGGGACCTTCAATTTGACCACCTCCCTCTTTGTTCCTCCTTTCTCCCTCTCTTTGTTTCTTTGTCTCACTCATCCTCTCCTCTCAACCTCGCCTCCCCAGTTCCTTCTCTCCTCTCCCCTTCCCTTGTTTTCTCTCCCTTCTCTCCCTCCTGTCTCCCGTGACCTCTCTTGCGCGGTCCTCTCTCCATCGCTCCCCCCTGCCTCTCCCCTGCTTGGCTCTTGAGGGGAGACGTGACGGTACATCCTGGAAGCACATGAGAAGCTCCTGGCCGCTGCCCGTGTGCCCGTGCAGTCTTATCTGCTTGGAGGAGAGGCTGAGCCTTTGTGGAGGCGGAGGATGTTGCTCTGAATTATTCATCATTCACCGTTCGCTCCATGCGGAAAATCACACAAAGCCACACCACGGCCAATCACTTTGGTTCCCGCTTAAATGCAGCGTTTGCGTTTCCCTTCATGAGCGCAATTTGACAAGTTCAGTGATCGCTATAATTAATTTGGCAAACTTTGCATTGAAAATGGTGACAATTACATTTGATTTTGGGTCAGAGTTAAGGCCGAATGTTGATTGAATTCTGGCCCATTTCTTTCAGTCAGTCAAGGTCTCAAAGTGTGTCAGTGTCTCACTTTGCTTTGTATCACTTTCTCTCCTTCATCAGATGGAATGATCCCTGTGTTTCCTCTAGGTCCTCTGTGGTGACATGACATGACGTGAATCAGGGGTGGGGGCTGGGGGCTGGGGTTTGGAGTTTGGGCTATAGCAAACCGGGGGAGTGGGGGGGGGGGGGGCGTATTGCGTTTTCACTGCTTTCACCGTGTTAACTTTCACTTTCATTGCCTTGTCGGTGCCACAGATTCCTGTGGTGGTTTATCTGTGATGACTCTCCTCTCATAAATAAACATCCCTCGTAAATAAATCCCGTTGTTGAGCAGTGTTTTATTTTGCGGAGGCCGTACTGATCTTCGTGGCAGCGAGCCACAGAGGAGTCGACATGGGGAAAACCCTGAATCCAGAGCGCCTTACCACGGGCAGAGGTCTGGGATCTAGTGCAGGAATTCCCTTGAGGGGAAAAGTACATTCCCAGAAGAGACAGCAAGCACACAAAATATTACTGTACATCAGAAGTATTGGTGTGTGATTCCAACAGTGTCAGTGACATTTCTGACAAATAGCCCTTGTCCAAGTGTAAATGTTGGTCTGTTTCATGAGCATGCTTGTGTTGCCTGTGTGTGTACATTTCTGGGAGAGTTTTTCAAAGAGAATTATTTTGGTGAACAATATTTTGCACATGAAAGGACTTACAAAGACAGCTGTGGAAGAACGGTTTTGAAGTGTTTTTCCTTTAGAACCAGATCTTCCTAGAGTAAGCCATGTTTTTCAAAACTTTATGTATACTAACATCGCATTGTAGTTTTGAGCAAAATAACATTTCACAACTGTTCTTTCACACCTGCTGCTCTAACCTGAAGAAACCTCAGAGCTAGACTAGTCCTGACCAGCATGGTCTTAAAGGCACAGAGAAAGTGCGTCATTAATTACTTAATGAAAATATCAGTTAAATGTTTGGTTTAAACAGCATTGTTGTGAGTTAATATGTTTAATATGGGTCTCTGTCTGTCTGCAGAAATCCTTCTCCCTGGTGCTTAAGGCTCTAGACTATGACAACGACACCACAGAGCCAGGTAAGGGTAGAGCACCTGACCCCCACCCCACACCGTATACATGTTTGTGTGTGTGTGTGTGTGTGTGTGTGTGTGCGAGCGAACGAACATGCATATGTGTGTGTGTGTGTGTGTGTGTGAGAGAGAGAGAGACAGCATGCATGTGTGTGTTTGTGTGTGTGTGTGTGTGTGTGCGAGCGAGTGTGCATGTGTGTGTTTGTGTGTGTGTGTGTGTGTGTGTTTAAGACAGAGAGAGAGAGATCTCCTCCCAGGGCTCAGACAGACAGTGACGTATCCACACATTGGTGCCAAATCGGAAGTGAACTTGCCCTGTAAGCAAATGGTGCCGCTCAATTCTACTTTGGCTCACAAGGATATGTCACGGCCTGTCCTGACCCTGCTGCAGTCGTCATTACGGCTTCCCATGGTTCAGCCCACTCATACGCTTACATGCAGGTATTGAGCTGGCGCTGTTATCCAGAGCGACTTTCCCAGCATACTGTTTTTAAACGTACAGTCACATTTGTACAGCTGCAAATTTACTGAAGCAGTTCAGACTCAGGAACTTGATCCAAGGACAAAACGGCAGCCTGGGAATCAAACCTGCAAGCCCAGATCCCTAACCACTGCACTACGCTCCAGGCCGAGCAGTGCTGGCTGTGTCTCCGCTCCCCCATCAGAGGCTCAGTTTACCCACATCCTGTCCCGCTCTGACCGTGACTCTTCATAACAGGTGGAATGCTCCGGGACACATCCTGTGGACTTGCACACGCTCTACACACACCCAGTGGGACAGATGCACACATACTGACTCACACATATGCACTCCATACACTGATACCTTCCTACCGCCCACTCTCACTTTCCTGTCCTTCTACAGCCTTCTCTCATCCTGTACACACCTCCCCCCGTCCTCCCTCTCCCCCCGGCTCAGTGATTCGGCGACTGGCTCATCCGCAGATAAGCAGGGAGATAATCAGCGGCAGTGAACCAAACCACTGCTCACAGACGTCCCCGCCCTCCACCCCCCGTGTCACTCTCTCACTGCTTATCCTTTGTTTTCTCTTTCTCTCTCCCTCTCCCTGTCCCTCTCTCTACTCCTCCTCCTCAAATACACCTGCAGTTTTTTGTACCATTCCCAGAACCCCCCTCACAGCTTAGCTTTAGGCTTTTTAAATCCCTGATTACAAAAATCACAATGACACAAGTTATCTGCCTATATCAGTGTACAGTCTGGATTCGACCTTCCCTCCACTCTCCTTATCTATTTAATTTATTCAGACGGGGCAGAGAGGGCTACAAATAGGGATGGGCTGACAGCACAGGCAGTGCCGTGATGGGGAATTGAACCAGCAGCCGTGTGATTGGTGAATAGGTTGACCGCTCTACGGGCTGCAGGGCACTCTCTCCCTGTCCTGTTGTCACTGAGGCCCCTCCCCGGCACATGAGGTCACAACCTTTCTGACGTGCCGTAAGAGCTCGGTGACGGTCAGTGTCAGTGGTGCTCAGTGACTGAACCCAAAGACTCTGTGGCTTGCATTTTGAGGTTTTATGCAACTGCCTCCTTCCTCTGCCTCCTTCATGTATGAGTGTCGGTGCCTCAGTCACCTCCTTAGCTGACTTTGAACAAGGTGTGTGTGCATGTGCAAAATATAAAAAATATTTATGCAGTAAATGTTTAAATCTAGCAACATTATGTGAATATGTGTGCCTCAAATGCTTAATTTTTGCTCAGTTAAAAATCATTTGAATCACAAATTAAGTAGCACCGTGTGTGTGTGTGTGTGTTTGTGTGTGTGATTGCCTCTGACACTCAATGTTAGTTATATGAAAAGCAATCGGTTGCATAAATTCAGTTTCATAGTGAGTGTATGTGAGTTTTAGCTGAGTGACACAGACTAGGCAGTCAGATTAATGGTTTAGTTATGAAATATGATTTTTATGCATTCACTCTGCCCTGGAGACCGTGTGTGTGGTGCTTGGACAAGGACCAGGTCGCTGTGGCCCTGCCCTGCCCACTGCATTTTGGGTCTGGGCATGCCCACAGCCCATGGAGGGTTCTTTATTTGGGGCTTTTAGCAATCTATTGATTTTTCACCTCAGGTGCTTTGGAATGCAGAGGTAAAAATGTACAGTCGCTGTGGAAACATGCTCTTGCTTGCAGTCAAGGACAAATGCATTTGATTCAAGGCCGGCATCGTCATAGATACCAAGAGAGCATGAGTACAGAGAGAGAATAATAAGATATAAATGAATGGAGAACACAAAGCTCCCTCTCTAGACCTGGTCAAAGTGTGTGTGTGTGTGTGTGTGTGCGCGCGCATATACCTTGCGGTGTTGGGGAGGTTCTGTTTCACACATCTACAGTAATTTTCTAAACCCTCCTCATTCAAAACTTGACTCTAAACCCAAATTTTTCATTATGCCTTTAGTTTGACCTCAGGCCCTCCCCTCCCCTCCCAACAGGCCCTACGTATCACCTTTTAGATCCTTTTAGGCGTCTTAAGTTTTGCTTCCTCATTTTATTTTCATTTTATTTTTTATGTGAACCATCTTTGAGATACTTCATGAAAAGCGCTCGACACTTTGAATGCATTACTATTATTATTATTATTATTATTATTATTATTATTATTATTATTTATAATAATAATGTTAAATAATCATTTTCATTTCCATTATCTGCCTTATTAAGGACTGCAGCACATTGCTAGTGTCAGTCTGCAGACTCACACTGTAACAGTAATTATGCCACCTTACTGACTTTGAATTTTCACAGCGGCTGCTGGGAGATGGCCCCAGATTGGACAGATGATTGAATAATAAGTTAATTACATTTCATTACATTGCATTACAATCATTCGGCAGACACCCTTATGCTAAGTGAGGAACAGTGAGAAAGAACTCCATTATTATTCTCCTTATACGTACATGAATCCCCCGCACCCCACCCCAGCCGCAGGAGCGGGGTTTCAGTCTTGGCTCAAAACTACTGCCGTGAGGGAGGCAGGAGGGGCGGAGCACAGACTAGCTCCCGCAGGGGGCCGTCACAGACTGCGCGCGCATGACTCAGGCACAACAAGCGCCGCTCTCCTACCTTCAAATTCTGCTGCAAGTCTCAACACCTGGCTTCAGTTTGACGCAGAAGATTACTGTGATTGAAACAGTGATTTTTAACACTGATATTACAGCGATTGTGGTTTCAGGTAAGTCCATTCAGAAAATGGACTGAATGGACAAATAATTAAAAAAAATCTTCATACAACATGATGGACATTTTTCAATTCATGGAATGACATGGATTGACGGTTAAATTAATTCATTGAATTTACTTAACTGAAGTAGAATTGAAACCAACCATGCTTTCCACTGGCCAGGCAGTGGTCCTCCTCAATTGTATATATTTAATGCGTATAGAACCATAGAATTCATAAGTCAGAGCCAACCTCTCAAACGTTCCTTGCATGTAAATAAATGTTCGACATCTCATGAATCAGATAAACCCTCATTATTTACAGTACAGCCTGCAAAGCACGTACTTACAGATAATAAATGCCTAATGTGCTGGCTATGTCATTAATGTGCTGCTCGTTTGACTATAATTATGCATTATGGAGCTGCAGCTAATCAAAACCCTTCCTGCACCACTCTGCTAATTCACTCTATTAATTTATTCCTGCGTTTTATGTTCCATTCCTGTTTCTTACAGCGCACAGTCTGCACTGCAGTGTTTTTGTCCTTTTTGCCCATAGAGAATTGAGAACTACTGTTCATTCCTAACTTTGAGTTGCTCTGGATAAGAGCGTCTGCTAGATTAAAAACGTTTGGATGTGAAGTCACACCTGGGGCGTTGACTTTAGAACGGAGAGAGAGAGAGAGAGCGAGTGTCGGCTGCTCTCCCACTCTCACCTTTATTATTCCTCTCCCAGGCTCTGCTTTTATTCTTTTCTTTTGACCTAGATGATCTCATCTCTCTATCTGGAGTTTTGGGGTTGTGTTAGCGCTCACATTGCCGCCCTCCCATCCTCTCTTCTGCTTGATTGCACAGTCTCTCTCTCTGTCCCCTCTCTCCTCTATCTCTCCCTCCATCTCACCCCCTCTATCTCCCTCTCTTCTTTCTCCCTCTCTCTCCCGTTCTCTCTCACTCTCTTTCTCTCACTCTCTCTTCCTGTCCCTCTCTCTCTCTCACTCACTCTCTCTCTTGTTCTGTCTGTTTATTTTTTTTAGTATCCCCCTATTATTTCAGCACAGGACTCTCAAACTGGAACTCATAATGAAAAGCAGAACACTCCCTCATTCTCTCTCTCTCCCTTCCCTCTCAGTCTGTCTTGAATTCTCAGTCACTCTCATTTTTCTGTTCAGTCCAATTCAACATGCTTTAGTGGCTTAAAGTACAGGTTGCAAATAGTTCCATGTAATGGTGTAGAAAAACACATAGAGTACATTACAGACATTTGAAGGGACAGCACCAATACAAAAACTGCTCTGACAGCAAAAGCATAGACATAAAGACATTTTCAATAGAACTGATAATTAGATTTACACTCTTTTTGGTAAGCTGTAAACAATTGTAAAAAAAAAATAACATGTTTGAACAGAATGAATGAATGGTAGCAGTAGCAGTGATTATAATAATAAACAAGATGAATAATAATAAAAAGATCAATAGTAAGTAAATAATAATACATAATAAAATTGTACATTGATTCTAAACTGATTTTCATTTTACAGTCTTGAAGTGGATTGGTATGCATGAGTATATAACAGTGTTTTTGACCTGACTCCTGAATGTTTTCTTCTTTGATTATTTAAAGTACACGTGGTAGGTGGTGCCTTCGCCTCAGTAGACAGCACGTTAGAGCATGTCTGTCACGCTAGCAGACTGGGCAGCTCGTGGTACTGCTTTTCCCTCCAGAAACTAAAATTGACTTTTTGTTGTTCTCCCACTTGGAACATTCCAATCTTTTAAAATATTTTCTCTTTTAGTTTTAGCTTTTGAATGTTATTTATGGCATAGGAGAAAACGCATCTCTGTGTCTGTCTAGCCTGGCTCACAGTAACCACATATAGCCTGTCCATTTTTGGGAGACAGGCTTTTTTAAATTGCCAAGACGTGGTCACTGAGCCAGTAGTTGATCAAGTTTTGGTTTAATTGATACAGTATTCCAAATAAGAATTAAAGTTTGCTTCATGGGTTTGTCGTGGTAGCAAAGCAGGTCTGAGCCTTGTTTTGGTTAATATGAGTTATTTGAATAATGAGCTTTTTGACAGCTGTCTCTCTTCAGTATTTAGCTTTTGGGTTTTTACAACATTAAACTTTTGATTTCATTGCACTTGCATTTGTCAACAACATCTGCTCTCTCTCAAATGTTCGCATGCCTGCTCTGTCTACGCACAGACATACACATATACACATACACAGACACATACAGACGCAGGTACACACACACACACACACTTACATATACTGTATCCACACATGTACACACACACACATTAGCACGGGCAATGCCCAGTCAAAGTTAGCTTGGTATCACTAAAGATAGTGATAACTGAATGAAAGATGACAGGCGCTCTCCATCCCTGTTCCTCTGTGGAAGGGCCTCATGCTGTTCCCTCTCTCTGGAATTTCTCGGTCTGAGTGGTCACTGTTTTCACGAGGGAGAGGGAAATGGCACACACAGGGAGAGATGTGTTGGATTCTCCTTTTACTTTTTGCTGTCCCCCTCCCTCCTCTCTTCCTCTCTCGCTCTGCATCATAACCTAATTTACATTCCCTTTCTTCTTCTCCTCTTCACCTGCAATCCTTTTCCCTCTTTCATTTTCCCGTTTCACTTTTCTCTGCCCCATTTTCTCTCTCCTATCTCACAATGTGCTCCAGCTAATGTCCTACTGCTCTCTCTGTTGCCCCCTACAGGGCAGGAGGAGCTGATCGAGCAGGTGCTGCTCTCCTCCATGTTGAACCCTGGGGAGCAGTGGCAGACGTTCAAGCACCACGGCCGTCACCTGAGCCTGGAGTACCGCCTGCGCTTCCGCTGCGAGGGGAACTACTACGGCCCCTTCTGCAACAGGTTCTGCCGCGCCCGCAACGACTTCTTCGGCCACTTCAGCTGCGACGCCTCCGGGAGCAAGGTGTGCATGGAGGGCTGGACTGGCCCAGAGTGTCGACAGGGTGAGTAATGGGGCGGGGGTTCCTACAGGGGGCGGGGCCGAGGCATGGGCAGGGTGAATGGTCTGCTGGCTGCAGTAATTACAAAAGCCCACTTTTAAACGACTGGGGGAAGGAAATGCATGAAAATTGAAATGATTGTGATGTTTTACGGAAATTAGACCAGAACAGTGGGGTTAATGCCCCTACACTTGTCGTGCCATTGGACCTTTAACAATAGTGGGTCTGGAGCTGGGCTTAATGCCTCATGGTATTTTATATTTTGTCCAGAGGGAAGTGAGTCCGTCAGCGGTTTGACACGGGAAGGGCCCTGGGGGGGCACGGCCGCTGGCCCGCCTTGGAGTTAACATAGTCGTTGTTGTGTGACGGGTGGGTTGGGCGGCTGTGTAGCGCTTGGTGTTGAGCGATGTGTTCAGGCCCGTTGTAATGCCGACGTTAAGGAGGCTAACGGCGTGTGTTGCGGCGTTGTCATTTCAGCGATGTGCAGGCAGGGTTGTCACCGCGCTCACGGCTCCTGCACCGTACCCGGAGAGTGCAAGTGAGTAACACTGCCGTGTCTGCGCCATGGCGGCCAACAATGACAATAACCCAATAAAGGCTAATGCTAACGCTAGTGCTAGCACTTCCGTTCACACTGACCTCAGAGCAGAGAAGTCCTCCATAGTCCTTAGTCTCTACCCACAGCCTGCTCTCACCCAATTATTCAGCCACCCTGCGTTATTCAGCATTTCACAGTTCTCCCTCTTTTCCCATCTCGATACATCTCTTTCTCTCTCCCCCATTCCTCCTTTTCTCTCTTTTTTGTTTCTTTATGCCTGTCTTCCACCCCCAAGTTCATGTTTAGTTCAGTGTTTCAGCTCAGTTTAATTCCAAAGCTATTAAACATAATTCAGTAAATCTATGCGCATTTCTGTCAAATTAAATTCCAGTTCACCTTTATCCGTTCTATCCTTCCTTCTCATTTCCGTCTCTCTTTCTTTTCTGTCTCTTTCTTTAGTGTTCAATTTACTTCAGTTTAATTTTCAAATTGATATCTGAATAAAATATGCAATGTATACAGTATGTAAAACACCAACTGTAACAAATATTTATTTAGTAAATATTGTGATTGTTGTAGCGATTATAGTAATTCTGTAATACGTCATATATATTTTCTTTTACAGTGGAGGAGGAGAAAGTGCATCTCAGTCTCTACATCTCTTGTATTACAGTGACCAGATACAAAAAGACACATTTTTGGGTTTATGTCTGAGTAACCCCCTTAAACCCGACTCCCTCCCTGCAGGTGTCATTACGGCTGGCAGGGTCCCCTCTGTGACCAGTGTGTGACGTTCCCGGGGTGTGTCCATGGCAGCTGTACCGAACCCTGGAAGTGTGTGTGTGACACCAACTGGGGCGGGCTACTCTGTGACAAAGGTGAGGGGGTCGCCTGGTTCTGAAAGCAGAGGGAGGGAGGGGCTGAGATTGATTGAATGACCATGCCCTTATGCCCTGTTGAGCTAATAAGGAATCCAAACAAAATATTTATTAATTTATTTATTTATAATTTTTGCCTCATTATGAACAAGATCAGCCATATGTGTAATGAAAAAATACATTTTAAGCATTTTAAACATATCGAATTCCTGCTCTAATTTGGTATGTCAAATTATCTGGAACTGCAGCCGTGTTCATGCACAATCTTCACTGCTGATTCAGGAAAGGGTAGCAGGTGGTTCTCCTCTATAACACATGGTGCCACAAGGCTTCTTTCACACCTTATCCCACAGCTATATTGGCATAGAGTCAGAGAAAAGGCCTTTCAGATGCGGCTTTGACATGTAGTCCACGGGTGCCCAATCGACCAGCAGGGGTCGCTGGAGAGCGGTGAAATGCACGCACCTAAACAACTGAACTTTCCCATACCCTGGACAACGCAATCAACAATTGCATGTCGCACCATGGAGCTATCGACCACAGTCGCCACTGGTATAGTCTGGATTTGATCCAAGGCCATGGCTAATGCTAATGCTAGCACTTCCATTCCATGCAACGCAGTGTGGTGCTTTTACCAAATGAGCTACCCAGCAGCTGTGTCTCTTCTCAGAACTTCCACTGCAGTCAAGTTTGAAAAATTTAATTCTGTATTTTCTTTAATGACAATAAATTTTAAGAATTTGTTTTTCACTAAATTTTTCACTAAATTTGTCCTCTACCCATCCTTTGGCCTCTATAATTTATGTTTTTATCATTTAGCATTGATCCAATAGCTTTTGATCTCTAGTCTCTAGTCTTTATCATTCAACCTTTAGAATTAGCCTATGTTATTTAACACCTCTTATTAGCCTGTATCATTTGGCATCTACCATTGAGTCTCTCCCTTAAAAACAAACACTTGAGGTACTGCATTGCATTCTGGAACCACTCCTGTTGTGATCTGCTTGTACACTCATAGTTTAGCCAGGGCACACAGGCCACAGCTTTCATTCTGTCAGAGTAAATATGACAACCGCAAGTTAAAAGGGCTTACGGTAGTGGTCATTTATAATAATGGTTTTCTGCTGGTTTGTTTTGACACATTGGATCAGTGTGCGTATCTGTGTGTGTGTGTGGCGTGTGCGTGTGTGTGTGCGCGCGCATGCGCACGCGTGCACGCATTTTTGTATGTGTTAGTGTGTATGCATGTGCAAACTGAGCTGTTCAGCTCCAAAAGGTGAATTGTGAGCTGTCAAGTGCGGGTGTATGTACAAGACCTTGCCTTATGTACACAATGTGAGCAGCCCACGTGCGAGGCAATAGGAGGGTTACTGTCAGGAGCAATGCAGTGGCCTTGGGCAGACAGAATGTGTGCTGGGTGGGGCTTAGTTAGGTGGGGTTTCCAGCACACTCCCCCATTCAGCTCTGCACTGCACCTCCTCAGAACGCTTAGTTCTGTGAGCTGTGAGGAGCCCACGCCCAACCCTGAAGCTCATGACCTGAACTTCTCTCTGGGTGGGACTGCCATTCAGAGCACATGCTTGGGTGCGTGCGCGCTTGTGTGTGTGTGTGTGTGTGTGTGTGCGTGCGTGTGCATGCGCGCACGCGCGCGTGTGTGTATGTGTGTGCGTGTGTGTGCGCGCGCGTGTGTGTGCGTGCGCATGCGTGTGTGTGTGTGCATGTGTGTGTGTGCGTACGTGTGTGTGTGCGTGTGTGCGCATGCGTGTGTGTGTGCGTGCGTCTGATTGTGTCTGGTTGTATTTAAGTATGTCTGTGTGTTTGTATGTGCATTTGTGTGAAAGTGTATGCTTGTGTGTGTGCATGTGTTTGTTGCTATATTTACATGTGTGCTAATGTGTGACTTGCCTATGTTGTGCTTTAGTTTGTGTATGTATTTGTGTATGTATTTGTGTGTGCTTGTATATGTGCATGTGTGTTCTTGTATGTGTGCATGTGCATTTATAATTATTTGAAGGTGTATATGCTTCTGTGTGTGTGTGTGAGTGTGTCTGTATGTGTTTTTGTATACGTGTGTATATGTGTGTTGGATGCTGTTGCCAAGAGCTGTGGCTGCCAGCACAGAGCATTTCTTGTTGCCCGGGGAGCAGTGCGTCAGGGAGATGGACAGTGGGACAGTGTGTGCGTGCCACCGGCTGCATCTGGAACAGGAAGGGAGCGGCGATAGCTGGCACTGAGTCCCTCTTTTCCCTTCTTCCATCAGACCTGAATTACTGCGGCACCCACCAGCCCTGTAAGAACGGGGGCACGTGCTCCAACACGGAACCCGACGAGTACCAGTGCGTGTGCCAGGACGGCTTTCGCGGCCGGAACTGCGACATAGGTGAGCTGGCATGGGGTCGAGGAGTTCCCCCAGAAGTCCTGGAGCCTATCCATGCCTCTCCGAAGACTTAATTACTTCACATAATTAAATAGTTGGCTAGTTTGATGAGAGCTAACCCCTGTTTATTGTGCTATGGAGACCCAGTGAACTGGAGTCATTAAGTGCATTAGACTGAGATCCATGAGGCCTGGAGTTCACATGCACCACCCTTTGCCTTCTTGTTTTTTAAAAAAATCTCTGACTGTATTCTGTTTGCATGCTTATTCGGTTGTCTCTGTTCAGGCGCATGCACAGACAGACGCTGACATATGCCCCCTGCCCTGAGACGGCAAAAGTGCCGCCATTCCCCCAAGCCCTCCTCGCCTGATTTTCAGTTTCTGTGTTATACATTTATAATAATTGTCTCTTTTCTTGCTACTTCTCTCTCCCTCTCCTCTCTCCCTCTTTCTCACTCTCCCAATCTTTTTCCTTTTGTGTTTTATCTGCCTCTCTCTTTCTCTTTACCCATTTCTCCCTCCTCCTTTCTCTCTTTCTGTCCCTCTCCCCCCCCTTCTCTCTGCCCTGTGCAGTGGAGCACGCCTGCCTTTCGGCCCCCTGTCTTAATGCAGGCACCTGCGTGGAGGACAGCACAGGCTTCAGCTGCATCTGCGCAGACGGCTGGACCGGACACAACTGCGCATCCGGTAATCAGTGCCAGTTAGCACTGCGATTGTACCGGCCACCAAACGCAGATCCCAATCAGATAGCCAGGATATGAGGCATTAACACAACCTAAACACCAGTCACACTAGCCACAACAACCCAACAGCATGAGCTGTTCCCAGGCACCTGCATGGGCTGGGTGTGTGTGTGTGTGTGTGCATGCTGTATGTGAGTGTGTGTGTGCTTGCCTGCGTGTGTGTGTGTGCATGTCTGTTTGTGTGCGTACCTGTGTGTGTGCATTTGCATGGATGAGGGTACGTATGTACATGTGTGTGCATGTAAATTTTCACGTGTGTATTTGCATGTTGCTTGTCCCAGTGTGTGGAAGTTTTTCACATGTGGGTGTGTAGGTATGTCCGTCTAAATTCGTGTTTGTGTGCTTTATGGTTTTCATGCATGTGTGGATACTTTTTGATGTGTGCATTTGTCCGCATTTATGTGTCTGTGTTTCCTTTACATTTGGGTTTGTGGCTGTTTGGAGGGACACAGCTAGTTAGAGACAGACGCTGTGTCAGTAAGCACACACCAGTAAGCGGTTTAAAAGACTGCGTTTGGGGGTGTGCGGGAGTCCCTTGCGAGATATTTAGATTTGATCTCTGCCCTTGGATTCCCAGCAAGCCAGTTAGTTAATTTGTTTAAGCATTTAAGTTAATATGTGTGTTTGGTCTGCTGTAACCATCGAGGACCCCTCCCCCCTTCTTACCGCAATTTCACACGGGCCAGGACTGCAAGTACTGCAGATGACTCTGTGTCAACACTGGGAGGGACAGTGGAGTTCCTGAATGCTAACATGTCTCACAGATAAAGGTAGTGAAGAAGAATGTGGAACCGCAACAGTGTTCCAACAGTGAGCAACAGTTCAGTATTCCTCCTGCAGAATTCCGGATGCTGTTGGACACGCATGCGGCCTGCACTGGGCACGTGCAGCTGCCCCTCACCCTAAAAAGTCCCTTTAAACGGGTGTTTCCATGTTTATGCTCACTACCTGTGTGCCGCACGGCGGCAGTAGTCCCTGCCGTACTCTGTGCAGACACAACAGCATGTGACAGTCCGTAAGAGTGAATAGTATCCAGCTTTTCAGATGTGATTTGTATTTGTGTGTCTTGTCCCCAAATGACAGTCTGCTGACCAGTCTTGTATACAAAGTGTGGGGTGAGAGGAAGGGATGTGGAACACAGCCTGTTTACAATATATACTTTCTATTCTACCTGCGTCATCACTCCCTACTGTATACCTGCATCATCACACACTCGCACACGCGCACGCACACACACGCACACACATATGCGCACCATCGTACACACATCCACACACACACACTCAGACACACACAGAAACTTGTCATGAACAGCATGAATATCTGACCCTGCAGTCGTGCTATGATGCACAGCAGAGCTTACTATATTACACTACCTATACTACACACTGTCTTATATTTCTGTCCCTTTCTTAACGCTACTCTGCACTAGAGTTCACTGGAGGCCGTTGCATACCATGACCGTGTAGAGAGGTGCAGGCCAAAATCTGGCAAAGGATTAGGGAAGTACTATTCCCTCAGTGTTGTTTTCACCTGAGAAAGATGTTATGAAGTTTCTGCCGACTGCACGCCTGAAACAGAAATGCCCTCCTGGGGCCTGTTTTTATAAGGGACCCCAGCCAAGAAAACGACGCGAGGCCTCTGTTTTGAACCTTGATTTATACACGCTCAGCTAATGGGGAAGTGCATTTCAATTCCTCTCTTTCGGAAAGCAGTAAAATGGATGAGGGGGGGGGGGGGGGGTTGGGGGGGATCAACTGTGCTGTACGTGATGTGAGCATTCAAAGTGGTCCTCCAAAAAAACAAAAAAAAAAAAACCGACTGGGAGAAATGTGTGCATGTGTTCTGTGGAAGTGTTTGGTCCCAGGCCTGTATGAGGGTACTGTCTCCTCCTCTCTCTGTTTTTAATTCCTCTCCAGTGACGTGTAACCGGGCAAAATCAGACCCTCCACATATACACGTGCACATGCACCAAAAACGCACACACACGCAAATGCACATTCACACACGCCTGCACACACCAACACACACTCATACGCCAACACACACTCATGTCTACATTAGTATGTGCATACATACACACACTGCATGTACATACACGCAGACACACACATGTACACACACACAGAAAAGGCACACACCCGCAACACACAAATAAACACACAAACAGAACACATTAGTTTGTCCGCGACCGTACACACTTACACACAGACTCACACATGCAGGCCCTCCCCTCCCTCTGCATGGGACTGTTAGCCAGCAGAAATCACCCCAAGTGTTCTAAATGTGCAGCCAATTATCTTTTTTATGTCCGCACAGGAAACAAAGCCAGTGAGCTAGGAATGACAACACCCCCCCCCTCCATACACACCCCCCCACCCAAATTCAACACACACCATCTCATTTTCCACTGTAATTATTTGTGTCAATCCATAGGTGCAGCACTTACACACACATCCTATGCGCATCCTACATTTCTGTTATGATGACCAATGTACAGACTGATTGGCACATTGATTGAATATTTGTATTTGTGTGTGTGCGTGTACCTGTGCGTGTACGTGCGTGGATGTGCCTGTGTGTGTGTGTGTGCGTGCGTGCGTGTGTGTATGCCTGTGCGTGTGTGTGTGTGTGTGCGCGCATGTGCCTGTGCGTGTGTGTGTGTGTGTGCGCATGTGCCTGTGCGTGTGTGTGTGCGTGCGTGTGTGCGTATGCCTGTGCGTGTACGTGTGTGTGTGTGTGTGCGTGTGTCTCCCCCCTGCAGCAGTGCAGCGGTGTGCCTCCAGCCCGTGTGGTCGCGGGTCCACATGTCTGGAGCAGCCAGAAGGGTTCCAGTGCGTGTGCGCCCCCGGGTGGTCAGGCAGAACCTGCCAACTGGGTGAGCTGAATACCAGACAGCAGCTGGCATCAACAATGCATTTCACTTATATCCAAGCATGTGTTACCTCAGACACCACCAATGTGTAGCACCCACCAGAGCAACAACATTCACTAGAATAGATTAAGGCAATATGCGAAAACATTAGTCTTATGTTCATAATCATAACTGTGCGGCTGTCTACAAATCCATTCGCTGACATTCTTTTCAGTACATCACAGTGGACCGTATATAATCATATATTTCTATCTCTGTGAGTCTCTTTTGACAATAAGGTTAAATATGTAAAGGCAGTATTGACAATGCGCGTGGGTTTGTGTTCCGGCTGGTGCAAACTACATTCCCCAGAATACACCGGGAACATGTAGGTTACAGAACATACAATGGAGATTTTTGGGATTTCTTTGCCTCTTTCTGGCCTCTACAGTGTGATATCATGGGCTTGCAGAAGGCAGTTTTCCTGAAGAGAGTTTTTTGAAGGCTGTAATTACGTGTCATACCTGCACTTTACAGTTCCCTCCAGCTCAAAGGGTGAGGCAGCTCTCAGGAACCTGCGTCTGAATTGATTCCTGTTTAATTGCTTGTTTGGGGCTATGCGGAGAGAGGCTCTGCAGACTCATCTGTATGCGACATCATGCTAAATGAGGATATTTTATGCATGCGGATATCTCTGATCTCCCTGCAGCAGGATAAAACAGTGCTTTCACAGAAATGCGTCTCCAAGGAAACGTGACATCCCGTTGGCGGGACAGCCTTTGCTCTGTCTGCTGGCGGCGGCAGAAAGTCAAGTCTCTTAAAATGACGTCTTCACTCGGTCAACGTTCATTTTTGAATCTGAAATTTTGGGTTTCATACGACTGGAATTTTTTTTTTCCCCCTCGTGGTTTGGAACGGTCTTCCGTTCCTCTCCGGTCCCAGCCGTGCCTCCTGCAGCTGCGCAGAGACCCCTGCAGCTGAAGCGCATGCACTGCCCCAACGCGCTCGCTCATCGGTCGCCCGCCCCTCCCTTAGCGAGGTGCCGTAGGGCGGGTACATCGCCCTTACCGCCTTAACACTGCAATCAGAAACCCAGTCACCCAGTTCAGGGGTACCTGCGGCTCAGCTGGGATATTTTTTGTTGAAGTAGTTTGATTATATGGCCCCTTTCGTGGTGTCTTAATGTTTTCCAATACATTATATGCCTGACTGTAAAGATTTGAAAGTCGATTTGATCTGTACCACCAACATTGCGCTTTATTATGTGAACATCTTTTCAACACTCAATATATGTAGGGAGGGTTGTGGGCAGGTCTTTCACTGTGTGTCCCTGGTACTGACCCAGGGTCACATTTGGGTTCCTTACCCCTGTGCCAAGCTTCTCCAGAGCCCAATAATGGGAGATCTGACTGAGGCCAGTGCAGCCTGGGAAACTGAGTTCCAGAGTACCAGCCAGTTTAAGGCCTCAGGCCTTCAGCTTACAAACTCAGATCCTGAACCTCTTTTGCTGGAATTACCACTGTGGGTGTGTGTCTGTGTGTGTTATTAATGCTCCTGTTGTATTTATCAATGTGGCAGATCCACTTTCAGAGCCCACATGGCAACAAAGTACGTATTGCAAGTATTTCAAGAGCAAGGGCATTATGGATAGAGAATAGTAACACATTAAGTAACGGTAAAGCATCCAGCTGGAATGCCAATGAAAACAATAAGCGATAAAATATGTAATAAATTACATGTAACCAATTATCACAGGAAAACCGTCCTTACTGTATAACATGATATAGCGAGTACACAAGCGTGAGTGTGCCTGTGAGTGAGTGTGAGCGTTCCTCTGTGTGTACGTGTGCGTGAGCTCATGAACGCGTGTGTCTTACGTGTGTGTTTGCATTGCGCTTGTGTTTTACCTCCGCGTTTAGGTATGTTGAGCAACGGTAGCTTGGAAGACTTCCCAGGTGTGCGAAGGCGCACCTGCGAGCTGTTCTCACGGTAACGGCGGTTTTCGTTCCCACGTTCTCCTCCGCTGCTCCTGTCGCGGTGCAGGAAGGGACATGTGGCTGCCTGTCTGTGCAGCTCACTGGCAGGGCTCAGACTGGACTTGTGCACATAAGGTTGTAGGTTTGCAGCCCTGTTGTACTGGTGCCAGTGCTATTCCAGAGAAAGGCTCCCCACCATGCAAATTGCTAGAATTGCTTCTATAAATATTCAACTGTACATATTATTATGTCCAATCTGAGGGGTCTTTTTTTGTTTGCCTTGCATGAGTGGGTGTCTACTAGGCCAGGGATCCCCCAGAGCCCCCAACCCACTTCCCACTTGTTAAAATGTAGCCTAACATGCACTGTGTTCAATTATGGAATCGCCTTGTGTATTTTCCTAAACGTATGTTAACAGAGCTGCACAGTTCACTGTAACTAGAGCAGTGCACACAAGAAGTGTGGTCTTTGATTTGACCGGCGCGAGTGGTCAGTGGAATGTATGCTGTATAGCAAGTCATGTATCCCACGGTCCACCTCAAGCCCCTCCCTCGACCCAGAGTGTCTACAGGAGATGGTGGCAGTGTGACGGACTGCGCTCACAGTCCCTGTTATCTTGTACTGTCCCGAAGGTTAGAGCAGACACGGGAAACGCCTCTTTATCTGCAGTGCACCTTGGTCGCGGAACATTTTGCAAAAGGCTCTTAGATTAGAGGAGCTGGCATCATTATCTGAATTTAAGACCCGGATAGGCACAAATATTTTCGACATCTGCAGTTTTTGAAACAAACCTTTAGTTCTGTGTACTTGTATTATTCTCTGTGCCATTTTGTTTTATGGTTGGTCCATGTGCAAAGACAAAATGTACCAAGTTTCAGTGCTTACTTTCTTGGTGGGTCCCTATAGAGAAAGAGCATGTCTCAATTTCCCAAGAAAAATGGCTCCTGTCCTGCAGTTTGACTGTGCCAGGCTAATGAGAATGATTCTGCTGTCCTGTCCTGTGGAGTGGCCCCCCATGTCCTGTCAACCCAGCGGCCATTGCTTCTTCCCTCGTGTGTCAGTTAAGAATGGGCGTGTCCTTCCTGTTTCTGCCACCACAGATATCAATGAATGTGAGGCCGGGCTGTGTGTCAATGCCCGAGGGTGCCGCAACCTGATTGGTGGATACCTCTGCGAATGTCTGCCCGGTTGGACTGGGCCGAACTGTGACATCGGTGAGTGTGGGACAGAGGTGGAGTGAAGCATGGAATTGTGTAAACGCAAGCATTATTTCTCAGAATGGACACCGATGTTTTTGGTGTGTTGTGCCGTCTTGGACACCAGTTCACTCCATAAGTGCCATTCTCATACCCCTGCTGTTAGAGTGACTGTGAAAAACATGAAAGTAGTGGGAAATGATTCAGAGTGTTGGCTCCTGATTTTCTCACGTTTGCGCCCTGCCTGTCCGTCCGTCTGTCTGTCTTTCTGTCTGTCTCCTCCACAGCTAACAGCAGCTGCCAGGGGCGGTGTCTCAATGGCGGGCATTGCGAGGTGAGACCTCTGTCCTTCCAGTGTTTGTATTCCTGTGGCATCTGATCTTTCCCATGGCAAAAACCCTCACTGTGCAGGGTTTGCAAAAAATTGATTTATTTTAACAGGTGGACTGATTTACTTTGCATTAAATGTTGATTTTTGAACCCCTGGTGGTTGTGTTGCTTACATAAATTTTAAAGTTGGACATGAGACATTTGTGTAATATGATACAGGGGGCGACATAGCTCAGGAGACCGATTGTCTGGCAGTCGGAGGGTTGCCGGTTCAAACCCCGCCCTGGGCGTGTCGAATTGTCCTTGAGCAAGACACCTAACTCCTAACTGCTCTGGCGAATGAGAGGCATCAATTGTAAAGCGCTTTGGATAAAAGCGCTATATAAATGCAGTCCATTTACCATTTACCATACAGGAGGCAGAAAGGAAAACATTATGTTGTAAATTGATGTTGTAGTGATTCGAGGATTGAGTGGAGCTTAGATGTGTACTGTCAGGTTTAAAGCCTTTGTTTTTCTGCCAATAAAGTGCTGGTAACCTCTTCTGTGTGTGGGGGGTGGGTGTGTTTTCTGTGTGTTTATGTGTTTGTGCATGTGTGCATGCATGTGTGTGTGTGTGTGTTTGTTTGTGTGTGTGCGTGTTTGTGTGTGTTTTTGTGTGTGGACCCACAGGAGAGTCTGTCAGGGTTCCAGTGTCACTGCTTGCAGGGGTTCTCTGGGAAGTACTGCCAGAATGGGCCCAGTGCCTGCGACAGCACCCCCTGCCTGCATGGAGGACAGTGCGTGGAGGAGGAAGGGGGAGCCATGCTGTGCCACTGCTCGTTAGGTTACACAGGCCCACGTTGCGAGGTCAGCCAGTCCCACTTCCTGTCTCCCTCTTTCCAGCTTCCTCTTTGCCATTTTCCATCCCTCTTACTTCTCCCTCCCTCTCTCTTTCCAGGTCATGGTGGACTTGTGCAACCCCAACCCCTGCCACCAGGGGGTGCCCTGTCGAAGTACAGAAGGAGGGTACTTGTGTGCCTGCCCTGAGGGGTACCATGGCAATGAATGCATGAGCCTTAAGGACCCCTGCCACGGACAGCAGTGTCCAGGTATGGGTGGGGCGGGGTTATTCCTGAGCTGGGGCAGATAAGAGCAGAGAGGGCGGGGTCATTCCTGAGCAGGGACTGATAAGGTTGAAGAGAGGTGTGGTTTCTCTGTGTACATACGGGTGGTTTGGGGAGGTTTGCTCCTTTGTGTATCTGTCTACATTTTTCTATTCTTTTTGAAAAAGAAATATTGTATTTTTCAGTGAATTTATTGATGCTTGTCATTTCAGTGTTCAGAGTGCTTCATTCCATCTGTTCTCAAATAGCACTCTTTCTCCTTTTTCCTGTTCCTGCTCTCCCTTTCTACTCTTGCCATTTTGCACTTATTTTTTTTCATGATCCTTCCTACCTCTCCTCCTCCGCACCTCCTCCTACCTCTTACCTCTTATTCCTCACCCTCCTCTTCTCTTTCTCTCTTTCTTTCTCTCTCTCTCTCCCCATCCCTCTCCCTCCTGCTCTCTCCCCTCCAGGTGCCATGTCAGACCCAGCTGGGGGTGGAGTCAGCATGTACATGGTGCTGGTGGGCGTGCTGGTGCTGCTGGCGACGGGCGTCTGCGTCGGCTGCGTGGTGCTGCTGTCCCGGCTCTGCAGGCAGAGGCGCAAGCAGCAGCTGCAAAGGGCGGGGCCTGACGAGGGCATCAACAACCAGCGCGAGTTCATCACCCTCATCCGCAACCTGGACCGTTCCGCGCCCCTCCCGCCGCCCCGACCCACCTCGCCCGCCCCCTGCTGCTGCGAGGAGATCGAACTGACCCTGCCCCCCGCCCCCGTCTGCTCCTCCATCCCTGACCCTGCCCTCAAGCCCGCCCACACCCCCAAAACGGACATCTCCAACCGTGAGAGGGAGAAGCTCAACCGTTTCCACTACCCCGACAACCAGGAGCTGGAGGTGTGATACCGTAACTCCCTGATCACTGACCTATGACCTCTGGCCTGACCTGCGACCTGAGAGCAGGGTCATCATCGGAGGTGTGAGGTGTGACCCCCCACGGAGATCAGTCCCAGGCCTCTGAGCTGAAAAGGTTGTGTTCTGCCAGGCACCCGGCCACATTTCCCCCCAACTCCCATCTCCGCTCCTCCAACATGCTGTCATTACCGGCTGCTAAGAAGTTCTGAACTTTGACCCGTGCCCCCTCCTCTTGGGTAAATGTGGTCTGACCTGAGGCTTTGGGTGAATGCACGCTTACACTCTGCTGCCTGAGACTCATCCATTATCGCCCTCATTTCTGGATTTTTTTTGGCAGGTTTCTCTGATTACCCTGCCTCAGATTAACTGAACCTTCAACCCCCCAGTTGATAGAGGGAGATGGAGACAAGGAGGGAGAGGAGGAACGGAAGGGTGGAGTACCAACCTGTTTTTAATTCCGCTGAGTCATTTTCCTTATTCGTTCATCAGAAGAAAGAAGCAACTGTTTGCCCTTCGAGGCTGGTTGTACATACTGTGCGTGTGTGTGTGTGTGTGTGTTCATTCTGAAAACCTCATGGTTGTGTGTAATAGTCGCGCAGCATCTGAAAGAATGCTTTGATGGTCGCCCTCAGCCTGCTTGCCTGGGAAAGCACAGGGCTGTTTTAAAGGGGGAGGCTGGACCCCACTTCTGACCCACAAGGCTCACCAGACTCTCAGTTGTAACCCAATGGAACAGGGCATGACCCACTGTATCCTGGAGTCATGTGACCTGGTGGAACAGGATTTGCTACTGAACCATGGAGTCATGTGACCTGATGGAACAGGATTTACTACTGAACCCTGAGTCATGTGATCTGATGGTAAAGGATGGTGACTACTGAAACCTGGAGTCGTATGACCTGGTAGAACCGGAAGTGACTGCTGAACCCTGGATTCATGTGACATATGGGAACAGGAAGTGACTGTTGAACTCTAGTGTCACGTGGCCTGGTGGAACAGGAACTGATGGCTGAACTTTGTCTAGCTGAGGATTCTAAAGGCTACTAAAGGTATGTGCTCACATGGATGCGTGAGCAAATGAATGGGCAACAGAAAAGACTCAATGGTGGGGTGAGAGTGTTTCAGAGCAAACACTGAAGAATGAAAGACTACAGGCAGACCAGTGAAAGAGCAAGCTGAGGAAGCAAGTTGTCTCCTGTGTCAGAGATTAAAGTTGTATGGTTTTGATATATGTTTGTAAATATCGCTATTGTATATATGCTGTATATATTGGTATTATCTCTTAATATTTTATACCGTTGATTTCCCAGAATGTCACCCATTTTACTTTGTCTTCTTTTTACCCTCTCTCTCCTATAATTAAATGGTGGGTATGAGCAAGTCTGGACCGTACTGTAATTAAAGTGCATTGATTGCCAAAACTGACCGCAAATGTTTATCGTTGTGTGTGTGAGCGCTTGTGTGTTTGAGGCTGTTTTTTTATCTATGGACAGCTGTGTGCAGCTGTGATTTAATGTGCAACTGTGATTTAATTTGTGTGTGTGTGTAAGAGAGAGTGAGAGCGATAGAGAGAGGAAGAGAGAGAGAGAGAGAGAGGGTGTGTGACAGATAATGTAAGTGAGACTCAGTGTGTCTGTGACTCTGTGACTGTATATGGTTTGGGAGTTTGAGATTTTAAAGGATTTCTGAGCACGAGTAATGCAACCTCTGACCGCTCTCGACAGGGCGAGGGCTTCCTGTCTCCACCCATCCTCACGGAAACACAGGAAGTACACCTAAAGGCCCCCTCCCACTGCCACTCATAAAGCTGCTGCTGCTGCTGCTGCTGCTGCTGCCAAATGGCTTCTTTTGGCGCCATTTCTGCACCTGCTGCAGCTCTAACAGGCCTCAAGCCTGCGCTGTGGGTCCAGCAGGGCAGACGTTACAGCCGATCCTGTCATATCGCAGGTCTTGTGTTGTACAGGTGTTCTTACCTGTGCCCTGGGCTGTACATGTCATAGTCTGGGGAGACCTGTCCATTGTAAATACCCTCTGAATCACTTAAGGGCAAGTGTTGGGATCAGACACAAATTGGAAACTACATTTTGGTTTTCACCGTGGGAGTAAATTGATCTAGCTATTGAACTGGCTTTAATGGTTCAGTGTTTGCCTGGACTCGTTTCTCAAGAAACGCCAAGTGGAGTCGTCACTTTGTAAACAGCCCGTTTGCTTGCGTTCAGTATATAACGGCAGAATATGGATTTACCAGATTTGCGAAAAGCTTTCAAAGCACAATTGTTTTGGATACTAACCCGAAATACAAGTAAACACCGATGAAAGAATACGTTTTGGTATTAAACTGTAAATGTGTAAGGCAGATGCATAAGTGGTAGAACCTCAGAGGTACAAATGCTTCAGGAATGGGGGTTGTTCAGATCACGGATGTTTTCATAAAAGACACAGAATCAGTATGGGTTACATTGAAAGGGGGGCAGCAGTGTCTGGAAGCACAGCAGGGAACCCCCAACTACATAGCTCATCCTAAATTGTTTCTAACCCTGTTCATTTATAAAGGCATCTGCCAATATGTTGAGAGAAAAGAATCAAAATGCATGCTCTTCTATACAGTACATGAGAAACTACCATCACTGTCTTTTTATTATGATAACATAACATACAATTATGACAAAAGCAGGCCATTCAGCCCAACAATGCTCGCCATTTTCTTAATTGATTGTACCTCGTGCTCTGATTACCTACATGCTAGATAGCATCTAGCACTGTATCAAGCCTGGTCTTGAAAACCCCCTGGATTTCTGCCTCTACTACATGACCTGGCAGGCTATTCCACACATTGACTACTCTGCGTGGAAAAAAAAGCTTCTTAATTTACCTTTTGCTAATTGCCATTTTTGTCCCCTTGTTCTACTAACAGAACTCAACTTCAAATAACCTCTTTATTTTTATAGTTATCAAAGGGATAAATTAAATTTCCAAATTGCTTAGTAGGCAAAGCTTCAACCTTTATCAGAATGCACAACTCACAACCAAATTAATATTAATAAATGTATTAAATTGCAACAATATACAATGTAAAATCTAAAGATGAAGGTTCAAACTACCATAACAAATACCAGGTGTTACACGGACAGGATACAGTCACAAAAGAAACAAAAGCAAATGCCGAACCACAGCTTGTTTCTCCCAAGTTAGTCCCAAGTAATCCATGATCAAAGTTCAAAAAACCAAAAGACAGGTGAATATTGTATAAAAAGCCCTACTTTATGTAGCTGTAAGAAGGGAGAAACACCCCCTCTTCTCCAAGCCTATGCGTACTTATGATCAGGGGAGCATGGCTGAGCTGACTGGGTGAGGTGTGGAAGGGTGGAGGTTTGGGAGAGGGGTCAGAAGGAGTGGCTTATCTGAAAGTTGACAAATTTACTTATAAAAGTTGTCTTATGTTGTTGGAACCAGGGCTTGAGCAAAAGATTCATGCTTTTATCCTCTTTATAATGAGACCAAACATGAATATGTGAGAGGTAATCCAGCTCAGCTATTGAGTACCTCAGATAAATGTACTTCTGCTTCTAACAACAGAGGTAGACAAATAATTGTAAAATCCAGCCTAGTAGTAATCTCCACCTTCAGGCAAATATTTTCCATATAACAAAAGCAAAATCGCACTGTTGGCTTTCGTTTGAGACTGGAACTGATTCTAAAAATGTGGATTTAAACTTTCAGGCCTCAACAACCATTATTTTATATTAACATTACGATGTCCATTCAACGATTTCAATTAAATGTCACAGATTACATTTAAACTTAAAATCAAAAAGGACTATGGCTGTGGTCTGTGGTCATACTGTGTTTCACCCAGAAGGTCATAAAGTAATAAAACTTTCAAAGAAGAGAAAATTCCAGGACACCCCAGATTTGTATACATTTGCAAGACCCTCAGTATTATGACTCTAATTGCCCCAAGGATGTTTCCTTTGAAGTCTGTGGAGGGGACCGCAGGGATAGAGAGAGAGCATTCCCTTGATCAAAACAGACCAAGCTACTCAATCACAAGTGACACTGCCTGGGCTATGAGCAAGTGTGCCAGATCAAATTATATTGTCTGTTTCTCAAAGGTGATAATCTAAAAAGTAGATATCTAATAGACCCAACATGCAGATGTAAAGGGAAAGATGTATTTTCAGTTTTTTGTTAATGGAAAGTGTAGCATTTACATCAGTGGGTAAGAAGGAGATTGAAAAAAGCATTATTGCATCAAAATGCATGATTGCTTATGCTTATGTATAACTATGGTCCATATCTTGTTTGGTTGACCAGTCAGTCTGAAACTTTGAGGTTTGAAACTCCAAGTGCTCTGTTGTATAAAATAAAATTGCACTGGTGAAAATTTACCATTTACAAACTTTCTTATCTAAACACTCATCCGCGGTTACTCTGCTAATGATATATGGACGGAAATGTAACACAGGAAACAGACGTGTAGAGTAGGATACACATGGCTTGAGTTATCCCAACGTTCTATCTTTTTTCTTTATTTTGTTCGAAGGTACCTTCAGTCATAATGGTCAGGAACATCTGACTGGAGTTTGAGTGGCTGTGACACAGGATGAAGTCAGGTTTGACTTACCTACCACATGGTGGCCCCAAAGTGCAAGAAATATCTGTATCCATTACAGTGACATCTAGTGGCCTTAGATGCATATTCAAGTTATTGAGAATGAGAGATGTTTTAATTTCCCCTTAAGTAAGTAGTCAGAAATACATAGTACCAGACCACATAATGTTCCTAACAGAGCTACATTTAATTCTGGTTAATGGAGAAAAGTTTTTAACAATGATAAAAAGGTGTTTATCTAAAGAAACCCAATCTCAGGACTAGATAGAATCCAAACCTCCCCCACCTCAGTCACTGCTTGGTTCTTGAGATGGAACTGAGTTCTACAGATATAGGTCTCAAATTCTGGCCGCTCAATTCAAAGTGCAGACAAGCCACAACAGCAAAAGGCCCGGCCCCTTACTGTGGTTAGGTTCACACAAATTTAAAAATAAATTTAAACTTACAAATAATAAAGTAAATACATATCAAAATGTGTAATGTTGTTGGGCTGTCAGAGGTCTGTGTAAATTGTTTTTGTGTGATGTCTTGCTTGTAAGCAACATCCAACAACACACAAAGAGAACACTTCAAAAGATCAGATTAACTGCTACCAATAATAGTACCCCCAACTCTTAAACATTTCAGATAATCACTTACAGAAAGGCAGCAGTATACTAAAATATAATATAGAGATCAGCCTTGCTAAGGGTTAAGCTTACTTGTCCATTTTTGTCATTGACAATCCCCTATTTCTCAATGCAACTTCCTCTTTCTGCTGAAGAATAACAGAGCACAGACTACAGTGACACAAAATATGTAAAGAGAAGTACTGGACGGAGCACTAGCAGCAGTTGTCAGAAATGGCAGCATCTACAGTCTCCAAAGATTCAGAGGGTATATACACTGACCTGGCCTCTCCATACCAAGATGTGTACAGCACACTGGGCCAGACCTCACTCAACAGCCCAGGAGCTCAGCACACAGGTAAGAACACCTGCACACTGTATTAAAGAGCAGCACACAGGAAAGAACACCTTTACAATGTATTAAAGAGCAGCACATAGGTAACAACACCAGTACAGTGGAACTTTTCAGCAGGGACTTTGTGATAAGGTCGATTGTCAGCGCTATGGTACAGTACTGCACATGAAAGTTAAAAGAATATTCTCTCTGTAGTGCAAATAAACAGTGTAATGTTCATGTCTAATTCATGTATTTTCATGAATACTGACAATTGCTAACTTAGTTGTTTAATCAAAAATTTAATTGTTTTGCTTGTGGCCACAGAGAAAAGTGGACAAAGCCCATATCCCTACAGACTGGCTGCAGTGTGTCTGGGGCTGCTGTGTGCTCTCTTATTGGCTGCAACATTAGTCCTGTGTGTCCTCTGTGAGTATCACACACTATGTCTCTTTACTTTACTTACTTAAAGTAACAAAAAATAAATAAAAAATTTGGTTGTCACAGGCTTCTCCAGTAGCCTGGACGGACAGCAGAATCGTGCAGGGAGACCGACTGTAATTTTTGTTTACTTTATTAGAAACAGATGCGGTGCATTAAAACCAGTAGCAATGGACCCTTGCAAGAGACCACCAGCCACTGTGTCCATTGGCCCTCCTTTCACACCATCAAACAAACACATTTAAACTAACCAGGACCAATCACACAAGGACACCTACACACACTGAACATAAACACCTGACAATGGAGAATGGGTTTAATAGGATAAGATGAGGTTCCAATCACCAATGCACTGGCATGACCAATAAATATTTATTGCATTAGGGTGATGAATGAATGAATGAACATAAGGGTACCCTTAATACCTCCTCCAATACAGCCAACACGTATTCCAAACACATACAATAACCCATTAATAAACAAACATAAAAATACCATAAACGTGACACCCATTCAGTCCTGGCTACTCCCTCCCCTAAGCCAGGGGGTACCTACCAGGACATTGGTGATTTTACATTACGATTAATATGCAGTGAGTTTCATGATATTGCTTTTGGCCAATTCCCTCCATTTTAAACTAGCTGTTTATTAGCATTCTATTTTTTAAATATTAAATATTGATGAGACATGTCTAAGTTATTATGTAAAATATAAAATGGTGGTGTTGATGCCTTATTAGTTTTATTCTAAAACCATTTCATATGTGCCAAGACCCTGCATGCCAATGTGATTGAGATCAATGTCATTGAGATGAGTAGTGAACTTTACATTCTGAAATGTACATTGCAAAATATATACTGCAATATCATTATAGAGCTTAACTAAACAAAAAGATTTTTCATAATCCTGTAAAATAGGAAATACATGCCTTCCCTCTTTTTGCAATAACACAAATTCATATTTGAGACAACTTTTGTAAAGACTTTATTTCCTAGTTTGCCTTTCTTCAGTCAAAATTCACAGGTGATGTGGTTAACCTGATTTCCAGAGATTAACACAGTGGTCTGTATCATACTGAACAGTGGTGAAATGTAGTAAAAGTTCTTAATTCATGCATTTTTTCCTAAAGAATATATTTTGTCCTTGTGAGATATACATCTATGTCAGAGCTATTCAATGTTGGAGAGAGACCTGGAGGAGCTCAGAACCAATAATAGCATGCTGAATGAAGACCAGCTACAGAGAGAATATAACAGCCTGGAACAAGGTAAAGACCAGCGACAGAGACACTACAGAGCAGTACTGAATAAACTTCCTTTTATAGAGCAATATGTTCCCTTCAGTTCGCAGAAAGAGTGGTGCTCCTCTGTTGGTCTCAAAATAGCATTGGGGCTTTCACCTTTACACTGTTATTTATGTATATTGTTGGTAGTTTACAGAAATTGTTGTCTGTGCTTTTCCTGTAGAGGAAGGGTGTAAACTCTGTCCACTGGGCTGGGAGCAGTTCTCCTTCAAGTGTTACTACTTCTCTACTGACAGGAAGAACTGGATGGACAGTCGCAGTGACTGCATTAAACGGGGAGCTGACCTGGTGATTATAGACAACGAAGAGGAGCAGGTAAGGTCCTGTGAAAGAATGAGTGATACCATGAGTTGGTGGGTGGAGAGAAGTTTTACAATGTACATTCATAAATAGCCGCCATAAAACGAGTTATGCTTCTCATATCTAGGTGGTTCTTACAGTCTGACGTGTTCAATATTATTACTTTAAGTGAATCTCATTTCAAGTCAAGTCAATTTGTCAGTTTGTACATCACTTTTGATGTACAAACAAGATGATTTACAGTGTAACAGAAAGGCAAAAAAACCATGCCTGGACTCCCCGATGGGAATAAATCTTGGGAGGAACCCTGGCTATAGAGGGGAAGCCCATCCTCTGCTGTTCAGCATGGTGTGAAGGTAGAATGGATGTAACAGAAATGCAATAGAAACTATATCACAGCAAATCAAATGGGTTGAGAAGGCAACAGCTAAGGTAATAAATTAGCTGGGAAAGTAGAAAGTCCAAATGAGTGGAAATACAGTGTGCAGTTTAGAAGGGCAGTGTGATATATCTGGGGTGGTCTGTGAACTCAGGGGAAGAGAAGGGCAGGAGTTCTAGGAAAAAGAAACAAAGAAGGAGAAGGTTAGGCAACTGTAAATATTATCAGTACACAGAATAAGATGTTGGCCCCAACCCCATTTCAATTGATGTTTTAACCCTGCAGTGGCTAATTTGACCATGCAATCATGAGACTAGGCCAAGCAGAATGTGTTGGTGTTGACTGTGTGTCTCTCAGTGTCTCTGTCAGCAGAGTGCACAATAAGAGTCTTTCTGTGTTTGTGTTCAGGAGTTCACCACCAGAGACAAAGGAGCAGAATCATATTGGATTGGACTGACTAACTCAAAAACTAATGGTACTTGGCTCTGGGTGGATGGAACCCCTCTGCAGAGAGGGTAAGAGTCCTTGAAGATACAATGCAGGGCATAAATATATAGTCAGACTGATGCAAATATGTAGAATTTGAAACAAACTTAGCTTTCATCTCAAATACAAATGATGTACATCTCAGCAGATCAGAAATATGAATGTTTCTCTGCTGCTAGTCAGCCATTGGTTTCTGTTAACCCCTTTGCACAAGTCACCTAGTGGCCAGGATGCTGGACTCAGACATTCAGTGCTCCTACAACCAAACTATGAACAAAAACAACCAAGTCTAAGATTCCAAGTGCCGTCATTGCCGTGTAGTTCACTCCCTCCCTGCAGTCTGATCTGCAACTATGGCCCCCAGGCATGACAGTCTATTTGGGAGTTCATGAAAATATTCTTTCCCTGCCAAAAATTTGTATTCTGTCATAGCAACAGGATAAAGCCAACAATAGCCCAAATGAAAGCCAATACAGCAGTGAATAATGCTGCTCACTGAATAGCAAAATAAACATAAGAAATGCTTGTGTAACTATACCACGTCATTCTACTATCAATATCTTCAATTAATTATGAAATAAAAACACCATTTGCTTTTTATGATGTAGTAACTCATTTCATTTCAATCTGGTTTGATTGATAATCGTTTGTTCCAGTGCAGGACAGTATGAACTTTCCAACGGTCTATGGTCTGCTTCATTCTACGTTATAACAATGACTGAGAGCCCCATGCAAACAGCATGAATGGTTGCTACAGTATTGCATTCTGTAGTCAACTGTAATATTACACAGTAATATACAAGCACTCGTTGTAGCATAATCGTTTTTTTCCTTCGGTCTTTGGAAGATTATACCAATTTTGCTAACTCATCAGCATAGCTAAAGCAAATTCTCAGGGGAGTGGGTCAGAAGAGTAGGAGTAAGCATGACGCCTAGCCAGGACACTTATGAACATGGCAAAAATGTATGCATTACTGCTTGTAACATTTCAGTTCTTTACATTGTATCATATTTTTGATACTGCTATATTTGCATTGGTCGTGAGAGACACCTTTTGCTAATAATGCTCAATATATATGTACTGGAGGCTAACCAATAGGCCTAGGCCTAGCAGTTAGTATGGGGGCATTGTTAGTGTAACCTGGGCAGTGTTAGAGTAGAGGCTGGTGGTGCCCCGCTTTGCTAGAATTCATACCACTCACAATGAAATTGAGTGCCTTTCAATAGGTTTGCAATATTCTCTAATGTGGGCATTTCACATACTGTAGTGTATGAGTTCATAGGTGGCTCAGTCTTGTATTATGTTTGATGCACCAGTTTATCGTGAAGTTAGAAAATTGCCAGCATTTTTCTGAAAGTGTAATATTATTTTATTGTAAATAATGTGGGGTATTAGTATCTCCAAGGGCTACACTGGTCAATTAAAATTTACTGTGTGCTGATATGTGCTAGATGAACATATAATTTCCTTTGCGTGATGATAAATGGCAATATTTGTAAAATGTCCTCCCATCTCCATGCAACAAAATATTCTGTACCAAAACACATGCAAGAGTGAATGACATATATTTACATATTTTTTGGTATGTGTACCGCAGTGACAACATATTTTGGTATGTGTACCACAGTGTGTTTTTGCATTGTTTTTCATTGTGGTATGAACGTTTCATCTTAAACCACCATGAGGGTCAAATCGATATGCTTCATAATGGATAAAAAGTATTTAATTCAATTTTGGAGAGGTTTTGGATTGATTTTTGGACCCTTATATATCTCAGACCCTTACTGATGAAAAGATTTCTATGTGGATAGTATGCAAAAGTGAGTTTCATGAGTCAAAACAGTTGATTGGTTGTGAAATGTATGATTACGTTATGAGCAATACACAATTTAGACATTTTGGATGTATTTGGAAATACCAGGGTACACTGCTTACTTTTTGCTTCATAGTAGTAGATCTTTGGTAGTTCTGCACATCACCCTCAGAATTTGCACACTCATGGTCAAGGGGTTTATGACCCAGAACATGTATAGTTTCACCTGTTTTATCTATGTGATCTCTTAGTATTTCATTTCCAGCTAAAGAACAACTTAATTTTTGTATTTTCACAAAGATAAATTATGAATATAAACTAATCTAAGTACTGAAAAATGTTTATTATAGTATATACAGTATGTGTATTTTACTATTTACATCTATAATATTTACTGTCCGTGTGATGGGGACAATTTGAATGTGTACAGAATAATCTAGAATTATTTTCCAACCAGATACATTTTCACCGTCTGAACTCTCTGCATCCTTATTCAGAGTCTGCAGTGTCATACAGTGCAGTATCACAGATCATAGGCTGCGACTGACAGTGAATGAGAAGGAGTCGCTGTATCTCTGTAGGAAACCGCAGAGAAGTAGAGCTTCTGTGTCTCAGTCTTTGCTTCCTTTGCAGATTCTGGGGGAGTGGAGAGCCGTATGATCGTTATGGATTTGATTGTGCCCAGACTATGACTCGTGTCAGTAAATGGACTGGTAATCCCTGTGATTATATTCAGCATTGGATCTGTGAGTCAAATAATCTGCTCCCCTAAATCATTTTTTTCATTATACGTTTTTGGCTGTGTTATAGCAAGAGTATCTGGCTGGTTATGATATTTGAACATGGCACCAATAGATAGCAAGGTTACTGTTATACATACTGCTGTTTTAACTAGAAATGTGTCTGTGAGACACAGATTTATTCAATGTATTGAAATAAATCTACACGCAGATAATATTTACATGATCTACAACAGTATTTCTGTGAACTGCAGTCACCCTGCTACAAAAGTTTGTGCCTTATGCAATCATTCTGTGAAAGCATCTGCTAATAAAAACAGCTCTCAGTACTTTATTAAATGAATAAGTCACTAGAACCTGCTTAGCTGTAGCTCTCCAACCTAAGGCTGTGACCTAAAGCCATAAACAACCACATACAGTACTGTACACATACCCATGACATGACAGACCTTTGGTAAGGGCTCATAAAAACACACAAGGCACTGACTTACATAAATCACAAGCTAAAAATAAAAGGTAAAAACACAACAACCCCACATGACAAGCAACAGTGACAGTTAAAACAGATCTACACAAAATATGCAACTGTAATTTGTGCTGCCAAGAGAGTTTATACAGGTACATGCTATATTATTGCCCATAAACACCTAGCTGACGAAGCAGTAAAAATTATATTCCATGTGTATTTTGAAAACATTTAAAAATGTATTAAGTTGTATTAAGCAGCTGTGGGTATGTCAACTTGAAACTGAAATAAATGATTTCTGTTTTTTGCCAACACTTTGTGATAATTTGTTCCTCGTCATGTCAATATGACAACATCTTAAAGGAAGTTCATCTGAGGACTAGGGCTGTTCATCTACAGTTCCCTTATTTCAGTGTCAACCTGCACAACTTTCCCACGAAGTGACGACTGCTCCATCGGGTTAATATGTTTGATCTGCCATATGTCTGATATGTCTGCTGTGTACACTCTTGGGCAAGAAAATGGGCCAAGCCCAAAATTCCAAAATATTAAGCTTTTAATGGTTTTAACAACAAATCATTGGTCAGAAAGAATTAAACAAATGCACTCCTGAGACCTCCTGTGTCACCATTTTCTCGTTTACTTTTGCTGCAGTGAACTGTTTAAAATTCAAACTAACATGTATCTGGGTGTACAAAATTTTCCAAAAATATCTTCTGGGATGCTTTTTTCTTCAAAGATTAGTCATTATTTGGTTATCTGCCACACCTGATGCAGCCCATCAAGGGCCTGATAACAAGTTCATAAATGGAACCAGGATTGATAGAGCAGGGAGAGATCTACAGTATGCAGTGTTGTGAGTCCCACGGTAAAGGAGCGAGAAAATCTGCTTCAAAAAAAGTAAAATATCATGCAGGGGTTGCTGTCAGAAACCGCATAGCTGGCCTTCGTCAGGCCAACTATAGCTATTCTGAAATTTACAAGACCCTAAAGGCAGAGGAAATCCCTATTTCTCTATCAGCTATTAAGATAATAGGTCAACACTTTGAAACAACAGGTAATGTTGTCAGAAAGAAAGGATCTGGAAGGCCCAAAGCCTCATCATGCAGGGATGACCACCTGCTAAAATTTACAGTTCTCAAAGACAAGAAAAAAAGCCTACAAAAACTGTCAGCAGAATTCAAGACCTCAGAAGAACAATAACCAGAAGGTTATCTAATGCAGGTTTTGTGTCTAGAAGATGTGTTAAAAATCAATTGCTGTCTCAGAAAAACATCAAAGACAGAATGAAGTTTTTGGCAGAATATGGAAAGTTTGATTCAGAGTGGTTCAGCAGAGTTGTGTGGAGTGATGAATCATGATTAGAGTTGTGTGGTGATGCTCCAGAGAGGTGTCATGGTGTGGGGAGCCTTTTCAGCTGCTGGTACCGGTGAGCTGCTTCACTGTGAAAAGTCAATTAATGCTTTGGAATACAGGATAATATTGCAGGCTTGCTTCCCACAATTGAAAAGTTGTTTTCTAAAGAGGAACGATCAGATATTATTTTTCAACAAAACAATGCTCCTGCCCACACTGCAAAGACCATCAAAAAGTGGCTTGAGAACAAGTCCATAAGGCTCATGTTTTGTCCTGGTCAGAGTCCAGATTTGAACCCTATAAAGAACTAACCAGGTGTCATGGTTCTGGGGTGTAGTGGCCTTGTGCTGCCACTAGAAGGCACCCGGCCTTTGAGAATTTCTTAATTTGTTCCAAGTGTCTGATTCCCAATTATTTTCACCTGGGGAGGTGCCTTTATAAGCACTGACAGAACAGCCATCGGCGCTTCTGTGTAAAACCCCTTTATCACAAAGCTGGTACGGTATTGGTATAGGTGCTCGGTGTAAAGAATTGTGTTTGTGGTTGGTTCTGTGTCCTCTTTTAAGGCGATTCAGTCTCTTAGCGCAGTGAGCGCATTCTGACGCCTTAAGAGTATTTGTACTTTTATTTTGAGCTCGTGTGAGCCGTTGGGTATTGGGACGTTGTCCCTGGTAATGTATTTTGTTTCTGTTTTTCTGAGCTGCGTCTCAGGTTTTTCTTTTCGCCGAGTAATTTTGCTACTCAGTTGTCTTTTCTTTTAAGACCAGTTTTGGGTTTGGTACCAGAGCTTCGCCTTGGTTTTTACGGGTCGTTTTTGGTTTCGCGAGCCAGTTTTACGGCTGGACAAGGTGGTCCTTCGGAGTGGCTTTTTACTCCGTGTTTTTTTGTTGTTGTTGTTGTTTATGATCTTGTGTGCGAGAGTTGCTCTCCCAGGGATCTTATTTGTTTTGTGTTTTACTTTCGGGTGTTCCCTGTCCTTTGTCCTTCGGGACTTTGTGGTTAACGCTTCCTGTAGCGTTAGCTTTTCGTTCCCCTATATTAGTCGCTTCTGGTTCTCCAACACCCCCACACCATTATACCAGGAAACATTTTTCAACTACTCATCAACTGTTTGAAGCCATCAACATTGAATGGAACATTGAGTCTTCTTTCTGTAAAAAGCTGTCTACAAGTTTACCCACAAGGCTTAAACATTTAAAGAAATTAAAGGGAAAAGCTATCCCATTCTAAATTACTTAATCTATTTGTTTAATTCTTGCTAATTTCCTGATCAATGATTTGTTGTTAAGACCATTAAAAGCTTAATATTTTTAATATGCCATTTTGGGCATGGCCCATTTTGTTTTTTGCCCAGGAGTGTAGATGTGATATCAGTTGACAGCACCATTGTTTCAATTCTAACAGATTAACATTTTCAATGAGAGATGAGACTTTGCCCACAACACACATAAATGGTCCTAAGCTGACTGATGGTTAGTATTTAACTACATGACAGAAACCATATTACTTTGACATTTACGTCTTCCATATAGTGGTGTCCATACAATGTCCATATAATTTACAATTATATCATAGGAAAATGTTTCATATAGTCATATAAAAGACAGAAGAACGATCAAAAGAGAGGTTGGCATAAAATCCAGAGACAGATATTTTTACTTTGTAATATTTTCCTATCGTAGCAAAATATTTATAAACTATTGACAGAAATGGTTGCCTGTTCTTCCTGTACACAGAGAGAGAGAGAGTTTTATAGTACCTGCATCACATGAGTGTTTTTTCCCCACTTCATCTTTGTCTTGATTGTTACACATGGAGCAACTGATTGACCAAGTCAAATTCCTTGTATGCATAAAAACATACATTGCCATTAAAGTCTGAATCAATTTCTGATTCTGATTTTTTTTAATGACGTGGGTCTTTAACACATGGAGTTGCCCATCCCTCTGACAAACAAAGTAAATCAGCTATGGACTGAAAAGATTTGATCTTTCTCATAAGATCAAATCTATTGAATTAAGAAGGAAATCCGTGTGTACTAGCATTTTATAAACAAGGCCCCATCTCTTTTTACACATATTCTACGTAGGCCTTAGTGTTTCGGCCACATCAGTCTTCCTCACTAATTGATGAAGACCAATGTCGTCGAAGTGTTAACCGTTCCCATGACTAAATAAATATTATCGTTAATAATATCAGTGTGTGAGTCTTTTCTTTTTTCCGAACCTGAGTGTTCATTTAAGATTTAAGTTAATTTAAGTGCAATAAAAGACAAAAGAACTGCCAGTAGTATCCAAAATGTAAATACAAATGGTTGGGCCAATCAAAAGGGAGGTTAGCATGAAATCCAGAGATGGATATTTTTACTTTATAATATTTTCCTATCGTAGCAAAATATTTATAAAATATTGACAGAAATGGTCGCCTGTTCTTCCTGTATGCACAGAGAGAAGGAGAGAGAGAGAGAGGAAGTATCTGCACCATATATGACTAAATATATTTCCTCCTAATTTTGCCTCTCCTCTCCTTTTTCTGTTTGTTTCTCTCTCAGTGAGGTGTTTGAGGTGTTTCATTAGCCCCAATGGGTGAGGGTGTACATTATTCATCTGTGAAGTTCAAGAAGAATTTGAGAGGAGATGCTGCAAGTGAGTTACTTTGTTTTCTGAACGGGAATTCTGTGCTATCTCTTATGTGTCTACCTATCTATCTACCTATCATTTCAAAATATTTCTCTCTTTTAGTGAATATGTATGCGCATTATCATTAATCGTGTTTTCATGTGGAAGTTGTACTGCTGGTCAATGTGAGATGTGCGGTGGGAAGTAAATAATTAAGTTTAAAAATGTTTTCATTGTTTTGCTTAGCCAAACTTCTAAAACTGGCACAAATGACTACATTTGGTCCCAATAATTTTTGGGTAAATGTTCTTTACACTTAGATTTGTTCAGAATTCTTGATGTGTAATGACATGTGTTACTGCAATATCACATTCACTGGTAAGTATCAGCACTTCATTTTCTGGTGTGTAATTGATTCTCTTGGTGGTATCAGGCAAAAGAGGCATGATGGTCCAGGCAGTTGACAGTGGCATTGTTACTCAGAAGATATTACAATATGTTTTTTATTAATAAAGAACATTACAAAATATCTTTCAACTACTTGAAGTTACAAGAAACATTATAGAGCAAAACTGTTTGAACAGAGGATGGTCATTCTTACAAATTTTTGCTGGTGAAAGTTTTTTTTTTAATGAACTTCCATAGAGTTGTTTTTGTGGGGGTTATAGTTGCTGCAGGGAGGGGGTGCGTGTTAAATGGATGGACTACATGAGAATGGTGGCAATTAGCGACTCTGTATTTGGTGTAGTTATCATGTACTGTCTACTAATAAAGCGAGAACACAGATTTTGTTGATTCCATTCACAGTCTCTGGTTTGGATGCAGGAGCACTGAGTTGAGCAATCTCAGTAAACCAGCGTGCTGGCCTCTAGGGGGTTTGTGTGAAGGGGTTAATTTCCTTATTGCCTTTTATGTCCTTGAAGCTTCATTCAACTGGAAATGTGTGAAATTGACATGATTGTTTTTTTAACATGGTGACCAAACTGTACACAAATCCAAAATACACACACACACACACACACACACAAACACACACACATACATATACACATACATACACACAATATATTAGAGAGAAACCTGGGTTTGCACATTGTGTGATGGCACAATAAAGTACTGAGCTGCCAAACTAAGTTTTTTATTTACTGTGCAACTTGCACAGACAAGTCCCAAGAGCAGGATCAGCGATACATTGTCTTTGTTAGGTACGCTGATTATTTACTGCATACTGCAGCAATATCAAAAGCACCTCCAGCATTTTGTCTTTAAAATATTAAAAGGTTTCTCAGGCATTTTGAGTGCAGCGATGTACAATACTCTGACTGTGCTTGTGTGTTCCATGGGAAATGTGTAATCGGCCACCATTTCACCTGCGGATTGAGGGAGGGTATCTGTGGACAGGGTGTCCCCTGCTCATTGCTCAATAGTGACACCTGCGATCTGTCTCTGCCGGCTTTGTTGTCTTCCAGTGCAGAAAATCCAGAAATGGGCTCTTGGGCAATAATGAAAATAAGGGGTAGCTGACTGCATGTGCTTTTCTGCTCCCTCCTGAATGGACAGAGGACATTGGGCCTACATTATTTCCCCTTCCATACACACTATTTCCAGCCTCCCTTTCTGCACATCAGCATAAACACCTCAATGCTGAACGGTTTTGAGTGTTGTCAACATTAGTATTGTACTGTATCTTTCCTTCTATGTATTTAGCCCTGTATCATTATAGAAAGGAACCAAATCAATAAAAAAATAAAAATGCCCCCCCCCCTCCTCTTTCAGTAAATCAGGATGAAGGTGTAACCTATTCTGAGGTGAAAACAACAAAATCACCCTCCTCCAACACAGAGTGCCACTGTGGTACAACAGGTTAGTCACACATGCTTTTATCTTTGGAAAATGTACATGTAGAACATCCCACATACTTGCTTTTCTTATGAACAGTTGATGGTGTGTTCACCTAATATAGTCACATAAAAATAGAGATAGAAATAGGCCCACACTCTTGTATGCATATGAGAGTGGGCCTCTACTATTTCTATCAAGGGAAAATCTGGAAAATTTAACTCAGCCTTAATAGTTATATAGATGAAAAAACTGACATAAAAATATTAGTCATAGCCATGAGACAGAGTTTGCATCAGTGAATTTGTATTTGCTGTTGTAAAACATAAGGTTACTGCAATGTGTATGGTTTGAAATAACAAACACAACAGTAAAAAAAAAAACAACAATATAAAATTTAAAAGAAATGACATTCTGCTTAAATTTTCTATTTTCTTGACAACAGAGAGAAGTGGACAAAGCTCACATCCCTACAGACTGGCTGCCATGTGTCTCGGGCTGCTGTGTGCTCTCTTATTGGCTGCCACATCAGTCCTGTGTGTCCTCTGTGAGTAACTGTCTACATCTCTTTACTGGGCAAAATGTAATTTTAAAGTATAAAAACAGATCTGTCCTGTCATGATACATTACTTATAACTGGCATAGGCAGTGGGTTTCAGGATATTTCTTTGGCAAATTCCCTTGATTTTCACCTGGCTCTTTATTAGCATTTTTAAAATACGGAACATTGATGAAAAACATGCGATTTATTATGCACGATCTGAAATGTGATGTTGATGCCTTGTCATTTTTTTTTTTAAAAAACCTATTAAATATGCTCACCAATGCTATGTTTGCCAATAAGTTTGAGATAAATGTCATTGAGATGAGAATCCATCCATCCATGCATTATCCTGCTTATCCTGAGCAGGGCTGCGGGGGGTGCTGGAGACTATCCCAGCGTGCATTGGGCGAGAGGCAGGACTCTATCGCAGGGCACACACACAGCATTCACTCACCATTCACTCACACACTCACACCTATGAGCAATTTAGAGCCTCCAATAAGCCTACCTGCATGTCTTTGGTCTGTTGGAGGAAACCGGAGTACCCAGAGGAAACCCACGTGGATACAGGGAGTACATGCAAACTTCACACAGAAAGACCCAGGCTGCATTCGAACCCAGGCCCTTTTTACTGTGAGACAACAGAGCTACCCATTGCACAAAAAGATTTTTCGTAAACCTCTTACACTGTGTAAATGAACAGATAACGATATGGCTTTCATCTTTTTGCGACAACACAGATTCGTATATGAGTGAACACTTTGTATACTTTTTTCTTAGTTTGCGTGACTTTCTTCATTCACAATTCAGAAAGAAAAACTTAACAGGTGATATAGCTTTAAATTTAATTTTTCCAGAGATTAACGCAGTGGTCAGTATTGTACTGAACAGTGGTGAAAATTGGTAAAAGTCACATTGATACATTATACATTATATACATTATTGATACATTATTTTTCTAAAGAATGCTGTTGTCCCATGTGTACTAGGTACAAGACTATCTCAGAACTATTCAATGTTGGAGAGAGACCTGGAGGAGCTCAGAGGCAATAACATCACCATGAATAGAGAGGAAGACCTTCAGCTTCAGAGAGACTACAGCACCCTGAAACAAGAGAAAGACCAGCTACTGAGAGACTACAGCCACCTGAAACAAGAGAAAGACCAGCTACAGAGCGACTACAACCACCTGAAACAAGAGAAAGACCAGCTACAGAGAAACTACAACAGCCTGAATCAAGAGAAAGACCAGCTACAGAGCGACTACGACAGCCTGGAACAAGAGAAAGACCAGCTACAGAGAGACTGCAACCGCCTGGAACAAGAGAAAGACCAGGTACAGAGAGACTACAACCGCCTGGAACAAGAGAAAGACCAGGCACAGAGAAACTACAACCGCCTGAAACAAGAGAAAGACCAGCTACAGAGAGACTACAACCACCTGAAACAAGAGAAAGACCAGCTACAGAGAGACTACAACCACCTGAAACAAGAGAAAGACCGGGTACTGAGAGACCACAACAGCCTGAAACAAGAGAAAGACCAGCTACAGAGAGACTACAACCACCTGAAACAAGAGAAAGACCAAGTACAGAAAAACTACAACAGCCTGAAACGAGAGAAAGACCAGGTACAGAGAAACTACAACAGCCTGAAACAAGAGAAAGACCAGGCACAGAGAAACTACAACAGCCTGAATCAAGAGAAAGACCAGCTACAGAGAGACTACAACCACCTGAACCAAGAGAAAGACCAGCTACAGAGAGACTACAACAGCCTGAAACAAGAGAAAGACCAGATACAGAGAGACTACAACCACCTGAAACAAGAGAAAGACCAGCTACAGAGAGACTACAACCACCTGAAACAAGAAAACGACTAGCTACAGAGAGACTACAACCGCCTGAAACAAGAGAAAGACCAGGTACAGAGAGACTACAGTGCAGTAGTTTACAGACTCACTTGTATTTTGCAGTACTGCCCCTTCAGATGTATTATTTAATTTTGATTGATTTCAGGTACATGTCTTTCCTGTATTGCATTTCTCTCTTGCATCAGAGGAGCAAAGGTCATCAGCTAAGATGCTTCTAAATACCAAGCAGATGAAGCGTTAAAATTATATTCCATGCATTTTTAAAGACTCGTTTCAAAATCTATTTGTCTGCATTCAGTAGTCGTGGATGGGGCAGTTGTATCTGCACTATGCATCTGAAAATGCATTTGTATTTTGTGCCAATTGTCAATGTCAATAAAAGAATAATGTTCATTACAGCCACACTGACTTTAGAAGGTAAATTTATGCCCAAATTTGTAGTATGTAAAGCTGTACTAAGCAGACATGGACAGCAGTGTCTGCATTACACTGTATCCATAGTAGCAGAGTGTTTGCCTTTTAGCCTGTCTGTTTGTTTATGCATACGTATCCATTTGTATCCATCCATCCATTATCTATGCACACTTATCCTGGGCAGGGTCGAGGGGGGTGCTGGCAAGAGGCAGGAATATACCCTGGACAGGCCACCAATCTATCGCAAGGCACACAAACCATTCACATCTATGGGCAATTTAGTGTCTTTGAACTGTACCAGAGTACCCTGAGGAAACCTATGTGTACACAGGGAGCACGTGCAAACTCCACACAGAAAGGCCCAGGCTGCATTCAAACCCAGAACCTTCTTGCTGTCAGGCAACACTGCTACCAACCGCACCGCCTGCCAAGCATCTTCATGCATTCAAAAAATAATTATATTTTGGTTGAGAAAAAACCTTCCACTTCCACTGTGTTTGAGCTTCTGTCACTTTCTTAGAGAACAGAGTAATTCAGACTGTTCACTCTCAAGGGTTACTTTTCAGAAGAGACCAGAATTATGACTGTAATAAAAATAGTTCTAGAATACTAGACATTTTATTTTTGGCTATGTCATTTTCAGGCTTGAGTTAAATTTTTTTTATAAAGAATCTAAAAAATTTCTATTAAAAAAAATAATTACAGAGATAGAACCGAGGGTTTGATTGATTAACAGTTTTTTTTTTTGTAGTGAAAACTGAATGAATGCAAGGGGAAAAAAGTACAGACAAAAAGAAATATTTTGACTATATTGTTACCATTGACTTACATTGAAAGGGGTGGCTGTATGTACTGGAGCCAACTGCTCTGGCGCTTGTGTGCAACATATCTCAACAAGACCAGGAAGTGTGCTTCAAAAACAAAGCCCAGTTTTGGCCGCTTGTTGTTTGACTCAAATTTTGTACATGATGTAAGAAAATTCAACACTCTTCCGATCATGACAAAGAGCTGATAAAGTTCATTCAAAGTATGGAAGCAGTGACAGTGAGACAGTGATAAGATCTTGCAAAGCTTTCACGCACAAGTGCTTCAAAGGGTTTGTGGAGTCAACTGAACAACCTTATTAGGACTGAATGGCTTTAAATACCTTTTATGAGACATTGCTTTCTGGGGTGAGAAACAGAAATGCATGTTTAAAATAATGTGATTTGATGTAAGTAAGCTGGTGCCTGGCCTCAATAAATCAATCAGTCTGCCAATCGATAGGTTGTCCTATGTTCCAGCGGCCAAGCCAGGAAACAGACTATTGTAGCGTTAATAAAGTCTCCTTGTTTGGAATAGTTTCTGATTACCCACTCCCAGTTGCTGTTCTATAACTGTGTATCGTGACAATTAGTGACGAGTTCTGGCTTATGCTAATGAGCTGCATTGTCCTGATGATAAATGACCAAAACTATCTGGGTGGCAGCATGGTTGATTTGCCAGAGTTTGAGACTTGAGAGGATAATTTTACAGAAGCTTCCAAAGAAAGTTCTTGTTTGTTTTTGGTTCGTATGAGTATGTGTGAGATCATTTCCTGTGCCATTAAAATACACAGAGGTGTGTAGGGAGCGGAAACGATATGAGACATCAGCTGCAAGCATGAGAGTATTGTTAGCATAGAGTAGGTATGTGAGAGGATACAAAAGTGTAATAGGTGGGATTAACACCAAGCTTCATGGATGTGCAAAATTAAACACCAGATAGTCCTAAATATTACGGATTATAAAGCCTTGGCTCAAATATATGGCAAATGTTGATGATGGTCATTTTGATGGTTTTCGGGTGTTACTGAATCTCTGTTTTCACTAGTTGTGTCATGCTAATTTTCCCGTCTCACCTTCACGTCCTCTTCAGCTTCCTTCCTCCTCCACAGCACCTGAACCCCCAAAAAATCCTCTTGTGTCCATGTCTGTCATGTACAAGAATTACAACTGACAGGTGGAAAGTCCCAATATCTGTATGGTCATAGTCATATATAGAGCCCTCACTAACTTATAGCCTGACCATCTTCCTGTCATGTCACAGCAGTATCTGGCCTGAGCTACAATGCTACAGACCACACGAACACTCACAAAGTAGGCACAAAGCAGAGACAACGGAAAGAACCTTCTTTGGCAGTTCAGACAATGGATGCATCGGCAGTCTCAAACAGTTCAGAGGGTTCTTACACTGGACTTGTTTATTCAGACCGTGCTGTGTACAGTGTGATGGGACACACCTCACTCAACAGCCCAAGAGCTCAGCACACCGGTAAGAACACCTGTACCATGTATTAAAGAGCAACACACAGGTCAGTACACCTGAACAGTGTATTAAAGAGCAGCACACAGGTAAGAACACCTGTGCACTGTATTAAAGTGTAGCAGTCGGGTAAGAACACCTGTACAGAGTATTAAAGAGCAGCTGTTGATACTGCTTCAGAATGGGATGGAATATTCCGGCTGTAAAAATAACATTTTTATTGTTTATCCCACAGAGAGAAGCGGACAAAGCTCGCATCCCTACAGACTGGCTGCAGTGTGTCTGGGGCTGCTGTGTGCTCTCTTACTGGCTGCCACATCAGTCCTGTGTGTCCTCTGTGAGTAACTGTCTGTCTCTTTACTGTGATCCTGGTAAAATGTAATTTTAAAGAAAAAACTCAATCCATCCTGTCGTGTTGCATTACAGTTTATGACACATGTAGGATATTAAATATTGAAATGAAGTTGAATATTTTTCAAATTTTGAATATTGAAAGTTATGTTAAATTTACAATGTGATGTTGATGCCTTGTCGTAATAAAAAACCATTCAACATGCTCATCAATACATTGTTTGCGAGTGTGACTGCAATAAATTTCATTGAGATGAGCAGCAAACCCTATAATCTGAAATGCATATTGTAAAATATATTCTGCAATACCCTTATGGAGCACAACTGAAAGATTTTTCATAATCCCCTAGCCCTGACTAAATGAACAAATAAGTCAATGGCTTCCATCTTTTTTCAGCAACCCAAATTAAAATTTGAATGACCCAATTAACCCAATTAATTTGAATTATATTTTCAAGATTTATTTTCCTAGTTTGCCTCACAATTCAGAAGCAGCCTTACCAGATGATAAAGTAAATCTGATATGGCTTCGAGTTAATGTTTTCACCAATGAACAGTGGTGAAATAGGAAATACAAATTTATCTGAGAACTATTCAACCTTCAACTATTTAGACCTGATGGAGCATGGAGCCAATAAAATCATAAATGAAGAGAAAGACCAGCTACAGAGAGACTACAATCTCCTGAAACAAGAGAAAGACCAGCTACAGAGAGACTACAATCTCCTGAAACAAGAGAAAGACCAGCTACAGGGAGACTACAATCTCCTGAAACAAGAGAAAGACCAGCTGCAGACAGACTACAACAGCCTGAAACAAGAGAAAGACCAGCTACAGAGAGACTACAACCACCTGAAACAAGAGAAAGACCAGCTCCAGAGAGACTGCAATCTCCTGAAACAAGAGAAAGACCAGCTACAGAGAGACTACAATCTCCTGAAACAAGAGAAAGACCAGCTACAGAGAGACTACAATCTCCTGAAACAAGAGAAAGACCAGCTGCAGACAGACTACAATCTCCTGAAACAAGAGAAAGACCAGCTGCAGACAGACTACAACAGCCTGAAACAAGAGAAAGACCAGCTACAGAGAGACTACAACCACCTGAAACAAGAGAAAGACCAGCTCCAGAGAGACTGCAATCTCCTGAAACAAGAGAAAGACCAGCTACAGAGAGACTACAATCTCCTAAAACAAGAGAAAGACCAGCTACAGAGAGACTACAATCTCCTGAAACAAGAGAAAGACCAGCTACAGAGAGACTACAATCTCCTAAAACAAGAAAAAGACCAGCTACAGAGAGACTACAATCTCCTAAAACAAGAGAAAGACCAGCTACAGAGAGACTACAACCACCTGAAACAAGAGAAATGCCAGCTACAGAGAGACTACAATCTCCTAAAACAAGAGAAAGACCAGCTCCAGAGAGACTGCAATCTCCTGAAACAAGAGAAAGACCAGCTACAGAGAGACTACAATCTCCTAAAACAAGAAAAAGACCAGCTACAGAGAGACTACAATCTCCTAAAACAAGAGAAAGACCAGCTCCAGAGAGACTGCAATCTCCTGAAACAAGAGAAATGCCAGCTACAGAGGGACTACAATAGCCTGAAACAAGAGAAAGACCAGCTACAGAGAGACTACAATAGCCTGAAACAAGAGAAAGACCAGCTACAGAGAGACTACAACAGCCTGATACAAGAGAAAGACCAGCTACTGAGAGACTACAACCACCTGAAACAAGAGAAAGACCAGCTACTGAGAGACTACAACTGCCAGAAACAAGAGAAAGACCAGCTACAGATATACTACAACTGCCTGAAACAAGAGAACGGCCAGCTACTGAGATACTACGGTGCAGGATTGAGCAGAGTCTCCTGTTGCATCCAGTACTACCCCTTCAGATGTTTTGTTTGATTTTTATTGATTTCAGGTACATGTCTTTCCTGTGTTACATTTTTCTCCTGTATCAGAGGAGCAAAGCTCATCGGCTAAGATGCTCATAAATAACACAGCAGATGAAGCGTAAAAAAAATTTTTTCATGCATTTTTAAAGACAAAATGTGTTTCGCTGCATTCAGTAGTTGTGGATCAGATACTTGTATCCACACTATGCATCTGAAAATGCATTTGCATTTTGTGCAATTCTTTTTTGCAATTCTCAATGTCAATAAAATAATAATGTTCATTACAGCCACACTGACTGTAGAAGGTAGATTTATGCCCAAATGTGTATGATGTAAAGCTGTATTATGTGTCTGCATTACACTGTATCAATAGCAGCAGAGTGTTTGCCTTTTAGCCTGTTAAACATTTCATGTTGCCCCTGTGAAATAGTTTCGTGTTTGTTTACGCTTCCGCATATCAGAGTTAAGTTTAAATAAATGACAAAATGTTTTATAGTGTTACTATTTTGCCTTGTTCTTTCCTAAAAAAGAGAATTTAAAAAACATTTTGTCATTTCATTGAGTAATTAAAGCATTGAAAAGCCATACTCGTTATTTAACCTCATTATTGAAAGGACGTTTGGATTTCTGTGTCTCTGGAGAAAATGTATTCAGATGGAAGTCAACTAAGTACATGCAGTAGTGAGCAGATTATTCTAGTCAATGTTTGAGGTAATTTCCTGTGTACTGTTTTTAATGTTGCTTTCCAGTTTGGAGATAACACAGTTTAGCGTGAGATTAATCATCATAGCATCGCAATAAAAAGCAAAAATGTTTGAAAATCATTTTATAATGCATTCAGTCATATTTAATACAGTGTATGACATCATAAAACTGCAGCCTTTACAGGTTAGCACAACATATAATAACATTAAGAGGTTTCAATCATCAAACTCTTTGGAGGATTTGTCCATTTTGGGGCCCAATCATAGCTCAGTTTTGGAGCCACCAAAACTCCCCTGTCAGTGTGTGGACAAAGCCATTTACTTTAAAAGTTACAGTGCATTGCCGTATATTTTGTCATATTGCCCAAATGCATTGTTTGTTTTTTGACTTAGAGGAAGACGTCTACACTGTCCATTAAAACAGTCTTTTAACCTGAGCATAGTGTGCTCCAGTGTTCCTTATTTTGGACCAGTCCCCGAGAAGTGTGTGTAAAATGTACTTATATATTAATTAAAATATTTTATCTAAATGTGAGATGTCATGACTCAATTTACTTCATAAGTTTTTATATATGCGTAAAAGACCCAGCAGCAAAAATATACCAGCAGCATATTTTTGAGTACATTGTGAAGACAATGTACTCAAGTCACAGGAACATATTAGGATTGGAAAAGAAAAGACTCACACGCTTGCTTGATGCTCCAAAAAATGGGATAATAGTATTTATTTACCCATGAGAATGGTTAACATAATAATTAATTAATTAATAAGAGCGAGTGGGCAAGTCTTTTCTTTTCCAATCCTGAGTGTTCATTTAAGACGGAGTAAATCCAAAAATAAAGAATCATAACCACCATGTTGACTGTATAGATTTGTATGTTTTTTGTGTAAACCTGAAATAAGCAGCTGTGGCTAGCTGTGCATTCAAGGTGCGTCTGCATTACACAGACTCCAGGGCAACAGAGCGCTTGACCTGTTAAACACGGCCCTCTGTCCCAGTCAGATAGTTTTTGTCAGTTTGCTTATTCATCTGTGCATCAGTCTGATGCTGAAATAAATTTCTATTTTATAGTCTGACCATTTATCATCCATTTCTTCCTTCCTTGACCCCAGTATTCCCTCACATAAAGAAAAAAACATTATTTACTGTTTATGTTGAGCAGTTTAAACATCAAGAAAAAACCATAGAAGTGCCTTTTGACTTTGGGTGTATCTAGATTAAGTTTACCAACAGCCAGTTAGATCAGTCACTATTTGTGAGGTGACTTCCGGTGTACCACTTCACACACTGCTGTCTAGTTTGTAATGATGTAGTTCAATGCAAGAGTATCATTAAAATGAGATCTGTAAAAGTAAGAGAAAAACTGTCAAACTGATATAAATGCATCTAAATAGATATTATGTAAAGTGTAATCATGCATTTTAACATTTAAACCTGTGTTATGCAGTGTATGAAATTATATTAGGACATTGTATTGGGAAAGTAGTGGTAAACAATATGCTTTACAGACCTTCAATCACTGAACAAAAACTCCACTATTCACCCCATTCACATAGTGTGGGTGGAAGCTGCTTGTGACCACCGGTCCGAAGTCAGGTTTGAATTTTGTTCTTAAAGGTTATGGTCAGGATTTATTTAGAGGTACCTGGCCCAGTGTTGCTTAGGGGCAACATCTGCCTCATTACCAAAATTACAGATATTTATTCTTACTACATAATTACCAGATTAAAGGTAATTGACTCTGTACTCTGTGTACAATAGTTTTGGTGGTACATTACATCATATATTAGCACACAGAAACAAGCAGCTTCCTGTTTTCTTAGAGCTGTTTTTTTTTTCTCAACCATAATGCTTGTGACCACAAAATAACCCACATTTATACAAAAGCAACTTAACAGGGGAAAGAGATAAAGATCTTCATTGGAAATTCAGACAATGAATGCCTCAAGAGTCTCTCACCTTTCAGAGGGTACTTACACTGGACTTGTTTCTTCAGACCATGCTGTGTACAGCACGGTGGACCAGACCTCACTCAACCACCCAAGAGCTCAGCAAACTGGTAAGAACAGCTGTACGTACCATGTAGTACAAAATGGGTGTTTCCCCTCTTGCATTTTCAGCAATGCACATAGTTTAATCTTGACATGGGTCTCGTTCATGTATCTTCAGCCCTTAATAATGGTAGTTTAATTGTTTTATTCTGCTAGCGCTTGTGACCATAGATAAACGTGGACGAAGCTCACATCCATACAGACTGGCTGCAGCGTGTCTGGGGCTGCTGTGTGCTCTCTTCTTGGCTGCCACATTAGTCCTGTGTGTCCTCTGTAAGTATCATATTATGTATGACGAACAATATGTCTTCTTAAAAAAAAAAAGGGCTAATTATTTTCTATTATTTGAATAAATGCATTAGTGCTACTACACTACTGAGTTGTTTTCTATAGTGTTTTATACCGCTGTGTAGTACCCCCAGCCCCCCCCCCCCCCCCTTCCATAATATGGAAACTGAAAACTGGTTAAATGTGAAAAAGCCCTGAGAATGTAAATTCTCATTCCTGAAAATGGGTAGAGTTGGTGATCCAATATGCTATGCTCTTGTATTTGTAATACATTTTACCTCGTGTGCTAGATGGTTCAGTCCTGGGGGAACTCAAGGCCTGTAATAGCACCCTGAATCAAGATATGGATCAGCCACAGAGAGACTACAGTGGAGTATTTATGAAACTCCCATTTCTGGATGGTTTCTGTCCCCTTATTGCACAGAGTGAGTGGGGCTACACTGCCAAATGATTTTATGTGAAAGAGAAAGTAAAGGGTTTAATACTTGACAAATAAACTTGATTGTTTAAACTCTTGTTTCAAAGTATATTGACTATCATGTTTAAGTTGTTTTAAAGTTAGTGTACATCTGTATTTAACAAAAACTCATGCTTTATATGCAGAGAGAGAGTGCATACCCTGTCCACAAGGCTGGGAACAGTTCTCCTTCAAGTGTTACTACTTCTCTACTGAGAGGAAGAGCTGGATGAGCAGTCGCAGTGACTGCATTAAACGGGGAGCTGACCTGGTGGTCATAGAGAGTGAAGAGGAACAGGTGCGAATTAATGAGCGAGTGATTCAATGAGTTCCAGGATTCAATGTGTGATTAAGGGTCAGATGTGCTTTTGACCATAAGACCATGCATGGGATTGACTGACTTTCATAATGGGTGAAATGTTCCATCAGGAATTTCTTTCTGGGGATCGCAAGGTCATGTCCCATTGATCTTCATATGTATTCATTTTGTTATATGCAACTTGGAGAAATGTGGATTTTTCTACTTATCTGTTTGCATACTCAATTTAAATCAATTTACTAAAGCCCAGTGCCTATAACCCCCAACATTACCATCACTAGAAAGGCCAAAAAATACTCCAGAATCTTTCACGCTTATATCACAGATAATAGATTATAGATGCAAATGCTACATAAGATGTGTTTTCTCGGTGTACAACAAAGAACAGCTATAACACCGTTAATATCAGAAATGAACAAAATAAATAATTTAAATAGGACAGTATGTATCTTAGAATAAACTGCGAAAATAGAAAAGTCTTATTCCATTACTATAGCGTCATGCTATTTTATGACTTAACATAAGACCCTTTTACATTGTGACAGGCAATATTTTTGTTGATCTTCAAGTAATTTCCTGATACATTGTTCTTTGTCCTCCTTGCAAATGTACTGTCTCACCTGATAATATAACTACCGTGTGAGTCATACTGCGCCTGTGTTCAGGAGTTCATCACCAATCACACAAAAGAAGATCACTGCTGGATTGGACTAAGTGATTTAGAAACTGAGGGTATCTGGATCTGGGTGGATGGAACCCCCCTGCAGAGAGGGTAAGAAATCTAACAGACACAGTACAGCCGAAACACTGAACAGGAAATCATATAAACCTCCAACAGATCATTCTGATCCCCAGATCCTTTACTCCAGTGGCATTATAGTGACATCATGTATGATGCATTTATGAATACACCAGTATCAACCTATTTTCATATGAAATTGGTGTTTGTAGTTGTCATCAATTTCACTGTAATCTTCCACAGAGCTTATACATACAGACTAGTCATCCATGGAATGCATTAGTCATCAGTGTTACTTCAACTCTAACATTGGATTTATCCACATCTGGAGAAAGGTACTCCATATGGATGAAATGTACTCTAATGAAAGTGGATTTTAGAATAAGTATTTTGGTGTGAGAAGCCTTCTCTGTCTAAACTCTGCATCTATATTCTGCAGTGTCATACAGTGCAGTATCACAGACGGCAATATACAGAGAATGTGAAGGAGTCGCTGTATCGCTGTAGGAAACAGCAGAGAAGTAGAGCTTCTGTGTCTCATTCAGTGTCTCTGCTTCTCGTACAGATTCTGGGTGAGTGGAGAGCCAGATGACCATTATTGGATTAATATGAAAAAGTATGAAAAATCAGACTGTGCCCTGACTATGACTGGTAAGAAAGCATGGGCTGATAATCGCTGTGATTACATCCAGTATTGGATCTGTGAGACAAATGCTCTGCTCCCCTAAATAGTTTTAGTAATTATAAGTTTGGTTGTTTTATCTTGGGAGAACCAGATGATCATGCCGGGTTTGACAATCGAACATTGTTCCAATAACCAGAGCACAAGGTCACAATTACTGATGGGGATAAATGGAATATTCATACTGCTACTTTAACAAGAAATATGTCTGTGAGACTAAGCTTTATTAAATGCATTGAAATGACTACATGCAGAGTAGATTTAATATCATAGCATTGTTGGTTCTCTGAATTTGGACATATGTATAAATAATCACAAACCATATATTTAAAATGGTCCTCATTAGGAGGTGTTGATACTGTACATTTATTGTAACCTACAACAGCAATCACTCTGCTACAAAAGTTAATGTAATGTAAATAAAAAGAGCTCTCAGTAATTTTTTAAAAATGAGTATGTCACTAAAACCTGCTCACCTATAGCTCACCAAACAGAAGTTGTGACCTAAAGCCATAAACCACATGTACCCATGTAAACAACTGGTATGCGACTCTGTGTGCTTCCTGTTACATTTATCTCTTTCTGTCTGTATCAAGCGGATGACCTTCTATGTGTTTTTGAAAATCCATTAAGCTGACTTAAGTAGTTGTGATTGCATTATGCATCTGTAAAATATATTTGCTATGTTTGAAATTGAAATAAATAACAAAAAGTTTTTTGGTAACGCTTTGTAATCATTTCTACCTCGTCACTTCAACCTGACCACATATGTAAAACCTGTTACTCTACTGCAGGGCTTGTGTTCAGGGAGAGAAAGAGATAGAGAAAAAGGAGAGAGATTTAAATGACTTGATAGAACATGGAACATTAACATAAGGCAGAGCACAGAGCTATTTTTATTGTGGTAAACAGCCACACTTTTGGGGGGAATCATTCTCATGAGTTAGGCTATTCTAATTCAGATACCTGCATGTTCATTGGTCAAATGCAGAAAGCCTGGGTGTTTTACCACATTCAAGTTTCAGAAAGGGTCATTGGTGTCAAGAAAACGGTACGCTCAAGAGTTTGAAACAGATGTGACAAACAAGTCAATGGAAAATGTGTGCCTTAAGTTAGACTGTGAACAGATATAAGCTGTACACTTGTTTTCCATCTGTGTTTTATTTTAGGTGTTGCTTTGGTGCTCACAAGTTGTAAAAAAAAGTGTGAACCACATTTTGTTCTTTCTTCTGGTCAGTTTTTCCATACTGAAATAATATAGCAGACGGATGGAGCAATCACACAGTTTCTATATGACACTTAAAGCTATACACGCAAAAGTAAAGGTGAACCTTTTCAGCACAGTAAAGCACAATATTTATTTTCACAGTGTGCATTATGCTCACATGAAATTCCTGGCTTATTTCCTAGCGTTGTTCAATAGCTCTGTTTAATCTATTGCTCTGCTAGCAATGAGTTTATGAGTCTCTCTTCCTCCATTGTGTATAGCTGTTACTGAGCACACAGTCTATTTTTTACATTGCAACATTATCACCAAGTAGATGCTCTTATTCAGACTTAAAATAATGATTTATTTGGTTCACACATTTCTACAAAATTAGGATACACATTTGGATTCTGAAATCAAAACAACTTTTAAAAGCTGGTTTGTCTTTATTAGACCCAAGTATTATTATTTCTTTTTTTTTTCTTTTTTTTTGGCTGCAGCACATACAATTTTTAGGGGCCTTGTAAGATTGATTACAAATACCTTTAAGCAGCGGGAATGTGTAATTAACATGAATGCTTAAAAACAGCCCGGCACAATGATACATTATTATCAGTCCATAAGGCACTGAGGGATCACTAATGTGTCCAGAATTGACCTTTTCTGCAGATGATTTGGGTCCCCTTATTAGAGGGCTGTAGTGTAGGCGGGTCCCCTGATTGGTGGGCTGTGGTTTCAGTGGGGCCCTTAATTGGATGGCTGTGGTCTCAGTAAGGCCCCTGATTGAAGGGCTATAGAGGAGGCAGGGCCCCTGATTGAATGTTGGTAGTGTAGGTGGGGTCCCTGACTGAAGAGCTGTAGTGTAGATGGGACCCCTGTTTGAAGGGTTGTAGTGTCATTTAATGGTTTGGAAGCTGGCTGTTAACCCAAATGTTGTGGGTTTGATTCCTGATTGGGGTGGTGGTGCTGTGCTCTTCAGCAAAGCTCTCAAACTGAATTGCTTTGATCAAACTAACCAGCTGTATAAATGAATTTTATATGAATATATTCTGTGTAATCTGCTCTGGATAAGAGCATCTGCAAAATGGCAACATGTACATGCAAACATTGGTGAGCACAGATTTATATTACAATATTTCATACTACAGTATGGGCATATGGTTCATAAAATGGAAGGCAATCAACATTTTTAGCCAGCCACCATTTTGTGCCCTTGGCACAGCTCTCAAACATAGGCACAGTTTTAGTCTGGTTATACTGTTTAGAAATTTTCAGCATCTTACAAAATGAGAAAATGGTTAAACATGTTCCGGCATAAAACATTATTTCCCATTTGGCATCAGCTTTACGTCATTGCTAATTAAAGGACGTTTTAAAAGAGCAGAGCATCAGTCTCACAGATAAACCTGCGGTACGAATAGCAGTGTGTGTCCATCCATGCATTCTCACCAGGCACAGTAACTGCACAGTCTGCATCTTGGTACTGTGTACGACTGTCAAACCAGAAATGATCATCTGGCTGTCCACTTCTCCAGAATCTGTAAGAGAACCACAGAGACTTGGATCAAATCCAGATCGTGCCAGTGCCAACTGTGGCCCTTAGCTCCACAGGGTGACACAATTGGCAACTCTGCACAGCCCTACGGAGCTACCAGTCCGGGAGGGTTCAGTTACATAGGGATCTGTGTTTCATTGCTTTTTAGCGACCCACTCTGGTTCAATGGATGCATGTGTACTGCATGCCCAAGCAGCATATAAAAGGTCTTCCTCCAATTGCGCTACGTGAGCTAAGTAGCGCTGTGGTCTACAGTGTGAGAAGCAGGCTGGTGATGCCACATATTTCAGAGGAGAATTGTGTGCCTACACTATGCTTAATCAGCAGAAGGGATTGCGTATGAATATAGCTGTAGATTGGACATTCCAAATTAGGAAGATTAGCCATGTTCAACATTTGGTGCCTTAACTTTGATCCCTTCGCAGAAGCCCCTTGGTGGTCAAGACGTTGACGTTTTGAGATTGCTCAACTGAAAGCTGTAGGTGAACTGTGTGTTTACATGAGGTCCGATGGTATAATGATTAAAGTTTGTAAAGACGGTTTGTTGTTATTTCTGTTGGAAGCCCTGAGAAGCACAGTATACAACAGTGTAGTATACATGCGGTGTACACGCCGCCAACAATTAAACTGGCAGATAACATCATCCATCCCAGCATTATTATTCTGATTATTATCATCATAGTTTCAGGGGAAATTCCAAGGGTGTCAACAGCATTCAAAACATTTTTTAAATAGTTAGAGGATATAATTAATCTACAGTATTTGGACCATTTTACACCTGGTACAAATAGGGTCTTTCTATGGCAAAACTGTGATCGATTATTTAGCTTATAGGGATCAGTCAGAATATTCAAATAGTCACCCCCATGTGCGCAATAGTTAGTGTTGTGCAGCAATTTAATTTGTATTTATTTGGCATGAATGAATGTTGAAAGTGTATGTGCTCAGTGAGTATAATGCTCATGCTGCCACCTGGTGGCCTTTTAACACCATTATTTAAACTTAGAACTTGCATGTTAATAGAGCATCAATCTTAATAATTAAATATAAGCTACTACAAGCAATTGAACTTTATTTTTGATACACTTTAATTGTACTTTGATATATGTTGTCTGTCTCCAAATTGTGACTTGAGTAATTTGTGATTCGGGCTTTACACTGAGTGTGCATTGCAAGCTACAATAATCTAACTTTTAGCTTTCCTTAAAGTGCTCCAACACCTGGAGGTCTCATAGGAATATTTGATTTTAACAGACACAACCAATTGATTATTTTATCTTGTCATTCACATCACTGATCATTTCAGGAGTCAAATAGGCCTATGTTTTTGACATGCTGAGATATGTGTATGTGATATGGAGGTGTTACTTAATACTCAGTTTCTCCACTGTCTAAATATTTGTCCCCTGTTATGCATCTGCAAGATTTCTTACCCTTTCAGCAGAGTGGTTCCATCCACCCAGAGCCAGGTACCCTCAGTTTCCAAGTCACTCAGTCCAATCCAGTTATAATCCCTAGTGTATCTGGTGATGAACTCCTTAACACAGACACAGAATGACTCTCACTACTCCCTCTGCTGATAGAGACGCTGAGAGGCACACAGTCCACACCAACACATTCTGTATCTGTCAGATACTGAACAACAGCATGAACCACACCACACTGATAAATGAACTTTACTGAAGTTAACAATCACATATACAAAAATCTGTGTAGGTTTATGCTTTTGTAAAATACATATACATTCTGCCTTACCAATTATGGTATGCTTGTATTTTTAAACATTTAAGCTGTTTTATCATTTTATTCCATTCATCATGAAAATAAACATGATGTCTGGATCACAATTCATCACAGTTCTGGCTTGTTGCATGGTATTGCAGGTTGTAAACCTCTTCACTGGCTACACTGCTCTGTGTCATCACAATTTGCCTCCCCAATATCAACAAGTAGGTTGTTTTCTCTTCTTCACACTGATTAATGAGATAATGATAATAATCATAATTTAGTTTTACTTGAATTTATGTGAGAGAAAAAGTCAACAGTATTATGGATAATGAATGGTCTATGCTGTAACCTTCTCATCCACCCATTCAAATGACCTCACACATTCACACAATATCTTACTTGCTCCTCTTCACTCTTTATAACTACCAGGTCAGCCCCTTCTTTAATGCAGTCACTGCGACTGTCCGTCCAGGTCTTTCTCTCAGTAAAGAAGTAGTAACACTTGGAGTAGAACTGCTCCCAGCCCTGTGGACACGGTTTACACATTCTCTCTGTACAGGAAGAACACAAGTTTCTGTCCATTAGAGATGTATAGCAAACATTTGAAACAGGAAATCACATAAATGAGCAGATGAGAAAGGTGTCTCTCTGCTGCGTAATGTAGGCAAGAAGAGCACAACTCACTTTGTGAGCTGAGTGGACAGTACTGATCCAGAACGGGGGATTTCGCCAACACTGCATCAAAGTCTCTCTGCAGCTGTTCCTTGTGTTTTTTGTTCTCCAGCACAACCGTAAAAGTACGGTTCCATTTTTGAAACGTGTTCCTTTCTTCTTCCAGTTGTTGTTGTAGTGTCTTCCTTTCTTCCTCAGTCCTTTTCTTCTCATTGGTCAGAGTTTGGCATTCTGTCTCTAAGGTGCTGTAGTCTCTTTCCTGCTGGCTCTTTTCTTTAGCCAGAGCATTGTAATCTGCAACTAGCTGCTTCTTGTCTTTGTCCAGGGTATTGTAGTCTGCTTGTAGCTGGCTCTTTTCTTTTGACAGAGTGCTGCAGTTTTTCTGTAGCTGACCACTGTCTTCGGTTATAGCCTTGTATTTTTTCTGTAGTTGGTCCTTGTCCTCAGTTAATTTGTTGTAGCTCTTCAGTAGTTGGTCCTTCTCCTCAACCAATTTGTTGTAGTTTTTTTGCAGCCGGCCTTTGTCCTCAGCCAATTTCTTGATGTTTTCCTGTAGCTGGCCCTTGTCTTCAGTCATTACATTGTAAAAGGTCTGTAGCTGGTCCTCATCTTTAGTCTGGATGCTACAGTTGGCCCTGAACTGTTCCACAACCCCTTCTACTGTCATATCATTCTGATGTAGGGCACTGTCTTCTCCAACACGCATATCTAAAACACAAGGAGGGGAATTGGAATGAATTTTGCTGTAAAAAAGGAGTGCCTACAAATTTATATAAGGTATTGAATATTATTTCCCAGTTACTATTTCAAGATATTACATTTCTCTTACTGTAGATTACTGTAGATTATTAATTAATTGTCATCCATGTCACAATCTCAGTACTGTAGGATGTTCTGTTTCATACAGGTTAGTGCTTTGTCAAACGCAAATGCACCTTTTCATTTCTTAATGGGAAATGTAAGTAAGCAGTAACAACCTCGCTTAATTTTTAATGAAAGTGATGGGATAATGTAATTGATTGAATAAAACATTGAGACTCATGACATGAAGTATAAGTGACAAAGACTATGTATAGTTTTCTTCTTCGTATTTCAGTGTATTTCATTTACACAGAATGATTCACCAGTGTATCATACTATAAACACACACATATTGTATTTCATACTCACAGAGGACACACAGGACTAATGTGGCAGTCAATAAGAGAGCACACAGCAGCCCCAGACACACTGCAGCCAGTCTGTAGGGAAGTGAGCTTTGTCCACTTTTCTCTTTGGCCAGAATCATTAGCAAAACAAAACAATTAAACTGTCATTATTACTGCCTGAACATACATGAATGAGAACCTGTTAACATTACACTGTGTATATGCACTGCAGAGAGGGTGCCCATTTTGTTGTTGTGTAGTATCATGCTACTGTATGTACTGTGCATAAACTTTGAACATAACAGGATATGTGTGACAGACCTGTTGGTGCACAGAGGGACACTGTGTGGTGGGGGAAGGAAGAGTTGGTTTTCACCTCACTATCGGGTGCATCTTCAGCCTGAGGTACTGAGAGAGAAAGAGTATAGATGTCAGTTTGAGAACCATCATATTTGAACTTCCTCTTTTGTAAAATTTTAACTATTAAAATGTCCTCTCAGATGTTTTTGAGGGGCAAGTATGGACGATACATATACACCCTGTTATTATTCGTTTTCAAAGAAGTAATAGAAGAATTTTAACCACTCAAAACATCATTATAAAGACCCATATCATGAAAAAGATTTGCCTCCCTGATGGTGAACTTACAAAACTTTGCAGATTCGTAGAAGACAATGTGCCACAAATTGCATATAAGTGCAAATGAGCAAAACTCATATACATACTTGTTTTGATCAGTGTCAGTGACAAGATCTTTTCTGTTTTGTCCTGGTTTGTTTGGTTTTTTGGAATTATATTGTGGATGCTTGGTGCCTTAGATTTGATGCCCTGCTCTCCTTCCTCATACTCTCTTTTTCTTCCAAGTTTGGGATGTGCAGTCATATATATGATCTGGCATTCCTACTGATTGGGGAACATAGTGTATACCCTGAGTGACTCTAGAGCCAACTGTGTGTTGCAGTCGCTACTGGCATGTTCCGAAGACCAAAGAAGAGGAAGGAAAAAGGCAGCGCTGCACTCAAAAATAAACCTGCAAGCTGGTTTCCTTCGCAGTGTTTCATGAATGTCTCTCTTTTTGTGTCAATCAGTCATCACACTAACCTTTCGGCAGCTTTCTGCTTTCCTCGGCACACACAGATGAACAGAATCTTTGCTCTTTTTAGTAAGTGCTGAATTCTTATCTCTGGCATGCACCACTCCAAACTCTAGTTGTTGTATGAATTTTCAAATGGCAGGACCTGTCGAGTTCTGCACTGCCAGCTTTAGCTCAGGAGTCCCATTTCATTCAGACGATTTACCTTTCTTCCTGGAAGCCACGGCCTCCTTCAGCTCCTCCAGAGCAACTGCAGAATCTAACTGCTTTGCTTGATCGACTGAAAGAGATGAGAAACTCAGTGAATGAATGCATTTGTTTCTGCAGTAGAATCAGTAGTAAAATGATTGCAGAGGCCTCAGCGATCAAAGTAACACTACTATTGCTAATGGCTTTCATGAACGACAGATGTTCAGAGAGTTTGAGTTTTAAAGACATTTCCCACAAAATGGTTACTTACCAGCGGCATCATGGCAGAAGTTCTTCTTGAACTTCACAGGTAAGTATAACAGACCCTTTGACATAGCAGCAGGTGGAATAAAGGACAAAATGGACACGCTAAGTGAGAGATGAAAGCAAGACAAGGATGAACAGGGAACAAACTGAGAAATTGAACGATTCTGACAAAGTCTGCTTTCTCAGGGAAACCACCCAGACTCACAGTGACCCACCCATTCACACACACACACACACACACACACACACACACACACACACACGGTGACCCACCCACACCGAGTACACGTCAGCCTCCCAGTATGATGTAAAATCATGCACTCTGTTCTTTTCCACTATGAACTGACAAGAAAAAAACTACTGCACTCCACTGCATAATTATTGCAAGCTCTTCATAATGACAGGTATCGCATCGCAACCAATCCACACCCACTCTGGCTCGGTGTTTTTGCTCAGTACCGGAATAGACTGGACTGTGTAGTGCTGCTGATACATCAAGCGTAACCAAGCCACAACGACAGAAATGTCATACAGAGCTGTTTATTTGAGGATGTGCAATGTTCTGATACATGCAACTGGCCAGCAGGTATGTATTGTAATAATTTGAGCACTGGATTACTCATTATGAACCCTGTGTTCCTCGCACTAAAATAATACACATGCTCCTTCTATTGATGGGACTATTCTTCTCTTCTTAAGCGCCTCCCTCTGGTGGAGGTGGCCTGAGGCCTGCAGCTGAGCAGCTTCCTGTCTAGCGCAGTGGTGCACAAACATGTGCTGGGTTGTAATGAAACCCAGCTCAGGGTTAGTGTCAGGGTTGAGGTTTTAATGAAACCCAGCACAGGGTTAGTGTCAGGGTTGAGGTTGTAATGAAACCCAGCACAAAGTTAGTGTGAGGGTTGGGGTTGTAATGAAACCCAGCACAGGGTTAGTGTCAGGGTTGGGGTTGTAATGAAACCCAGCACAGAGCTAGTGTGAAGGTTGAGGTTGTAATGAAACCCAGCACAGAGTTAGTGTGAGGGTTGGGGTTGTAATGAAACCCAGCACAGGGTTAGTGTCAGGGTTGGGGTTGTAATGAAACCCAGTACATGTTTGTGCACCACTGCGCTAGAGAGGAAGCTGCTCAGCTGCAGGCCTCAAGTGCCTCCCTCTGGTGGAGGGGGCCTGAGGCCTGCAGCTGAGCAGCTTCCTGTCTAACGACAATTGACAAGCTTTTTTCTCAGTTGGACACTTTTAATGTCTATTAAGCAATGATTATACATATTTATATTATTTTAATGTCCCATATTCACATTCCAGGGCTTTTATTGAGATAGATCATCTAGTGATTTCATTTTCATTACTGTGATGCACTGGCAAAATAGATGGACAGGTAAAATCACTGTGGCCTCAACTGTTGAAAGTGTACTGATCACTGAAACATGGCCATGTGTGGAAAATGATTTCAAAAGACTAAGAAAGTGGAAATCAGGCAAATTTGCATTTTATTAAACAAAAAAATAAAAAGGTTTATTTTATTCATTTATTTAAACCAAAAGAGGAAAGGGATTAAGATATGTAGTGCTTACTGCTTATAATAGCCTTACTGCATAATACAGCATATAAAAATGCATATTTTTCGTAACTCATTAGGCTGCTGTAGCAGGTCAAGATTTAGCCCTTTTCCTCATGATTATATGCATCATCAAATAAATGATGAGATTAGAAAGTGGCTCCACTGCTTTTAAACATATTTAACCACACTACATCATACCAGTCAATTAAACCTCTGTCACAGTAACTGAGAGTAACAGTGCATTTTAAGCGTCACAATAAAACTTTTCCATTTCCGTTTTTTTATCAATCATCACAAAATGTGACGTTTATGGAAGCAGAATGGCAATCTCAAGCAGGCGTCTGGTTAAAAAAGCTGTGTGCATTGGTCTATGTATTCTCAGCAGACACAGTAATTACAGTCTGCATATAGGTGCTATATGATTCATGCAGTGGTCACCTGGCTCTACCCTCCACTAGAACCTGTAAGATAAGCACAGAGGCTGAAGGAGACACAGAAACAGCTCTAATTTTCACTTTCTGCCTGCAAGTGAGTGTTGTCTCCATTCTCTGTCCCTGTTACAGCACTGCATGACTGCAGATTGTAATTAAGGAATCACTGGGTCTAGTCAGTGATTATACTGGATTACATGGTGTTCAGACCACTCCCACCATACTGACTACTGGACAGTCAAAGGTTAACATGTGTAATTAATAGATGTACAGGTAAGAGGGCAAAATTAAGTGCAGAAACGGATAAATGTTGTGGAGATTCATATACAATGGTGGTTGATGTGGTTTCTTGCCAAGTTTTCTGTTTGCTTCATACTCTCCATATTCTCCTTTGAATGTGTATGTATCCACTGTAATGTGTCTGTTAGATTTCCTGCCCCTCTGGAGCGGAGCTACAGTACATTAACCCAGAGTCGGGTCTCCTCTGTTTCTGTGTCTCCCTTGCTGAGAGCTGAGACACACAGTCCACACCAACACACTCTGGATCATGAGCCATACCCCACTGATAAATGGGCCTCACTCAAGCGAACAAGATCCTTCATAAGAGTCAAACGGCATGTGAAAAGCAACACTCCCTTATCTACAACCACAACATTTCCTGTTCAGTTACAGGTCTGCAGTTCTTAGCCTGCAGTTCTTCTCACCAGGTTGACTTTCATTTAAAGACCACAGTAAACATGTCAACGAGTCTCACCGCAGACTCAAAAGGGTAAGCAGGGTAAAATGCATAAACATTTGTGTAGTTACATTTTACTGCGTTTCAGAATCAGTAGCCAGTACGTCAAGAAAAGAGAATCATGTGAATCAGAGATCAGTGATTTTTGCTTTCATGCTGAGAACACGTGCAGCTCTCCACGCTGAAGTGAGTGTCACGGCTGAAAAAATCCCCACAAGGCACCTGTTTCCACTTCTCCATGATGCTGTCTGGTCATTGCATTTCTAATCTGGTTAAGCCCTTATTGCAAATAGGTGAAATCTGAAGGTAATACATTGCACATGCCAATAATAGTCAGAAAATGAAAAGTATGCACGCAGTTCTATTATATTTACAGCTCTTAATCTCAGTCTGTACATGTATAGAATAGTGAGGAGTCTTGGGTATTGAAGTTAGCCAGCTAGTATACTGTAAAAAAATGTCAGCCAGCACAAAACCCTCAAAATCATATTTTGTTTTTGAAGTAAATCCCTTCAACCTTCTTACTCATTTTGTTGGTTAACAGTTGCTTTTTGTGTAAAAATGTTGTGAAAAGACAAGACCAAGACTTCAAACAAGAACTCACATGCTGGTTATAACCTAATGCCGGTTATGTCTCTTTTATAATTCAAAGATTATTTACAGTGCTGTGAAAAAGTATGTGGCCCTTTCCTGATTTCCTCATAATTGCATTTTTGTCACACTGAATGGCTTAAGATCTTCAGACAAAAGTAATATTACATAAAGGGAAATTAAGTAAACACAATTTATGTTATTAAAAAGTTATCAAACACCCATATCACCCATGTGAAAAAGTGATTGTCCTCTTAATTACTCCATCAGCCGATTAAAGAAATTAAATTGAACAGAGCCAAGCTTCACTATCTGACATATGGTCAAATAGTTTCCAAATACAAATTAATGGTATTCACATCATCCATCATGACAGACTGTTTAGAACAAAAGAGCGTCAGTCTCACAGACAAACTTATAATTAGAAAAGCAGCGAGTATCTTCCCATGTGTTCTCATCAGGTACAGTAACTACACAGTCTGCATCTTTTATTTTTCCCTGGGTTTTGTTCTCTGTCCAGTAATGGTCATCCGGTTCTCCACTCCTCCAGAATCTGTAAGAGAAGCAGAGACACTCAATGACTACAATGACTCCTTCACATTCTCTATCTATGGCTGCCTGTGTTGACAGCACTTCATGACACTGAAGACTGTGACGGTCCGGGTAGGGGGGACCCAAACGCAGAGGGAAAAAAAACACAAACTCAAAAGGGAAAATTAACAAAGACTTTACTAACACAAGGTGAACAAACAAGGAACAGACAAGGCCACAATGGGCTAAAACACAAACTCAAAAAATAATCTAATGAAACAGAAAACAGGAACTCAAAAACACAGACAGGGCAGAACACGGGAAGGCAGAGCACAAGGGAAGGTCAAAAACACAAGTCAGGAACAAAATACAGGCAGGTGAAACACAAACTCAAAAAATAATCTAATGAAACAGAAAACAACAGGAACTCAAAAACACAGGCGGGGCAGAACACGGGAAGGCAGAGCACAAGGGAACAAGCAGGTACATACAGTTTGCAACATTGGAAACAAGCACATAAAAGAAACACCAGAAAATACATATGGGTCAGGAACAAAACACAAACGGGTAACAAACGCAGGCAGGTACAATGGGTCTCAACAAACGCTAGTCGGGAACAAACACAAGAAGGCAGGTACGTGAAAGTCGGGAAACAAACACAAGAAGGCAGGTACGTGAAAGTCGGGAAACAAACACAAGAAGGCAGGTACGTGAAAGTCGGGAAACAAACACAAGAAGGCAGGTACGTGAAAGTCGGGAAACAAACGCAAGAAGGCAGGTACGTGAAAGTCGGGAAACAAACACAAGAAGGCAGGTACGTGAAAGTCGGGAAACAAACACAAGAAGGCAGGTACGTGAAAGTCGGGAAACAAACACAAGGCAGGTACGTGAAAGTCGGGAAACAAACACAAGAAACATTACATTACATTACATTATAGATTCTTAGCAGACGCTCTTATCCAGAGCGACTTACAACAAGTGCATTACAAAACTCAGAGACAAGCGCTTTACAACATTCCTGCAAGAGAGCTACAATAGGTATAACTTTGCAAAAAGTGTGAATTGTACCCCTTTTTTTTTTTTTTTTTTTTTTTTAAATATATATAAATTCCCACCCCCCACCCACCTAGTTGTAGATGAACCTAGTTACATGAAAATAACATGACGCGTGGTTACTCAGTTGAGGTTTAATGGATGTTAGAGGGTAGTGGGGGGTGATGAGGTGAGATGTAGCTTGAAGAGGTGAGTCTTCAGTCTACGTTTGAAGACGGCCAGGGTCTCTGCTGTTCTGACTTGCACAGGAAGATCATTCCACCACCGTGGGGCTAGAACAGACAGGAGGCGTGACCGGGTGCTGGTGCGAGCCGGGGCAGGGACCAGGCGACATGTGGCAGCAGAACGGAGAGGTCTAGCTGGGGTGTAGGGTCTGATGAGTTGACGTAGATAGGGAGGGGCTGACCCCCTGGCTGCTTTGAAGGCAAGCACTAATGTTTTAAATTTGATGCGAGCCATCACGGGGAGCCAGTGGAGGGTGGTGAGCAGGGGGGTAACGTGGGAATGTCTGGGGAGGTTGAAGACCAGACGCGCTGCTGCGTTCTGGATGAGTTGCAGGGGTCTGATAGATGATGCTGGGAGGCCAGCAAGCAGGGAGTTACAGTAGTCCAGGCGGGACAGGACCACTGCCTGGACGAGGAGTTGGGTCGAGTAAGTTGTGAGGAAGGGGCGGATCCTCCGGATGTTATACAGGAAGAACCTGCATGAACGTGCACGAGCACGAGCACGAGCACGAGCACCCGAGTCAAGGGAACAGAGAACTTTAATAGACAGGGGTAACAAGACACAGGTGAACTCAAAAAACAATCAAACCAGAAGGAGGGGATAAGACACAGGTAGGAACAATGATGGGATAACGAGACAATTGAAACAATCATACAATTAACAGGAGGGGAGCAGGACACAAAACAGAAGTGCCGCCATCTGGCGGCCCAACAAGGGAAACACAGACAGAAACACAGGATCATGACAGTACCCCCCCCCCAAGGGACGGCTCCTGACGTCCCAGGAGGCCGACCCGGGGAGGGAGTCAACAGAGGGTGGGGCTGGAGACCGGATTCAGGACTGGACAAGACAAGAACAGGGACAGAACACAGGAACAAGACTCTGGACCGGACTCTGACGGGGGAACAGGACTCAGACAGGAACAGGGACTGGACACAGAACTGGGGCAGGAACAGGACAGGAACGGGACAGGACAAGACTCGGGGCAGGAACAGGACAGGAACGGGACAGGACAAGACTCGGGGCTGGACTGGACAGGACAGGAACAAGACAAGAACAAGACTCGGGGCTGGAGGGGAACTCGGGGCTGGACGGGAACTCGGGGCTGGAAACAGGACTCAGGGCAGAAACAGGACTGGACACAGGACTCAGGGCAGAAACAGGACTGGACAGGAACAGGACGGGACTCGGGACTGGAACGGGATGCAGGACTCGGGACTGGACTCGGACGGGGGAACAGGACTCGGGACTGGACTCGGACGGGGAAACAGGAGGACGGGGGAAAACAGAACACAGGAAAACTTGGGACAAAACTCAGGAACTAGGAAAACAGGGCGACACGGGGAGACTCAGGGCTGGGCAGGAACCGGGCGACACGGGGAGACTCAGGGCTGGGCAGGACCCGGGCGACACGAGGAGACTCAGGGCTGGGCAGGACCCGGGCGACACGGGGAGATTCAGGGCTCGCACTCGGGCGACACGGGGGAAACTCAGGGCCCGCACATCTGGCGACTCGGGGGAAACTCAGGGCCCGCACATCGAGCGACTCGGGGGAAACTCAGGGCCCGCACATCGGGCGACTCGGGGGAAACTCAGGGCCCGCACATCGGGCGACTCGGGGGAAACTCAGGACCCGCACATCGGGCGACTCGGGGGAAAATCAGGGCCCGCACTCGGGCGACAGGGGGACTCAGGAAACCAGGGGGAACTCAGGAAACCAGGGGAGACTTGGACAGGGGCAAGGCAGACATACAGGACTGGACTGGGGCGAGGTGGACACAGGACAGCAACGAGACGGGGCACGACAACACTGGACTGGGTTGGACAAGACTGAGGGGGAAACAGACTGCCAGATACTGGCACAATAGGGAGACCTAAAAAGACAGACACAGGGACAAGCAGGCGGGGAGGAACACGGCGACACCGATGGACACACAAAGGGACAGGCAGACAGGGAAGGCAAGGGGGGAACCCAACAACTGACATAGGGACTGACACACAGGCAAACAAGACAAAACACACGCGGACTGGCACACAGACAGACAGGCAGACAGGCGGGCAAACACGTTAGCCGATGGGCTGACGGCCTGGGGGGCAGACAAACAGGTCAACAAACTGGCTGACACACATACGGGTAGACTAACAGACAAACAGGCGGGCAGACAATTAGACAGGGGGGCCGGGGAACACACGGACACACGGTTGGGAGGACAGACACCAAAGGGAGAATGGACACCAGGGGGAGCGACGAGACCGGGGGAGGGACGACCACTGGGGGGAGCGACGAGACCGGGGGAGGGACGACCACTGGGGGGAGCGACGAGACCGGGGGAGGGACGACCACTGGGGGAAGGACGGACACCGGGGGAGGGACGACCACTGGGGGGAGCGACGAAACCAGGGGAAGCACGAACGCCAGGGGAAGCACGAACGCCAGGGGAAGCACGAACGCCAGGGGGCAAGGTGTGGACACTAGGGGGAGCGAGAACACTAGGGAAAGAACGGACACTGGGGGGCGCGAGAACACTAGGGGGAGCATGAACGCTAGGGGGAGAACGAACGCCAGGGGGACCACAAACGCCAGGGGGAGCACGAACGCTAGGGGGCAAGGCAGGTGGCTTAGCCTGCGGGGCGGCCAGAGCAGTCTGCGGCAGCCCCTGCGGGACAACAGAAGGGACCGTTGTCCTCTCCGGGGCTCTGGACGGCTCTGGAGGCCTCTCCGGAGCTCTGGACGGCTCCGGAGGCCCCCCCGGGACTCGAGGCAGCTGCGGAGGCCCCCCTGGGGCTTGAGGCGGCTCCGGAGGCCCCCCCGGGGCTCGAGGCACAAGTAAAGCCCGAAACTTGGGTGTAGCAGGCGGCCTCCGCGGAAGGGTCAGAGCAGGCGGGACCTCCGGGGCTGGAGGCGGCTCTGGGGGCCTCTCCGGGGCTGGAGGCGGCTCTGGGGGCCTCTCCGGGGCTGGAGGCGGCTCTGGGGGCCTCTCCGGGGCTCGAGGCGGATCTGGGAGCCTCTCCGGGGCTCGAGGCAGATCTGGGAGCCTCTCCGGGGCTCGAGGCGGATCTGGGAGCCTCTCCGGGGCTCGAGGCGGATCTGGGAGCCTCTCCGGGGCTCGAGGCGGATCTAGGAGCCTCTCCGGGGCTCGAGGCGGATCTGGGAGCCTCTCCGGGGCTCCAGGTGGCTCTGGGGGCCCCTCCGGGACTTGGGGCAGAGCAGGCCGTGAAGGCCCCTCCGGGACTTGAGGCAGAGCAGGCCGTGAAGGCCGCTCCGGGACTTGAGGCAGAGCAGGCCGTGAAGGCCGCTCCGGGACTTGAGGCAGAGCAGGCCGTGAAGACCGCTCCGGGACTTGAGGCAGAGCAGGCCGTGAAGGCCGCTCCGGGACTAGAGGCAGAGCAGGCCGTGAAGGCCGCTCCGGGACTGGAGGCAGAGCAGGCCGTGAAGGCCGCTCCGGGACTTGAGGCAGAGCAGGCCGTGAAGGCCGCTCCGGGACTTGAGGCAGAGCAGGCCGTGAAGGCCGCCCCGGGACTTGAGGCAGAGCAGGCCGTGAAGGCCGCCCCGGGACTTGAGGCAGAGCAGGCCGTGAAGGCCGCCCCGGGACTTGAGGCAGAGCAGGCCGTGAAGGCCGCTCCGGGACTTGAGGCAGAGCAGGCCGTGAAGGCCCCTCCGGGACTTGGAGCAGAGCAGGCCGTGAAGGCCCTTCCTGGACTTGGGGTGAAGCAGGCCGAGGGCCCTGCCGACTGGGCTGGGCAGGGGACAGGAACACAGACCACAGCCGTAGGGAACCAGGCTGGGCAGCTGGACGGGGCCGGCGGGACCCCCGCGGGCCGGGCCCTGGAAAGATCGCCAGTCGAGTCCCTTCGAATGACGCAGGGCCGGGAACCGCTGGCTGGGCAGCTGGAGGTCTGGCCGACCGGGAGGCAGCCCGACCACGGCGCCTCCGTGACCGCCCACCCCGGGCACTGGGAAGCTCAAGGGCGAGAGTCCTCCGGGTCACTCCACCACCCCGGTGGCATGATAAACAAACACAAACAACGAACAACAAAAAAAAAAAAAAAAAAAAAAAAACACCTCTGCTGGGTCCCACACTGGCTGGTTCCTTCTGTGACGGTCCGGGTAGGGGGGACCCAAACGCAGAGGGAAAAAAAACACAAACTCAAAAGGGAAAATTAACAAAGACTTTACTAACACAAGGTGAACAAACAAGGAACAGACAAGGCCACAATGGGCTAAAACACAAACTCAAAAAATAATCTAATGAAACAGAAAACAGGAACTCAAAAACACAGACAGGGCAGAACACGGGAAGGCAGAGCACAAGGGAAGGTCAAAAACACAAGTCAGGAACAAAATACAGGCAGGTGAAACACAAACTCAAAAAATAATCTAATGAAACAGAAAACAACAGGAACTCAAAAACACAGGCGGGGCAGAACACGGGAAGGCAGAGCACAAGGGAACAAGCAGGTACATACAGTTTGCAACATTGGAAACAAACACATAAAAGAAACACCAGAAAATACATATGGGTCAGGAACAAAACACAAACGGGTAACAAACGCAGGCAGGTACAATGGGTCTCAACAAACGCTAGTCGGGAACAAACACAAGAAGGCAGGTACGTGAAAGTCGGGAAACAAACACAAGAAGGCAGGTACGTGAAAGTCGGGAAACAAACACAAGGCAGGTACGTGAAAGTCGGGAAACAAACACAAGAAGGCAGGTACGTGAAAGTCGGGAAACAAACACAAGGCAGGTACGTGAAAGTCGGGAAACAAACACAAGAAGGCAGGTACGTGAAAGTCGGGAAACAAACACAAGAAGGCAGGTACGTGAAAGTCGGGAAACAAACACAAGAAGGCAGGTACGTGAAAGTCGGGAAACAAACACAAGAAACCAGCACCCGAGTCAAGGGAACAGAGAACTTAAATAGACAGGGGTAACAAGACACAGGTGAACTCAAAAAACAATCAAACCAGAAGGAGGGGATAAGACACAGGTGGGAACAATGATGGGATAACGAGACAATTGAAACAATCATACAATTAACAGGAGGGGAGCAGGACACAAAACAGAAGTGCCGCCATCTGGCGGCCCAACAAGGGAAACACAGACAGAAACACAGGACCATGACAGAAGACTATGATTATAATTATGATTTCTATTATTGTTTTGTTGTTATGTTTGGAGAATAATATTACAATTGTTTTCCATTGTCTGATATTTAAAAAATACTCTTTGGCAAAATGTGATACTGAGAGACTTGTAAATAGCATTTCTATATTTCTTTTTTAGGAATTTTGTGACCCTGCAATAGACTGGTGAACTGTCCAGGGTGTATTTCTTCCTCTCAGCCAATGCATGTTGGGATTGACACCAGCCCATTCTGTGACCCTGACCAGGAATAAGCGGGTATATATAATGGATTCATGGATGGATAAATTTTGTGCATTTTGCTAGGACTTGGACTTGATCCTATTAGGTAGTCACTCTGATTCTGTCAGAACTCACAAAATCTAGGAGAGTAATGCATGTGGAAATGGATGATATAGAAAGATGTCAATTATCACAAAATAGTCATTCATATATAGCTACAAAAGCCTACCCTTTTTGCAGCAAGGTTATGCCTGCCCAGAGCCAGGTACCCTCCGTTTCTGAGTCACTCAGGCCAATCCAGTATGGGTGCTCTCTTGTGCGGTTGGTGACGAACTCCTGAACATAGACACAGAATGACTCTCACTGCTCACTCTGCTAACAGACACTGAGGTACTGAGCAATAGCATGAGCCACATCACACTGATAAATGAACTTCACTGAAGGCTTATGGAGAATGTAGATGAGCTCTAATGAAAAAAGAGAAAACCATCTGCCATTTTCTCAAGGCATGTTTCTACTGTTCTGAATACGACATAATATCTTTACCCACTTTTCCACAGTCAAGCTCAGGTCCAGCCAAAAGCCTGAGAGAGTGTGTACATAATGCCTCCTGGCAGACTGCTGGACCATTTCCTTCAGAGGAGCCAACATCACTCTATAACTGGCCCAAACAAAGCTCCTCTTTGGAGTTAACGTCATGGTCCCATTGAAAGATTAGCAGTAACGTCCGTATTTTGAAGATACCTGTGATAGCTCTCTCCAAAACCTTAACATTGTCCACCGCCCTCAACCCGACTAGCCTATAGCAGTTTGCAGGGCTAGAATCACAGGCCTGAGGCATGAGAAAGAAGCAATGCAAACATAATGCCACTGGCATGCAGCAGGTTAGCCTATTGGTATTAGTAATCTTTCAACCGACTATTTTTCTCATTTTTAGTTAGTGATAATAGTATTCTGATTTGTTCTTTAAAGGCATACTATGCAGGATTTTTTAGCCTTGCTGTGGTCTTGTGTTTACAATCAAAGAAGTCTCCTCCTCCGTTTTCAACTCCACACACTTACCCTGAGTACCAAACTTCATTCATCTAGCTACCTAACATAGCTAGCTGGATAGCTAGAGTTAACATTACAGGTTCAATAGAAAACAAGCCAACTCCACATCACTTTTCATTCCCTTGGCAAAGTTCAGCTGACGCCACCAAGTAAAAGCAATTCCAAGGCTAACTCTAGTTCTTGAATGAGCCCTGTCAGCTTGTCTTTTTGCTTCACCTGGGCTTCACCTCCACCATTGAGGTAGCTGCTAGCTAACAAAAAACACTCCTCTGAAATATGATCCCAAACCACAGGCTCTGTAGGTACACATGCACCCCCCCCCCCCCTCACAAAAAGAACACCATGCACAGAAACATCCCAGACTTATTTTAGAATAACAAATACAGGTAAAGCTACACTAATTTGGTTAAAGTGCATACAGATAGAGATTGCAGGTGCATCATAGATATGCCTCTGTATGCTTATTTTATCATGCCTTTAACAGAACTTTGACAATTTAAAGAATTTTAATGAAATTTCTCTATAGAGGTTTTCAAATTATTTTGTCTTTTAGGACCAGATATTGTGGTTAATTGTGCTTAAATAATTTCACGTACATTCTTTCCGTGAAATTGGGTTTCTCCCATCTATTTTATAATTTATCATGAAATGTCGATAAATGCTGTGTTTTTTGCAAACTATGGGCCTCATTCACCCATATCTTCCAACATTTTTTCTTAAATCTGTTCTTGAGAAAGGTCCTAAGAACCGTCAGATTCATGACGTGTTCTTAAACGGCAGAATTGTTCACACCCTTGTTCTTATAATGATGAATCCCATCGTCTTCGTAAGTTGAAAGCGCGTGCCAGTTGTTCCTAATTAGCATAGGTAAACGCCCTGCCAATCCCCATAAAAGGGCATGAGACTGCAGGGCCGTGTGCACACACAGAAATTGAAAAGAAAAGTTGAGAGAGAAGTCAAGAAAGCCCAAACGAAAATCTAAAGACGGTGGAGCAGCGGACTCCAAACGTAAGAATAACTTCAGTAGTTCTGAAGTGGAGGTACTGCTGCAGGAAGTGAACAGCAAACGACTTGTCATATTTAGTAGCGTCAGTAGTGGATATAAAATAACACACAAAAAAAAGATGCATGGGATGCTATTACTCGTTCAGTGAACGCTGCATCCGACAAAGCGCTTTTCGTCACATTAATACCGCTAATTAAATCAACAGGCAGTAAACTGCATTGGAAAAATTAGCTGTTTCAACCCGTCTCTGCACAAAACACTGCACAAAAAATGTATTACCAGTCATTTCGATGTCACCCCCCTTTGATGGTGTCACCCGGTGCGGTCTGCACCCCCTTAGTGACGCCTTAAAAAATATTATAAATGATAAAAATATTATTATAACTTAAATCCTAAAGTATTGTCAGAATCTTCGTGAAAACTGCGTAAGTGGGTTTTAAGAAGAAAATTCTTCTTAAGAATGGTTGGTGAATGAGGCCCTATGTGTATTGCAGCTTAGAAAACTGAAATTGACTAAATGTTTCTGTGAATTTGGTGGGGCCCTACATACACCCAATACTTGGCCTTGATTGGGGGGTTCTCAAGTGTTTTTCTGGTTTAGGGATTTTTTATCTACTATGTTTTCATACTGTGTTTTGTATAAGGGATTTTTCATATATTTAATATATATTTATTTATTTATTTTTAATACATAATACTTTGTTGGTAAAAGGCTTAAAACATACAGGACTGCTCATTCACCTGACCTTCATTTTTGGGATTGATGAATTTGTCTTGGTTGTTTGGAGCCAGGGTATATTTTTGATTTAAGGCAACACAAACTTGACATGTTTTTTGTTATTGTTTTTGTTTTGTTTTTTACAATGCCGTGTATACAGTGTGATAAATACTATAATATTAAGCAACTAGTTTTGGTTCTGTCTCACTCAGTCAGTCAGTCAGTCACTCACTCATTCGCTCATAGAGTATCTTACCTGCTCCCCTTTACTCTCTATAATCACCAGGCCAGCACCCTGTTTACTGCAGTCACTGTGACTGTCAAGCCATGTCTTCCTCTCAGTAGAGAAGTAGTAACACTTGGAGTAGAACTGTTCCCAGCCCTGTGGACAGGGTTTATACACTGTCTCTGCACAGGAAGAACAGGCATCAGACTCTGTCAATAACAGATTGTACAACGAACAAGATCTTCTGAAACAATAAATCACATAAATAAGCAAATAGGCAACATCATAATCTATCTCACATCTCTCTCTTTCAATAGATGATTTTAAAAGAAGGAAACCACTGACACATTTCTTCCTTTTTAAAAAATTATATTCAAGATAATAAACCTCACCTTTTGAAGTGGAGTGGCAGTATTGACTCAGATATGTGTACTTTTTCTCTAACAATGCTAATGAAGCTGTGTTATTTTTCTTCCTCTCTCCTTCAATCCCTCTGCTGTGATTGGCTCTGAGCTTCTCCAGTTCTCTCTCCATCTCTGACCACTCCATAGACACATACTTTAGGACCTTCAGGTCTTGCGAGTGAAGGAAAACACATTATTATATTACTAGTCTACCAAATTATTTGCAGACAATCAGAACAAACATATTTTATTTTTACCATTATAAATTGTACACTGTGGACAAGTTGACATTTTAGTTGACTACTCAGTTGTGTAACAAAGTTTTCATGTCGGTTGGAATGGCCTGTTCTCTATACATGGTGATCATTCTTTTTTAAAACGATTTTCATTCAGGAGAAATCTATCTTAGATAACCTTGCCTTCCTTGTCACTACAATGACAACCAATGCTTGGACAGGAGGAACTTCCAGAAACATCATAAACAAACTGTTCTTCAATTTCCCCAACCAGAATGATACAGTATCCATCCATCCATCCATCCATCCATTATCTATGCCCGCTTATCCTGAGCGTGGGGATACAGTATGTATATATTATATATGTTAACATTTCCCTTTAAGTTTGAATGCAATCTTAAAATAGGCCAGTCCTTGTCATAAATGAGTCTAACTCCCCTTCCCTTGCCTCCTACACTTTCACTTGGCATCACCCAATCAGGGCAAACATCCTCAAGCCATGCTGGGCAAGGTATTTAAGTTGGCCACAGGAAAAAGTTGTGCTATGTTGCGGCTCGTTTCAGAGCCTTGAAGAAGAAGATTTTTTTTCTCTTTTTATTTTGGTGGTTGTGCATTTCACTGGTTTCTTTTCATCCTGTGGCACTTAAACTTGAAGTGGGTGACACTTTGCCAAGTTCTGGCTTATCCGTCTCTCTCTCTCTCTCTCTCTCTCTCTCTCTCTCTCTCTCTCTCTCTATTCTGTTTTTCAAAAGTTAATTGTTTAATGTTTTGTATAATGGCTTCCATTTTGTAATTTAGAAGTAGTGAGCCTGCATTCAATAAAGAATGTATGATTTCAATTAATTAATCTAATTTACTGATTCATATTGAATTCAATTATTTAATCTTAAAACCTAGTATAGAGCTTGATTTATCTTGTTGGTTGATTCCACTAGCGTACCGTTGACTGACCTATCAATGAATTTGGCGATTTAATTGATAATTCTCATTTAAAATAATAATTAATAAATTAAAGCACATAAAATGTCGCAATATCACTTGTGTTCAGTATTCAGAGTGCTGAACATTTTAACAAGGGCATTGACTGTTGGAACCGCTGGATTCAGAAAATAAAGATATTTTAAGTTAATCTTTGCTTGTCCCACACAGTACAGGCCAAAAGTATTAGGCCACCTGTTTTTTTTTTTGTTTCGTTTTTTTAAAACGTAGTATAAACTTTTTTGGCCAATTTCAGCAGACCAGTTGCCATTTCACTGTAGTCAAGGGAAGTGGTTTCTCTCTAGTTTCATTAAAATCTTCCTGTACTTGTGCTGTTTAATGTCAGTTTCTCCTGCTAGACAACACAAGATGTGTCTACTGCTGCTGCATCTTGATGTTCCTGGTCTTCTCCTCATAACATTACTGTCCATCTGCAGGAACCTTCTGAGGGTGCACTAACTACTGCACCTGGAAATCTTAAGCTTCTTTGCAATTTCTCACTCGAAATGACCTTTTTGCTGCAATATTTACATGGCCCTTCAGATCTAAGCCTAACTCCTTCTTCTTTGCCATATTTCTTGCAATGTTAGTGCCTATTTCATTTGCACTACGGGCTAAAGGTATTAAGCTGCTGTAAAGGGGGTTTTCAAAAACTTAAGATAGATAAGAATTTATTCAATTTAATTATTTCTTCACTTTCTACCTACTCCTCCATCTCCCACTTTGCAAAATGATTAGATAGATGCCCAACAATTAATCTGATTGTAATTAAAGCCAGAGAAGGTATTGTCTAAGATTACTTTTAATTAAGTCATCTTTTTTGTGTTATTGTAGGCAGAAATTGAAAATAGAAGTTGGTACCTTGCTTTGTTACTCAATAAATGAGCATATATTAACTGAATTTCTCTCTATCAAAAGCTTGTTTTAAGCTACAGGTGGTCCACTGCCTTAATTACTTTAATATTGTAATATAATTATTATGATCAAATATATAAACTACAAAAATTATTTATACAAGTAGTTATTCTAACACAGTTTGTAATATTTAATCTATACCCACTCAGACACATTGGTTATAAAGCAGATTGACAGTTTAAATAGCAAATAAAAAGTTCAAATGATTACTTTAAAATCACAGTTCAGCTATATTTGCAATAAAGACATACACACAGGCAGTGTGTGTACTTACAGAGGACACACAGGACTAATGTGGCAGCCAATAAGAGAGCACACAGCAGCCCCAGACACACTGCAGCCCGTCTGTAGGGGTGTGAGCTTTGTCCACTCTTCTCTGTGGTCACTGTAAACAGTTAAATTGTTATCATCATGACCTGAACACACAGGGATGCAGACAGATTGTCTGTGGGGTTTTCATGCATCATACGGCTAGCCCCTCCTGTTAAGGCACTGTTTCAGTGCATAGGGAGGCCCCTTGGTCTGATATCAAATTTGGACCATGCCAGTGGTGACTGTGACTGGCAGCTTTACAGGATGATGCAGCTTAATGTTGCCAGCGATGGGAGAGTTTCACTCAACTGGGATGGCAGCACTTATCATGCAGCAGCGGCCCCCACTGATTGATCGAGTGCTGACACATGACCGGTCTTTCTCTGTCTGTGTGAGCCTGACTTGCAAATTGCGGTGTGATTAGAAGCAGCATCTGAATGTTTGTTTTTCTTTAATATAAATGTATCAATCATTTGACCTGTTGAATCCCTTTGGCACAGACACATAAGAATAAACAAACCATTGTGTGTGTGTGTGTGTGTGTGTGTGTTTGGCTAAACTGGTTATGTTATGTTGTTAGAAGAGGAATGAGAAAATTTGAGATTTTGTTTCTGTATAACATCAGTTTCACCAAACTGTACTTATTATACTTAGAAAAATAGAATAAAAATAGAATAGACTGTGGGGCTCCTGTGTTGCTCATCCTGTTAAGGCAGCGTTTCCCAACATTTTTCCTTCTGCGGCACACTTTCCAAATTTACAGAATCTCATGGCACACCACTCTCACAAGCATAAAAAATAAACACCCTGCAGCGTCAGAAGTGACGTGCCAACAGTAGGCCTAAATGTTCTTTTGGGGTTTTAATTAAGCGATGTGCATTTTAATGACATTTATTTTGGCTTTTGTGAATGGGATTTATTCATTTAAGTTTTTTTTTAATTAATTTGAACATTAAAATTTGAAGATGAATACAATTGTGCATTCCAAATCAGAAGACAAAGTGGGAAAGCACATAAATAAATAAATAAATAAATAAATAAATATACTGTAAAATAGAATAGTTACTGTCTATGGCTTCAAAATATGTCAAATTAATTTTGTCTCTTTGACTTCAAAGACACATAAACATATCCCCAACTAACACTAAACATTTCAAGAACACTGGGGAGACTCCGCATAGATTTCTTCACTGGAACTAAGGGGCCTAACCCAAACCATGAAAAACAGCCCTAGACCGAGGGGTGTCCAGATAGTTTTGGTCATGTAGTAGATCATTATACATCTATAATTCTGAAGAAATCTAAGGGTAGGCAACATTTACTCAAACCTTCTGAGATATAAGATATACTTTTATTGAACCCCGTGGGGTAATTTGTCCTCTGTATTTGACCCATCCTAGTTACTTGGGAGCAGTGGGCAGCCACAGTGCAGCGCCCGGGGACCAACTCCACTTCTGAGGCCAGTTCCTTGGTCATGGGCAACTGCAGGAGCGCACCTAATATGCATGTCTTCGAGTGTGGGAGGAAACCAGAGTACCCGGAGTAAACCCACGTGAACACGGGGAGAACATGCAAACTCCACGCAGAGAGGATCCGGTCGGACCCAGATTCGATCCCGGAACCTACTTCTTGCGAAGCAACAGTGTTAACCACTATGCCACCGTGCCCACCCAAGTACTGAATCAGTTAGTTGTTTCAAGTGAAAGGTTTAGGCAACCAACACAGTAAAAACATATTTAAAAATAGCATATTCATTATTTACATTCCATAGTATCTCATGTTGACCAGCAACATAACTTCCACATGCATACTTATTCACTAAAAGAGAGAAAGATATATAGAACAAAGGAGAGATTGCAATAACTTGATAGAACATACAACATTAACACTAACTTAAAAAAACTGCACAATTAAACCAATATTGGTGTATACAGTTAATCAGCTAGTTTGGCCAGGATACTTTATGTCAACAAAAACCTGTTCTATATGCTCCACCCCTGGTAAAGAAAAGTTTACTGCTCTTTTTCATATTTTCATCTTTCTATTTCCTATTGGGTGAGTGTTAATGTGGTCCTCAGGATATAATTAGAAAGGGGAAGTATAGAACTGAAAGAGATCTTTCGAGAAGGCTGGGGAGTAGTTTTGTCATTTATCTTTATTCAGAGCTTTTCTTTTTCAGTGTAGCCAGTTAGGACACCGATGAGCTGAGAAGAAAAGACTTGAGAAGTTTGACAACTGAAGTGAAGGAGTGGACTTGCAGGACATGGGGAATGGAGATATCTGCATGTAAAAGGACCAAGACAAGATGTGTAGGTCGCAGGGCAAAGATTCAAATGTTCTCTCTGAAGATCTACTCCTGTGACTTGTTCACTGTATAAACTGCCTTTGTGAAAATGTTCCAGATGCTGCTTTTCATTTTATGCTGACAGCAGTATACTGTTTTGATTGCTCCCTGAATAAGGCTCTTGAGAAACTGCAACATGCTCTTAACCTGGTGCAGGCTCAGTTTTTCCACCTGAAACTTGTTCTGAATGCTGAAAAAGCCATGCTTATGGTTTTCTAGAATAGTATTGTAAGTACACATCATTAAACCAAATTATTATCGCTTTACAAGGCCAATCTATTGAGCCTGTAACTAGCTATACTTAGGGTTCTTCCTTGACGATCAGCTCTCTTTTAACTATCACTTACAACATCCGGTTAAGAAACACAAGTTGAAGTTGGGTTTTTACTTTAGAAATAAATCGAGTGTCTCTTTAAATGTACATTCGTCAAAGCTACCTTATTGCCAGTTTGTTATTATGGTGATCTATGTTACATGAACGCACATACCTATCGTTGTCACATGATAAGACACTGTATATCATGGAGCCCTCAGATTTATCACAAGAAAAAGGCTAACTCATTATTGCTCACTGTACTCGGTGCTTGGTGGGCCAGCTCTTTCTATGCATTAACCATCAACTTAGCCACTGGTATGTTTTTATTTAAGACAATTTTGGGAATTCTCCCCAGCTGCCTTTCTTGTTATTTGACCCAGAATTATGATGCATACCAGTCAGGATCACATGATACTTTGATAATGAAAGTTCCTACTGCCCGTACTGAGCTACGTAAAAAGGCTTTTAAGTTCTCTGCACTATCTGCTTGGAATAGTTTACAGAGGGAGGTTAGGCTCACAGAACTGGTTACTCTTGGAGAATTTAAGTCAGTTATAAAAAGCATAAAACTTCATGCAGTTGCTCACTATGTTTTTGAACTTAATCTATATTGTATTACTGATTTTATGTAATTTATTTGTGTGATTGGGTTTCTATGCATGTTGCCATAAGGGCGTTGCTGTGAAAGAGCATACATGCTCAGTCAACTTATACTTGACTTAACTCAGTCAATTTATACTCAAGTCTGTATAAATAAAGATTAAATAAATAAAATAGTAAGAATTAACAGCCAGCCAAGTCAGGCAGAGGAGTGAAGCTATGTATATATTGGGGCAAACAGCCATATGTTTGGGGGGAGAGTGGTAAAGTCAAGCTATGCTAACAGATAACAGCAGATTATTGGTTCAAATTAAGAAACACTAGGTGGTTCACCAGATTCAAGTTTCTAAAATGGTTACTTGATGTCAAGAAAACTGTACACTTTGCAGTTTAAAATAGATATGACAACTGAGTCAATGGAAAATTAAGACCAACAGTCACAGACAACCAGAAAGAATGCGATATAAACAGCCTTTCACAGTTTTTTTTTTTTTTAATTTCTGAATATTTGTGTCTTCAATTGGCTAATATAAACGGCGATGCTCAACATTTGTGATTGTGCATACTCTGGCCCAGTACCACTACAAGTCATGAAAAAGATTTATCTCCTGGAGGTAGCACCATCAACCCCCAGGTAAAACCACAGCCAATTTTTTGCAACTTACATGCCCACCCCACGTCCAAGCTTCCGGATGAGTGTCACCATTTATATGAGCTATTTATCTTAATCCATTAATTAAATTACAATTAAAATCCATGAGCCTACTTCTCTTTTAAAATATCAAATAAGTCTAAATACAAAACGGGCAGACTGCCACACGTAACTTAATCATTTAGTGCTCCACACAAACTACCCAAGAATAATAACCCTTAACCCCTTTACACAAACAAGCATTTTCTAATGGTCTCTTGACATTCATATGTAACAGAATATATTCTAACATAAAAATTGTCTACTCCAACATTTACCTTCCCATTGCATCTTACAATGATGCACATTGCAATAATTGATATGTTTTAATGTTTCTCCAAACTAAGGTAACCTATGTTAACACAAGGTCTTCTGGCAAGAGTGAGCTGATAGGTACAATCTGAGAGCTGGGAGTTGGGATGAGAGAGCTACGAGGTGGGAGCTCCATGCTCGGATCAGCAAACTGGGAGCTGGGAGCTGGGAGCTGGGCTCTAGGTGCAAGCTCAGAGCTACGAGCTCGCTGCTCACATTTGAGGATTGAACTTTAATGCAATAATTTTCGGATTCTATTTTGTTTTCCCTTTGTGCTACTGAGGTAAAAAAAAAAAAGCATTTAAAAGCAACAATGTTGTTTTGATTATGCTGCTCTTTAATACACTGTGCAGATGTTATTACCTTTGTGCTGAGCTCCTGGGCTGTTGAGTGAGGTCTGGCCCAGTGTGCTGTACACATCTTGGTATGGAGAGGCCAGGTCAGTGTATATACCCTCAGAATCTTTGGAGACTGTAGATGCTGCCATTTCTGACAACTGCTGCTAGTGCTCCGTCCAGTATTTCTATATATTTTGTGTCACTGTGGTCTGTGGTACTTGAGCAGAAAATAAACTCGCATTGAGAGATGAGGAAGCTGATCAGGGCTTGACAACAACCGCCACCCCCCAAATGTGGGTAGAATTCAGCAATGGAGAAGGTGAGCTCAACCAAAATCAAACAGCCGAACACGGATTGTACATACAAATGTGTGTAGGCTATAGCTGTACTCATTGCAGCTTCAAAGTGTTTGTTTAATGACACTCCACACCAGCAGAGAGTGATTCAAGTTCTCCAGTTCTGATCGGGAAACGGAGAGCTGACAATGGTTGCAGCAGCAAACACAGAAAACAGCAATGGTTCAGTAAAGGAGCATGACCTTTATGGAAATGAAAACAATACAAAAGTTGGAAAAAAAGGAAACCTAGTTCTAAAGGGATTGTGATTACAGCTGGTCTAATTAATAGTTTTACACAGATTTACAGTCACAATATGAGAGCACTAATTACAATTTTCCAGTTTTTCATATTTTCAAATACAATCATGAGACATGATGAAATCACGCATAAATTTGAATGATCTTTTCTGAGATTGATTTCCATCTTGTTGATCCTGTGATAACACAATTAAAATGCTTTTCTCCTGCTCCAGATGTGACACATGATATAGCACAGAAAGCTATGCTACAGATCCAGGGCCAGGATTGAGTAGCAGCTGAGCATGTACAGGAAGCCGAATTACCGGCTTTGTGATCACCAATAAACAACAAATAAAACAGCATCATCAGAATGACAGCGTATTTCTTAGAAAACAGATTATTTCTAAGAATAAAAAAAGATGTGATCTAATAATAATGAGGACCTTCTATCATTTGCTTTGTGTTTGCATTTTTTTATGGTTTGCACCCTTCTTGAATTTCTGTCTTCCATTGCTTCACATGTTTCATGTTAATTTTTTATCATACGCAGGTTTTTTCCACCTTTTTTATACTCAGCCACTGGGTGGTGGTGTTACTTTTCAGTTCATGAGTACAAAAGAAAAAATGACAGAAATGGTAAAAATGATGAACAAAATTGCATTTCCTCCTTTCTAAACTTTAACACTACATGCATAAATAATATACTTTCACAAAAAAAAAATATTAACAATATTTTAAACTCAAATGAATAACATTACTCATTAGTGTGCACCTGACATAACTAGGAGAACAAAGTTAACGTAGCATTTACACACACTCTTAGCTTGTGGACTTGCTTCTGCGATACAGCCAGATTGTGATTAAGGTAACACAGGGAACCACATAAGGTTAAATTCAACATTACTCCTTACATCAATTGCAACAAGGACTATAATTTTTCTTCACCGACACAATTTGGTGTGTTTAGCAAATACTAAAACTAACTCCCCAAACTGAGTTCGTGAAGAAAATAGTAATGTTTACATTTACTTGTAAGTCAGAGTTAAGGATAAATGTTAATTGAATTTGAGCCATGGTGTCACATACCACTTCTTTACTTGTGGGTACATGTGGTTTATGGCTTTAGGACACAGCCTCTGTTTGGAGAGCCTTCGTGAGATACTGAGTAAATAGGAACTAAAAGCTCTTCCTATTAGCCGATACTTTCACACAATGAACACAAGACATCAACTTTTGTAGCAAAGTGACAGCTGTTCTCATTTTCAGTATAAAGGTAAAGTATCACAACCACATAACGAGGACCATTTTAAATATACGTTTATATATAAACGTATATAATTTTTTTATACTTACAGTACCAATAATGTGATAGCTTGAATACACTCTACATGTACAATCATTTCAATGCATTTAATAAAGCTTAGTCTCACAAACATTTCTAGTTAAAATAGCAGTATGTATATTCCCTACATTCCGAACAGGAACAGTAACCTAAGGTCTGCGTATTGGTCCTGCGTTTGATGGTCAAACCTGACATGGTCAACTGGCTCTCACAAGGTAAAATAACCAAAAACATACAATGACAAAAATGGTTTAGGGGAGCAGAGCATCAGTCTCACAGATCCAATTTAGGTAATTAGAACAGTAATAAGCATCCCATCCATTCATCTTAGTGGCAATCATGGCACAATCAGACCCACTTTGATTAGCTGGCTCTCCATTCCCCCAGAATCTGAAAAGGAAGCAAAGACTGAGACACAGAAGCTCTACTTCTCTGCAGTTTTCTACAGAGCTACAGTGACTCCTTCTCATTCTCTGTCTATTGCCGTCAGTGATACAGAGAGTTCAGACAGCGTAATTATATATCTTGTTGGAAGATAATTCTAGATTAACTGTACTCATTAAATTATCCTCATCATACAAACAGAACAATATTAAAGATAAAAGGGGTGAACGTACACATATTCACTATCATAACCAGAAATATGTCCAGTTACATATTTCACTGCAGTAACACAAACCTTAGACTGGCTACCATCAGAGGAACATTCATATTTCTGATCTGCCAAGATGTTGTTTCAAATAATACAGGATTGTGTCTGTCTATAATTTTATAATTTTAATTTTGATTTTTGTGTAAGAATTCTTACCCTTTCTGCAGAGGGGTTCCATCCACCCAGAGCCAGTTACCCTTAAATTCTGAGCGACTCAGTCCAATCCAGGTATTGTATTTTGCTATGTTGGTGATGAACCGCTGAAAACAGACACAGAATGACCCTCACTGCTCTCTCTGTGGATGTAGACACTGAGAGACAAACTGACCACACTGACACTGTCTGGATCTGTGAGATACTGAGCTACAGCATGAGCCACACCCCACTGATATATGCGATTCACTCATAGTGTTAATATTGAACATTAGATTGTAAGAATCAACACAAGATGAGAAACATAATTACAGTGGCTACTTATGAATATATGTTACCAGATTTATCTCCATCCACTCACTCACCGTCTCATTCATTAATTCTTTCACAGAGCCTTACCTGTTCCTCTCTATAATCACGAGGACAACTCCCCTTTTAATACAGTCACTGCGACTGTCCATCCAGTTCTTCTTCTCATTAGAGAAGTAGTAACACTTGGAAGAGAACTGCTCCCAGCCCTGTGGACAGGGTTCACACACTCTGCCTGTACAGGAGGAACAGGCAGCAGACTCTGAGAATTACATTTTCGTATATAATAGTGTAAATGTAAATTCTTTTCTGCAGATGCACAACAGAGTAGCACTCACTCTGTGAACTGGAGGGACAGTACTGCTCCAAAAAGGGGAGTTTCTTAAATATTGCATTGTACTTACTCTGTTGCTGGACCTTCTCTTCATTCATGGTGCTGCAACTGCTTCTGAGCTCCTTCAGTTCTCTCTCCAACATTGAACAGTTCTCTGATTGATTTGTATTTAATACACAAGGAGAAGGACACTTCTTAGAAAAGAATTATCAAAAAAATTACAATTTATCAGGATGACACAGACCACTGTGCTAAATTGTGGAAACAGAAGCTCAAAGCCATAGGCTGACCTCATCATTTAAGTCTGTGAACTGTGAATGAAGAAATATAGGAAACTAGGGAAAAAAAATTAAAAGTTGAGTGAAATTAAAATTTGTGTTGTTAAATCAAATTAATTTACACAGTGTTAGAGAATTATGAACAATTTTTTTGTTTATTTGGGCTCTGTAAGAATATTGCAGTATATATTTAACAGTATATATGAATGAATAAATATCTATATACAGATGGGTGACAAATTATATTTTAAATTTTTTTTAAATATATACATTTTTTATGTAAATTATAGAATCAACACTACAATAAAGATCAATCATGCAACAACAAAAAATGCATTTCAGGATGAAGTGTTTGCTTCTTGTCCAAATTAAATGTGTCTCAATTACATTGTCAAACTGTGTTTTGGTAAGCATGTTGAGTGGTATTTGAAAAAAATAATGACCAAAAGTGATCAAGGCATCAACATCACATATTAGCTCTTATGTCGCAACTTATTTATTACTTATAAATATTCATTTTTCTTAAAATAGAATACACATCAACAGCTGGGTGAAAATAGAGGGTACTGGCCAAAAGCAATATCCTGCATATGTGAACCTCACTATATGGAGTTCATTTGTAAAATGACAGAACAGATTTGTTTCTTACTTTAAAATGACAGTTTACTAGGATCACAGGAGGAACAGGCAACAGACTCTGAGAATTACCTTTTCATATGTAATAGTGTAAATGTAAATGCTTTTCTGCAGATGCACAACAGAGTAGCACCACTCACTCTGTGAACTGGAGGCACAGTACTGCTCCAAAAAGGCGAGTTTCTTAAATATTTCATTGTACTTACTCTGTTGGTGGACCTTCTCTTCATTCATGGTGCTGCAATTGCGTCTGAGCTCCTTCAGTTCTCTCTCCAACATTGAATAGTTCCCTGATAGACTGGTATCTAATACACAAAGGGAAATGCATTCTTTAGGAAATAAAAGTATTGATTAAGGACATTTACCGAAATTCACCACAGTTCAGTATGATACAGACCACTGTACTAATATTTGGAAACAAAAGCTCAAAGCCACATCATTTTTTAGGTTTGTGACCTGTGAATGAAGAAATTTAGGCAAACTATGAAAAAAGTATTTTAAAATGTTGAGTGAAATTTTAATTGTGTTGTAAAATCAATGTATTACTTTTATTACTTTACACAATGTTGGAGAATTATGAATAACCATTTTTTATTTGGGCTCTGTAAAACTATTTTAGTATATATGTGAATGAAAAAAAATATGTCTCAATTACATTGTCAAACTGTGTTTTGGTAAGAATGTTGAATGGTTTTTGAAAAAAATAATGACCAGCAATGATCAAGGCATCAACATCACATATTAGCTCTTATGTAGTAACTTATTTATTATTTGTAAATGTATAATTATTATTTTTTTTAATAGAATGTGCATAAACAGCTGGATGAAAATGAAAGGGATTGGCCAGAAGCAATACCCTGAATCCCACTATATGATATTAATTTGTAAAATGGCAAAACCGATCCGTTTTTTACTTTTAAATGACAGTAAAGAGACGCAGACAGTTACTCACAGAGGACACACAGGACTAATGTGGCAGCCAGTAAGAGAGCACACAGCAGCCCCAGACACACTGCAGCCCGTCTGTAGGGATGTGAGCTTTGCCCACTGTGCCCTGTGGTCAAGAAAACAAACCAGTTAAGCAGAATGTCAATTTGATATTTTATATTGTTCTTGTTGCTAGTTTTCTTTTTTTTCAATCCAAACATAATGCAGTAAATTAAAGCTTTACAACAGCAAATAAAAATCCACTACTACAAACAAAACTACCAAATACAGGAGGCCTGCACTCATAACTGAATATAAGAGTGTGGGCCTACTCCATTTCTATCTCAATTTTATGTGACTATTTGTGGTGAAAAAACTATCACCTCTTCAGAAGAAAAGCAAGTGTGTGGGATGTAAGCCTCTGCCCATTGGGGGTCAGATAAGGTTCTGTTCTAATATATTGTTTCTGTGTGTGTGTGTGTGTGTGTGTGTGTGCGCGCACGCGTGTGTGTGTGTGTGTGTTTGCGCTGTCTCACCATTGTCATCAAAAGTTAACATTTCCTGTTGAATGATGCATCACACACTAAAGGGCATGTGTTCCTGTTAACACTAACACGTTTAAACAATTGCTGTGTTACATCTAGACCTACACTTTCAAATGGCATGGAAGACAGCATTAAAATGGATGGGATAGACACATCGAGAGGGGAAGAGAGAAGGAGTAAGATGAAAAACAGTGGAACCAGAGGAAGTGCTTGTGGAAGGAGAGGAAGGAGAAAACTTGAGATTTTGTTTTGGTGTCACATCAGTTTCACAAAGCTGTACTTATTATACTTTCAAAATAGAATAGAGTACGGGGCTCCTGTGTGACTCATTCTGTTAAGGAACTGTGACTGATAGCCCTGCAGAGAGATGCACAACTGACATCACCCAAAGAAAAGAGCGTTTGAGACAACTGGGTTGACAGAATCTAATCGCACACTAGGGCTGATCAATCTGGCACCTGTGGTCCAACCGTTGAGCTGCACATAAAGTGTCATCCTCCAACTCCCCTCTGCTAGGGCTGGACTACGGCGTGATAAGAAGCAGTGGCTGACATCCTGTGCTTTGGAGGAGACCACATCCTTCTCTGCACTCTTTCGAAACGATAACGAGGTTTCAGCAATAAGCGCTGAAGATGCATTCAAACTCGGAAAAAAGTGGGAAAGCACTTAAAAATAAATAAATAAATATATAATAAAATAGAATAGTTATTGTCTATGTCAAAATAATTTTGTCTCTTTGACTTCAAAGAAGATGCATAAACATATCCCCAACTAACACTAAACATTTCAAGAACACTGGGGAGACTCAGCATAGATTCCTGTTTGGTTGTGAGATAACAGGCCAAGAATATTCCTCAAAAAGTCTCATAACATAACATGTCCCATACAAACCTACTGGGAACATCCACTAATGGTTTTATTTGTCATTAAAAAGTACATGCCAACTCAAGATGCCATGCTTATTGTTTTCTAAAATAGTTAGTACACATCATTAAACCAAACTATTACCATTTTACAAGGCTAATCTATTGAGCCTGTAACTAGCTATACTTACGGTTCTTACTTGATGGTCAGCTCTCTTTTAACTATCATTCCAAAATCTGGTTAAAAAACTCAAGTTGAAGTTGGGTTTTTACTTTAGAAATAAATCGAGTTTCTCTGTAAATGTACATTTGTCAAAACTACCTTATTGCCAGTTTGTGATTATGGTGATGTATATTACATGAACGCACATACCTATCATCTTCACATAATAGACAAAGTGTATCATGGACCCCTGAGACTTATCACAAGTAGAAGCCTCACTCATCATTGCTCACTGAACTCTGTGGTTGGTTGGCTCGCCCTATCCATGAATCAGGTATGTTTTCATGTATGAGACAATTTTGGGAATTCCTCCCAGCTACGTTTCATGTTATTTGACCCCTTAATTATGGTGCATACCAGTAAGGATAACAAAAACTTTGATAACGAAGTTTCCTACTGTCCGTACTGAGCTAGGAAAAAAGGCTTTTAAGTTCTCTGCACTATCTGCCTGGAATAGCTTACAGAGGGAGGGTCGGCTCACAGACCTGGTTACTCTTTGAGAATTTAAATCAGTTATAAAAAGCAAAGAACTTAATGCAATTGGTTGCTACGACTGTTTTTGAACTTCCTATGTTTTTATCTATATTTTATTACTGATTTTATGTAATTTATTTGTGTGGTTGGGTATCTAAGTGTGTGTGAAACAGGACATTGCTGTAAAAGAACATACATGCTCAGTCAACCTACCCTGTATAAATAAAGCTTAAATAAATAAAATAATAAGAATATACAGCTGGCCGAGTCAGGCAGAGGAGTGAAGCTATGTATATATTGGGGTAAACAGCCACACTTTTGGGGGGAGAGTGTTAAAGTCAAGCTATGCTAACAGATACCAGCAGATTCATGAAACATTCAGGTTTCTAAAATGGTTACTTGACATCAAGAAAGCTGTTCGCTTAACAGTTTAAAATAGATATGACAACTGAGTCAATGGAAAATTAAGACCAACAGTCACAGACAACCAGAAAGAATGAGATATAAACAGCCTTTGGCTGTTTTTTAAAATTGTGAATATTTGTATCTTCAATTGGTTAATATCAACAGTGATGCTCAACATTTGTGATTGTGCATACTCTGGCCCAGTACCATACAAGTTGTGAAAAAGATTTATCTCCTGGGGATAGCAACATCAACCTCCAGGTAAAACCACAGCCAATTTTCTGCAATTTACATGCCCACCCAAAGTCCATGCTTTCAGATGAGTGTCACCATTTCCCTGGGCATGAAGAAGTGTCCTTGAGCAAGACACCTAATCCCTAACTGCTCTGGCGAATGAGAGGCATCAATTGTGAAGCGCTTTGGATAAAAGCGCTATATAAATGCAGTCCATTTACCATTTACCATTTATATGAGCTGTTTATCTTAATCCATTAATTAAATTACAGTTAAAATCCATAAGCCTACTTCTATTTAAAAACATCAAATAAGCCTGATCCTAACTGGTATGCGCCATAATGATGGGTCAAATAACAAGAAAGGTAGCTGGGGAGAATTCCCAAAATTGTCTTATAAATGAAAACATACATGTGGCTAAGTCAATGCATAAATATGGTGATACAAAATGGGTAGACTGCCACACGTAACCTAGTAATCTAGAGCTCCACACAAACTACCCAAGAATAAAACCCTGCTTAACCCCTGTACACAAACAAGCGTGTTCTAATGGTCTCTTGACATTTATATGTAATAAAAATATATTCTAACATAAAAAGTATCTACTCCAGCATTAACCTCCCTTTGCATCTTACAATGATGCACATTGCAATAATTGCTGTGTTCTAATATTTCTCCAAATTAAATTTGCATACGATAACACAAGAGGTCTTCTGGCAAGAGCGAGCTGATAGGTACGATCTTAGAGCTGGGAGTTGGGATGAGAGAGCGACGAGGTGGGAGCACTGAGCTCACTCGAGCTCCAAGGTGCGAGGTGCGAGCTTGGATCAGCAAACTGAGAGCTGGGAGCTGGGAGCTGGGCTCTAGGTGCAAGCTCGGAGCTACGAGCTCACAGCTCACATTTGAGGATTGAACTTTAATGCAATAATTTTCTTATTCTATTTTGTTTTCCCTTCGTGCTACTGATGTAATAAACAATAGATTCCCCAAGCTCATTTAAAAGCGACAATGATGTTTTGATTATGCTGCTCTTTAATACAGCATGCAGGTGTTCTTACCTTTGTGCTGAGCTCCTGGTCTGTTGAGTGAGGTCTGGCCCAGTGTGCTGTACACATCTTGGTATGGAGAGGCCAGGTCAGTGTATATGCCTTCTGAATCTTTGGAGACTAATGCTGCCATTTCTGACAACTGCTGCTAGTCCTCAGTCCAGTATTGCTTTTTATATATTTTGTGTCACTGTGGTCGGTGGTACTTGAGCAGAAAATAAACTCGCATTGAGAGATCAGGAAGCTGATCAGGGCTCGACATTAACACCCGCCACCCCCAAAAGCCATCGGAAATGAAATACTACATGATACTACAACTCCCATGAGTGATGGGAGCACACAGTGTGCACATCCCAATGGCCATCTACTTCACCCCTCTCTTGCTTCCTCTGTTCGATAAGGTGAACTCAACCGAAATCAAACAGCCACGCACAGCACTGTATATCCAAATGTGTGTAGGCTATACCTGTACTCACTGCAGCTTCAAAGCGTTTGTTTAATGACACTCCACCCCAGCAGAGAGCGATTCAAGTTCTCCAGTTCTGATCGGGAAACGGAGAGCTAACAATAATTGCAGCATCAAACACAGAAAACAGCAATGGTCCAGTAAAGCATGAACTTTATGCAAATTTAAAAAATGCAAAAGATGGAAAAAAATAAAATATAGTTCTAAAGGGATTGTGATTACAGCGGGTCTAATTATTAGTTTTACACAGGTTTATAGTCATAATATGAGAGCACTAATTAAAATTCTGCTCTTTTTCATATTTTTGAGTACACTCATGAGACATGATGAAATCACGCATAAAATTGAACAATCTTTTCTCAGATTGTTTTCCATCTTGTTGATCCCGCAATAACACAATTAAAATGCCTTTCTCCTGCTCCAGATGTGACACATGCTACAGATCCAGGGCCAGGATTGAGTACCAGCTTAGCATGTACAAAAAACCGAAGTACCGGCTTTGTGATCACCAATGAACAACAAATAAAACAGCATCATCAGAACGACAGCGTATTTCTCAGAAAACAGAGTATCTCTAAATTTAAAAAAGACATGATCTACTAATAATGAGGGCCTTCTTTCCTTTGGTTTGTGTCTACATTTTTTCATTGTTTGCACTCGTCTTGAATTTCTGTCTTCCATTATTTCACGTTTCCTGTTTATTTTTTATCACACTTATCCTATCGTGGGTTTTTTCCACCTTATATATACTCAGCCACAAAGTAACAGTGTTACTTTTCAGTTTATGAGTAAAAAAGAAAAAATGACAGAAATGACAATGATAAACAAAATTGTATTTCCTCCTTTCTAAACTTTAGCACTACATGCATAAATAATATACACTCACTGAGAGCTCTTTCTATCAGCAGATAATTCCACAAAATGAACACATTACATATCAACTTTTGTAGAAAAGTGACAGCTGTTCTCAATTTCAGTGTAAATGTACAGTATCACAACCGCAGAATGAGGACCATTTTAAATGTATGGTTTCATATACTTACAGTACGTCCATAGAACCAGTCATGTAATAGCTTAAATCTACTCTGCATGTACTGTTATATCAATGCATTTAATAAAGCTTAGTCTCACAGACACATTTCTAGTTAACATAGCAGTGCAGTATGTATATTCCATATATTCCCAAAAGAAACCTTGTGGTCATTTTATTGGTCCTATGTTTGACTGTCAAACCTGCGATGTTCAGCTGCCTCTCACAAGGTAAAATAACCAAAAACATACAATGAAAAAAATGGTTTAGGGGAGCAGAGCATTCGTTTCACAGATCCATTTCTCCATATTAGAACAGTAATAATCATCCCATCCATTAATCTCAGGGGCAATCATGGCACAATCAAACCCACTTTGATCATCTGGCTTTCCACTCCCCCAGAATCTGAAAAGAAAGCAAAGACTGAGACACAGAAGCTCTACTTCTCTGCGGTTTTCTACAGAGCTACAGTGACTCCTTCTCATTCTCTGTCTATTGCCATCAGTGACACAGAGAGTTCAGACAGCGTAATTATATATCTTGTTGGAAGATAATTCTGGATTAACTGTACTCATTAAATCAACCTCATCATCCAAACAGAACAATATTAAAGATAAAAAGGGTAAAGTACACATATGCATAACCAGAAATATATCCAGTGACATATTTCACTGCAGTAACACAAACCTTAGACTGGCTTACATCAGAGAAACATTCATATTTCTGATCTGCCTAGATGTTGTTTCAAATTATACAGGATTGTGTCTGTCTATAATTTTATAATTTTTATAATTTTAATTTTAATTTTTGTGTAAGAATTCTTACCCTTTCTGCAGAGGGGTTCTATCCACCCAGAGCCAGTTACCCTTAATTGCTGAGAGACTCAGTCCAATCCAGGTACAGTATTTTGCTATGTTGGTGATGAACCGCTGAAAACAAGCACAGAATGACCCTCACTGCTCTCTCTGTGGATGTAGACACTGGGAGACAAACAGCCCATACTGACACTTTCTGGATCTGAGAGATACTGAGCTACAGCATGAGCCACACCCCACTGATATATGCAATTCACTCATAGTGTTAATATTGAACACGTTAGATTGTAAGAACCAACACAAGATGAGAAACATAATTACATTTGCAGTGGCTACTTATGAATGTATGTTACCAGTTTTATCTCCATGCACTCACTCACCGTCTCATTCATTAATTCTTTCACGGAGCCTTACCTGTTCCTCTCCACTCTCTATAATCACCAGGTCAGCTCCCCTTTTAATGCAGTCACTGCGACTGTCAAACCAATTCTTCTTCTCATTAGAGAAGTAGTAACACTTGGAAGAGAACTGTGACCAGCCCTGTGGACAGGGTTCACACACTCTGCCTGTACAGGAGGAACAGGCAGCAGACTCAGAGAATTACATTTTCATATGTAATAGTGTAAATGTAAATTCTTTTCTGCAGATGAACAACAGAGTAGCACCACTCACTCTGTGAACTGGAGGGACAGTACAGCTCCAAAAAGGGGAGTTTCTTTAATATTGCATTGTAATTTGTCTGTTGCTGGACCTTCTCTTCATTCATGGTGCTGCAACTGCTTCTGAGCTCCTCCAGTTCTCTCTCCAACATTGAATATTTCTCTGATTGATTTGTATTTAATACACAAGGAGAAGGGCAATTCTTAGAAAAGAATTATCAAAAAAATTACCACTTATCAGGATGACACAGACCACTGTGCTAAATTGTGGAAACAGAAGCTCAAAGTCATAGGCTGACCTCATCATTTAAGTTTGTGAACTGTGAATGAAGAAATATAGGCATACTAGTAAAAAAAATTTTAAAAGTTGAGTGAAATTTAAATTTGTGTTGTTAAATCAATGTATTAATTCACACAGTGTTAGAGAATTATGAACAATTGTTTTGTTTATTTGGGCTCTGTAAGAATATTGCAGTATATATTTAACAGTATATATGAATGAATAAATATCTATATACAGATGGGTGACAAATTATATTTTAAAATTTTTTAAATATATACATTTTTTATGTAAATTATAGAATCAACACTACAATAAAGATCAATCATGCAACAACAAAAAATGCATTTCAGGGTGAAGTGTTTGCTTCTCGTCCAAATTAAATGTGTCTCAATTACATTGTCAAACTGTGATTTGCTAAGCATGTTGAGTGGTATTTGAAAAAAATAATGATCAAATGTGATCAAGGCATCAACATCACATATTAGCTCTTATGTCGCAACTTATTTATTACTTATAAATATTTATTTTTCTTAAAATAGAATGCACATCAACAGCTGGGTGAAAATAGAGGGGATTGGCCAAAAGCAATATCCTGCATATGTGAACCTCACTATATGATATTCATTTGTAAAATGACAGAACAGATTTGTTTTTTACTTTAAAATGACAGTTTACTAGGATGACAGGAGGAACAGGCAGCAGACTCTGAGAATTACCTTTTCGTATGTAACAGGGTAAATGTAAATGCTTTTCTGCAGATGCACAACAGAGTAGCACCACTCACTCTGTGAACTGGAGGGACAGTACTGCTCCAAAAAGGGAAGTTTCTTAAATATTTCATTGTACTTACCCTGTTGTTGGACCTTCTCTTTATTCATGGTGCTGCAACTGGTTCTGAGCTCCTCCAGTTCTTTCTCAAACATTGAATATTTCTCTGATTGAATTGTATTTAATACACAAGGAGAAGGGCAATTCTTAGAAAAAAATTATCAAATGACCACTTATCAGGATGACACAGACCACTGTGCTAAATTGCGGAAACAGAAGCTAAAAGCCATAGGCTGACCTCATCATTTAAGTTTGTGAACTGTGAATGAAGAAATATAGGCATACTAGTAAAAATATTTTTTAAAGTTGAGTGAAATTTAAATTTGTGTTGTTAAATCAATGTATTCATTTACACAGTGTTAGAGAATTATGAACAATTTTTTTTGGTTATTTGGGCTCTGTAAGAATATTGCAGTATATATTTAATAGTATATGTGAATGAATAAATATCTATATACAGATGGGTGACAAATTATATTTTAATTTTTTAAAAATATATACATTTTTTATGTAAATTATAGAATCAACACTACAATAAAAATCAATCATGCAACAACAAAAAATGCATTTCAGGATGAAGTGTTTGCTTCTCGTCCAAATTAAATGTGTCTCAATTACATTGTCAAACTGTGTTTTGCTAAGCATGTTGAGTGGTATTTGAAACAAATAATGACCAAAAGTGATCAAGGCATCAACATCACATATTAGCTTTTATGTCGCAACTTATTTATTACTTATAAATATTTATTTTTTCTTAAAATAGAATGCTCATCAACAGCTGGGTGAAAATAGAGGGGATTAGCCAAAAGCAATATCCTGCATATGTGATCCTCACTATATGATGTTCATTTGTAAAATGACAGAACAGATTTGTTTTTTACTTTAAAATGACAGTGTACTAGGATCACAGGAGGAACAGGCAGCAGACTCTGAAAATTACATTTTCATATGTAATAGTGTAAATGTAAATGCTTTTCTGCAGATGCACAACAGAGTAGCACCACTCACTCTGTGAACTGGAGGGCCAGTACTGCTCAAAAAAGGCGAGTTTCTTAAATACTTCATTGTACTTACCCTGTTGTTGGACCTTCTCTTTATTCATGGTGTTGTAACTGGTTCTGAGCTCCTCCATTTCTCTCTCCAAAATTGAATATTTGCCTGATTGAATTGTATTTAATACACAAGGAGAAGGGCAATCCTTAGAAAAAAATTATCAAAAAATATGACCACTTATCAGGATGACACAGACCACTGTGCTAAATTGTGGAAACAGAAGCTCAAAGCCATAGGCTGACCTCATCATTTAAGTTTGTGAACTGTGAATGAAGAAATATAGGCATACTTGTAAAAAAAAATTTTTAAGTTGAGTGAGATTTAAATTTGTGTTGTTAAATCAATGTATTAATTTACACAGTGTTAGAGAATTATTAACAATCTTTTTGTTTATTTGGGCTCTGTAAGAATATTGCAGTATATATTTAACAGTATATGTGAATGAATTAATATCTATATACAGATGGGTGACAAATTATATTTAATTTTTTTTAAAATATATACATTTTTTGTGTAAATTATAGAATCAACACACAATAAAGATCAATCATGCAACAACAAAAAATGCATTTCAGGATGAAGTGTTTGCTTCTCGTCCAAATTAAATGTGTCTCAATTACATTGTCAAACTGTGTTTTGCTAAGCATGTTGAGTGGTATTTGAAAAAAATAATGATCAAATGTGATCAAGGCATCAACATCACATATTAGCTCTTATGTCGCAACTTATTTATTACTTATAAATATTTATTTTTCTTAAAATAGAATGCACATCAACAGCTGGGTGAAAATAGAGGGGATTGGCCAAAAGCAATATCCTGCATATGTGAACCTCACTATATGATATTCATTTGTAAAATGACAGAACAGATTTGTTTTTTACTTTAAAATGACAGTTTACTAGGATGACAGGAGGAACAGGCAGCAGACTCTGAGAATTACCTTTTCGTATGTAACAGGGTAAATGTAAATGCTTTTCTGCAGATGCACAACAGAGTAGCACCACTCACTCTGTGAACTGGAGGGACAGTACTGCTCCAAAAAGGGAAGTTTCTTAAATATTTCATTGTACTTACCCTGTTGTTGGACCTTCTCTTTATTCATGGTGCTGCAACTGGTTCTGAGCTCCTCCAGTTCTTTCTCAAACATTGAATATTTCTCTGATTGAATTGTATTTAATACACAAAGAGAAGGGCAATTCTTAGAAAAAAATTATCAAATGACCACTTATCAGGATGACACAGACCACTGTGCTAAATTGCGGAAACAGAAGCTAAAAGCCATAGGCTGACCTCATCATTTAAGTTTGTGAACTGTGAATGAAGAAATATAGGCATACTAGTAAAAATATTTTTTAAAGTTGAGTGAAATTTAAATTTGTGTTGTTAAATCAATGTATTCATTTACACAGTGTTAGAGAATTATGAACAATTTTTTTTGGTTATTTGGGCTCTGTAAGAATATTGCAGTATATATTTAATAGTATATGTGAATGAATAAATATCTATATACAGATGGGTGACAAATTATATTTTAATTTTTTAAAAATATATACATTTTTTATGTAAATTATAGAATCAACACTACAATAAAAATCAATCATGCAACAACAAAAAATGCATTTCAGGATGAAGTGTTTGCTTCTCGTCCAAATTAAATGTGTCTCAATTACATTGTCAAACTGTGTTTTGCTAAGCATGTTGAGTGGTATTTGAAACAAATAATGACCAAAAGTGATCAAGGCATCAACATCACATATTAGCTTTTATGTCGCAACTTATTTATTACTTATAAATATTTATTTTTTCTTAAAATAGAATGCTCATCAACAGCTGGGTGAAAATAGAGGGGATTAGCCAAAAGCAATATCCTGCATATGTGATCCTCACTATATGATGTTCATTTGTAAAATGACAGAACAGATTTGTTTTTTACTTTAAAATGACAGTGTACTAGGATCACAGGAGGAACAGGCAGCAGACTCTGAAAATTACATTTTCATTTGTAATAGTGTAAATGTAAATGCTTTTCTGCAGATGAACAACAGAGTAGCACCACTCACTCTGTGAACTGGAGGGCCAGTACTGCTCCAAAAAGGGGAGTTTCTTAAATATTTCATTGTACTTACTCGGTTGGTGTACCTTCTCTTTATTCATGGTGCTGCAATTGCGTCTGGGCTCCTCCAGGTCTCTCTCCAACATTGAATAGTTCCCTGATAGACTGGTATCTAATACACAAAGGGAAATGCATTCTTTAGGAAATAAAAGTATTGATTAAGGACATTTACCGAAATTCACCACAGTTCAGTATGATACAGACCACTGTACTAATCTTTGGAAACAAAAGCTCAAAGCCACATCATTTTTTAGGTTTGTGACCTGTGAATGAAGAAATTTAGGCAAACTATGAGTGAAATTTTAATTGTGTTGTAAAATCAATGTATTACTTTTATTACTTTACACAATGTTGGAGAATTATGAATAACCATTGTTTATGCATACAGATGGGTGACAAGTTACATAAATTATATAATTTTATAAATATATACATTTATTTATATACAGTATATATATATATAAGAAAAAACATGCAAAAAGTGCATTTCATGAGGAAGTCTTTGTGTCATGGTCCTGTTTTCCTGTCTGTGTTTCCCCTGTTGGGCCGCCAGATGGCGGCACTTCTGTTTTGTGCCCTGCTCCCCCCCTGTTAATTGTATGATTGTTTCATTGTCTCGTTATCCCATCATTGTTCCCACCTGTCTTATCCCCTCCTTCTGGTTTGATTGTTTTTTGAGTTCACCTGTGTCTTGTTACCCTTGTCTATTTAAGTTCTCTGTTCCCTTGACTCGGGTGCTGGTTCCTTGCGTTTGTTCTGCCTTGTGTTTGTTACCGATGTATGTTCAGTCCATTTATACCTGCCTGCGTTCTTTTACCTGTTTGTGTTTGTTCCCTGACTTACATGTACCTGCCTGCTTGTGTTTGTTCCCTGACTTACATGTACCTGCCTGCTTGTGTTTGTTTCCTGACTTACATGTACCTGCCTGCTTGTGTTTGTTTCCTGACTTGTTTTGTTCCTGACTTGTTTTGTTCCTGACTTGTTTTGTTCCTGACTTGTTTAGTTCCTGACTTGTTTAGTTCCTGACTTGTTTAGTCCCTGACTTGTTTAGTCCCTGACTTGTTTAGTCCCTGACTTGTTTAGTCCCTGACTTGTTTAGTCCCTGACTTGTTTAGTCCCTGACTTGTTTAGTCCCTGACTTGTTTAGTCCCTGACTTGTTTAGTCCCTGACTTGTTTAGTCCCTGACTTGTTTAGTCCCTGACTTGTTTAGTCCCTGACTTGTTTAGTCCCTGACTTGTTTAGTCCCTGACTTGTTTATTTGCCCTTGTGTTCTGCCTGCCTGCGTTCTGCCCTGACTGTGTTCTGTCCTGCCCGTGTTTGAGTTCCTCTTGTTTTCTGTTTTATTTAGAGATTTTTTGAGTTCGTGTTTTTTCCCTTTGTGGCCTTGTCTGTTCCCTGCTTGTTTTTCTGTCTATAGTAAAGTCTTTGTTCCCCTCCCATTTTGGATTTGTGTTTTCTTTTCCCTCTGCGTTTGGGTCCCCCCCACCCGCGCCGTGACACTTTGCTTCTCGTCCAAATTAAATGTGTCTCAATTACAGTGTCAAACTGTTTTGGTAAAAATGTTAAATGGTTTTTGAAAAAAGTAATGGCCAGCAATGATCAACATCACATATTGGCTCTTATGTAGTAACTTATTTATTATTTGTAAAAGTATATAATTTTTGTTTTTAATAGAATGTGTATAAACAGCTGGATGAAAATGAAAGGGATTGGCCAGAAGCAATACCCTGAATCCTACTATATGATATTAATTTGTAAAATGGCAAAACCGATCCGTTTTTTACTTTTAAATGACAGTGAAGAGACACAGACAGTTACTCACAGAGGACACACAGGACTAATGTGGCAGCCAATAAGAGAGCACACAGCAGCCCCAGACACACTGCAGCCCGTCTGTAGGGATGTGAGCTTTGCCCACTGCGCCCTGTGGTCAAGAAAACAGACCAGTTAAGCAGAATGTCTCATTTCTTTGATGTTTTATATAGTTGTTCTTGTAGCTAGTCTTTTTTCAATTTAAAACCAAACATACTGCAGTAAAGTTTTTCAACAGCAAATAAAAATTCACTACTGATATTCACCTACGTAACTACCAAATATTCACAAAATAAAAATACAGCAGGCCTGCACTCCTAAATGAATATAAGAGCGTGGGCCTACCCCATTTCGATCTCAATTTTATGTGACTACATTAGGTCAAAAAATGTTCAGCTCTTCAGAAGAAAAGCAAGTGTGTGGGATGTAAGACTCTGCCCATTGGGGGTCAGATAAGGTTCTGTTCTAATATATTGTTTCTGTGCGTGTGTGTGCGCGCACGCGTGTGTGCGTGTTTGTGCTTTCTTCACCATTGTCATCAAAAGTTTACATTTCCTGTTGAATGATGCATCACACACTAAAGGGCATGTGTTCCTGTTAACACTAACACGTTTAAACAATTGCTGTGTTACATCTAGACCTACACTTTCAAATGGCATGGAAGACAGCATTAAAATGGATGGGGAGGACACATCGAGAGGGGAAGAGAGAAGGAGTAAGATGAAAAACAGTGGAACCAGAGGAAGTGCTTGTGGAAGGAGAGGAAGGAGGAAACTTGAGATTTTGTTTTTGTGTCACATCAGTTTCACAAAGCTGTACTTATTATACTTTCAAAATAGAATAGAGTACGGGGCTCCTTTGTGGCTCATTCTGTTAAAGAACTGTGACTGATAGCCCAGCAGGGAGATGCACAACTGACATCACCCAAAGAAAAGAGTGTTTGAGACAGAATCTAATCGCACACTAGGGCTGGTCAATCTGGCACCTGTGGTCCAACTGTTGAGCTGCACATAAAGTGTCTTCCTCCAACTCCCCTCTGCTAGGGCTGGACTACGGCGTGATAAGAAGCAGTGGCTGACATCCTGTGCTTTGGAGGAGACCACATCCTTCTCTGCACTCTTCCGAAACGATAACGAAGTTTCAGCAATAAGCGCTGAAGATGCATTCAAACTCGGAAAAAAGTGGGAAAGCACTTAAAAATACATAAATAAATATATAATAAAATAGAATAGTTATTGTCTATGTCAAAATAATTTTGTCTCTTTGACTTCAAAGAAGACGCATAAACATATCCCCAACTAACACTAAACATTTCAAGAACACTGGGGAGACTCAGCATAGATTCCTGTTTGGTTGTGAGATAACAGGACAAGAACATTCCTCAAAAAGTCTCATAACATAACATGTCCCATACAAACCTACTGGGAACATCCACTGATGGTTTTATTTGTCATTAAAAAGTACATGCCAACTCAAGATGCCATGCTTATTGTTTTCTAAAATAGTTAGTACACATCATTAAACCAAACTATTACCATTTTACAAGGCCAATCTATTGAGCCTGTAACTAGCTATACTTACGGTTCTTACTTGATGGTCAGCTCTCTTTTAACTATCATTCCAACATCTGGTTAAGAAACTCAAGTTGAATTTGGGTTTTTACTTTAGAAATAAATCGAGTTTCTCTGTAAATGTACATTTGTCAAAACTACCTTATTGCCAGTTTGTGATTATGGTGATGTATATTACATGAACGCACATACCTATCATCTTCACATAATAGACAAAGTGTATCATGGAGCCCTCAGATTTATCACAAGAAAAAGGCTAACTCATTATTGCTCACTGTACTTGGTGCTTGGTGGGCCAGCTCTTTCTATGCATCGACCATCAACTTAGCCACTGGTATGTTTTTATTTAAGACAATTTTGGGAATTCTCCCCAGCTGCCTTTCTAGTTATTTGACCCAGAATTATGATGCATACCAGTCAGGATCACATGATACTTTGATAATGAAAGTTCCTACTGTCCGTACTGAGCTAGGTAAAAAGGCTTTTAAGTTCTCTGCACTATCTGCCTGGAATAGCTTACAGAGGGAGGTTCGGCTCACAGACCTGATTACTCTTTGAGAATTTAAATCAGTTATAAAAAGCAAAGAACTTAATGCAATTGGTTGCTACGACTGTTTTTGAACTTACTATGTTTTTATCTATATTTTATTACTGATTTTAAGTAATTTATTGTGTGGTTGGGTATCTAAGAGTGTGTGAAACAGGGCATTGCTGTAAAAGAACATACATGCTCAGTCAACCTACCCTGTATAAATAAAGCTTAAATAAATAAAATAATAAGAATATACAGCTGGCCGAGTCAGGCAGAGGAGTGAAGCTATGTATATATTGGGGTAAGCAGCCACACTTTTGGGGGGAGAGTGTTAAAGTCAAGCTATGCTAACAGATACTAGCAGATTCATGGTTCAAATTAAGAAACATTCAGGTTTCTAAAATGGTTACTTGACATCAAGAAAGCTGTTCGCTTAACAGTTTAAAATAGATATGACAACTGAGTCAATGGAAAATTAAGACCAACAGTCACAGACAACCGGAAAGAATGAGATATAAACAGCCTTTGGCTTTTTAAAAAATTTGTGAATATTTGTATCTTCAATTGGTTAATATCAACAGCAATGCTCAACATTGTGATTGTGCATACTCTGGCCCAGTACCACTACAAGTCATGAAAAAGATTTATCTCCTGGGGATAGCAACATCAACCCCAGGTAAAACCACAGCCAATTTTCTGCAACTTACATGCCCACCCAATGTCCATGCTTTCAGATGAGTGTCACCGTTTATATGAGCTGTTTATCTTAATCCATTAATTAAATTGCAATTAAAATCCATAAGCCTACTTCTATTTAAAAACATCAAATAAGCATGATCCTAACTGGTATGCGCCATAATTCTGGGTCAAATAACAAGAAAGGTAGCTGGGGAGAGTTCCCAAAATTGTCTTATGAATGAAAACATACCAGTGGCTAAGTCAATGCATAAATATGGTGATACAAAATGGGTCGACTGCCACACGTAACCTAGTTATCTAGAGCTCCACACAAACTACCCAAGAATAACACCCTGTTTAACCCCTGTACACAAACAAGCGTTTTCTAATGGACTCTTAACATTTATATGTAATAAAAATATATTCTAACATAAAAATTGTCTACTCCAGCATTAACCTCCCTTTGCATCTTACAATGATGCAAATTGCAATAATTGCTGTGTTCTAATATTTCTCCAAATTAAATGTGCATACGATAACACAAGAGGTCTTCTGGCAAGAGTGAGCTGATAGGTACGATCTGAGAGCTGGGAGTTGGGATGAGAGAGCTACGAGGTGGGAGCACTGAGCTCACTCAAGCTCCAAGGTGCGAGGTGCGAGCTCGGATCAGCAAACTGAGAGCTGGGAGCTGGGAGCTGGGAGCTGGGAGCTGGGAGCTGGGAGCTGGGAGCTGGGCTCTAGGTGCAAGCTCAGAGCTACGAGCTCGCTGCTCACATTTGAGGATTAAACTTTAATGCAATAATTTTCTTATTCTATTTTGTTTTCCCTTCGTGCTACTGATGTAATAAACAATAGATTCCCCAAGCTCATTTAAAAGCGACAATGACCTCTTGATTATGCTGCTCTTTAATACACTGTGCAGGTGTTCTTACCTGTGTGCTGAGCTCCTGGGCTGTTGAGTGAGGTCTGACCCAGTGTGCTGTACACATCTTGGTATGGAGAGGCCAGGTCAGTGTATATGCCTTCTGAATCTTTGGAGACTGTAGATGCTGCCATTTCTGACAACTTCTGCTAGTGCTCTGGCCAGTATTGCTTTTTATATATTTTGTGTCACTGTGGTCTGTGGTACTTGAACAGAAAATAAATTCGCATTGAGAGATCAGGAAGCTGATCAGGGCTCGACATTAACACCCGCCACCCCCCCAAAAGCCATTTGAAATGAAATACTACATGATACTACGACTCCCATGAGTGATGGGTGCACACTGTGTACTCATCCCATTGGCCATCTACTTCACCCCTCTCTTGCTTGATCAGTTCGATTAGGTGAACTCAACCAAAATAAAACAGCCACACACAGCACTGCATATCCAAATGTGTGTAGGCTATACCTGTACTCACTGCAGCTTCAAAGTGTTTGTTTAATGACACTCCACCCCAGCAGAGAGCGAATCAAGTTCTCCAGTTCTGATCGGGAAACGAAGAGCTGACAATAATTGCAGCATCAAACACAGAAAACAGCAATGGTCCAGTAAAGCATTAACTTTATGCAAATGAAAAAAATGCAAAAGGTAGAAAAAAGAAAATATAGTTCTAAAGAGAATGTGATTACAGCTGGTCTATTTATTATTTTTACACAGGTTCATAGTCACAATATAAGAGCACTAATTAAAATTTTCCAGTTTTTCAAATTTTCGAATACACTCATGAGACATGATGAAATCACACTAAAATTTGAACAATCTTTTCTGAGATTGATTTCCATCTTGTTGATCCCGCGATAACACAATTAAAATGCCTTTCTCCTGCTCCAGATGTGACACATGATATAGCACAGAAAGCTGTGCTACAGTTCCAGGGCCAGGATTGAGTAGCAGCTTAGCATGTACAAGACCGAAGTACCGGCTTTGTGATCACCAATAAACAACAAATAAAACAGCATCATCAGAACGACAGCGTATTTCTTAGAAAACAGTATTTCTAAAAATAAAAAAAGATGTGATCAAATAATAGCGAGGACCTTCTTTGCTTTGGTTTGTGTTTGCATGTTTACATGGTTTGCACTCTTCTTTAATTTCTGTCTTCCATTGTTTCACGTTTCATATTCATTTTTTATCACACTTATCCTATTCTGAGTTTTTTTTAAAAACCTATTTTATATGCAGCCACAGGGTGGCAGTGTTACCTTTCAGTTTATGAGTACAAAAGCAATAATGAAAGAAATGGCAAAAATGATAAACAAAATGGCATTTCTTCATTTCTAAACTTTAATACTCAATGCATAAATAATATACTTTCACATAAATGGACTGCATTTATATAGCGCTTTATCCAAAGCGCTTTACAATTTATGCCTCTCATTCACCAGAGCAGTTGGGGGTTAGGTGTCTTGCTCAGGGACACTTCGACATGCCCAGGGCGGGGATCGAACCAGCAACCCTCCGACTGCCAGACAACCGCTCTTACTTCCTGAGCTATATTCACAATATTTTAAACTCAAATGAATAACATTAAACATTAGTGTGCACCTGACATAACAATGAGTACAAAGTTAATGTCAGTGTGGCAAAGTAATGCTGTTTCTGTTGTATGGTTAAACAATACTAACCATCAATGAATTTAACAGAGCATTCATCATTTTTATCAATTTGTAACTGAATAGAAATGTCCGTTTTGTGTGTTAGAGAGCGAGAGAGAGTGTGTGTGTGTGTGTGTGTGTGTGCATGTGTGTGTGTGTGTGTTCGTGTGCACGCACTGTGTTTAATTTATAAAATGCATGATTTGCTATATATTTAGTGACATTATAATAGGAGGCAAGGGGACTTACTTCTCTTGGATTGATTTTGACTGTTTCATGACATCAAGTGACATCATGAGTTATGTCACAGTTAGCCTAGCATCCTGAATAAGCATGTTTAATTTCACCCTTTATAATGTTAGCCATTAGCCTGGTGACATTATTGGTTATGTCACTGTAGCAGTCGGTCCGCCGGAGAGGTGGATCGGTCTCGGCTGCGCCGGCTGGTGGAGAGAGCACATGCACCTGGGCTGCGTTAGCTAATCAGCCCAGGTGCTTAAAGGCGTGCTGCTCTCCACAGTTCGGGGCAGAGGCCAGGAGCTAACACCGAGAGTGCTGCTATGATTTTCATTTTGCTTTTGTTTGAGCACTTAATTAAACAAGCACGAAACCGTGCAGTTTACTTAAGTCCTAGAGTCACATAACACTTGTTTATTTGTGGGTATGGGTGGTTTTTGGCTTTAGGTCACAGCCTCTGTTTGGAGAGCCTTTATGAGATACTGAGTAAATAGGTACTGAGAGCTCTTTCTATTAGCAGATACTTTTACACAATGAACACATAAAACATCAACTTTAGTAGCAAAGTGACAGCTGTTCTCAATTTTAATGTAAAGGTACAGTATCACAACCACATAATGAGGACCATTTTAAATATATGTTCTTTAATTTTTTTAAACTTACAGTATGTCCAGAACAAATAATGTGATAGCTTCAATATACTCTGCATGTACAGTCATTTCAGTGCATTTAAAAAAGCTTAGTCTCACAGACACATTTCTAGTTAAAATAGCAGTATGTATTTATTTCCAACATAAACGGCAACATTGTGGTCTGCTTATTGGTCCTGTGTTTGACTGTCAAACCTGCCATGTTCAACTGCCTCTCACAAGGTAAAATAACCAAAAACATACAATGGTTTAGGGGAGCAGAGCATTCGTTTCACAGATGCATTGCTCCTTATTAGAACATCTATAAGCATCCCATGCATTCTTCTCAGGGGCAATCAGGGCACAATCATACCCACTTTGATCATCTGGCTTTCCACTCTCCCAGAATCTGTAAAGAAAGCAAAGACTGAGACACAGAAGCTCTACTTCTCTGCGGTTTTCTACAGAGATACAGTGACTCCTTCTCATTCTCTGTCTATTGCCGTCAGTGATACAGAGAGTTCAACAGCGTAATTATATATCTTGTTGGAAGATAATTCTGGATTAACTGTACTCATTAAATCAACCTCATCATACAAACAGAACAATATTAAAGATAAAAAGGGTAAAGTACACATATGCACTATCATAACCAGAAATATATCCAGTGACATATTTCACTGCAGTAACACAAACCTAAAACTGGCTTCCATCAGAAAAACATTCATATTTCTGATCTGCCTAGATGTTGTTTCAAATTATACAGGATTGTGTCTGTCTATAATTTTATAATTTTTATCATTTAAATTTTAATTTTTGTGTAAGAATTCTTACTCTTTCTGCAGAGGGGTTTCATCCACCCAGAGCCAGTTACTCTTAAATTCTGAGCGACTCAGTCCAATCCAGGTATGGGATTTTGCTATGTTGGTGATGAACCGCTGAAAACAAGCACAGAATGACCCTCACTGCTCTCTCTGTGGATGTAGACACTGAGAGACAAACAGCGCACACTGACACTTCCTCGATCTGAGAGATACTGAGCTACAGCATGAGCCACACCCGACTGATATATGCGATTCACTCATAGTGTTAATATTGAACACGTTAGATTGTAAGAACCAACACAAGATGAGAAACATAATTACATTTGCAGTGGCTACTTATGAATGTATGTTGCCAGTTTTATCTCCAACCACTCACTCACCGTTTCATTCATTAATTCTTTCACAGAGCCTTACCTGTTCGTCTTCACTCTCTATAATCACCAGGTCAGCTCCGCTTTTAATGCAGTCACTGCGACTGTCAAACCAATTCTTCTTCTTATTAGAGAAGTAGTAACACTTGGAAGAGAACTGTGACCAGCCCTGTGGACAGGGGCCACACACTCTGCCTGTACAGGAGGAACAGGTAGCAGACTCTGAGAATTACATTTTCATATGTAATAGTGTAAATGTAAATTATTTTCTGCAGATGAACAACAGAGTAGCACCACTCACTCTGTGAACTGGAGGGACAGTACTGCTCCAAAAAGGGGAATTTCTTAAATACTGCATTGTACTTTCTCTGTTGCTGGACCTTCTCTTCATTCATGGTGCTGTAACTGGTTCTGAGCTCCTCCAGTTCTCTCTTCAACATTGAATTGTTCTCTGATTGAATTGTATTTAATACACAAGGAGAAGGATAATCAAAAATATGACCATTTATCAGGATGACACAGACCACTGTGCTAAATTGTGGAAACAGAAGCTCAAAGCCATAGGCTGACCTCATCATTTAAGTTTGTGAACTGTGAATGAAGAAATATAGGCATACTAGGGGAAAACATTTTTAAAAGTTGAGTGAAATTTAAATTTGTGTTGTTAAATCAATGTATTCATTTACACAGTGTTAGAGAATTATGAACAATCTTTTTGTTTATTTGGGCTCTGTAAGAATATTGCAGTATATATTGAACAGTATATATGAATGAATAAATATCTATATACAGATGAATGACAAATTATATTTTAAGTTTTTTTTAAATATATACATTTTTAATGTAAATTATAGAATCAACACTACAATAAAGATCAATCATGCAACAACAAAAATGCATTTCAGGATGAAGTGTTTGCTTCTCGTCCAAATTAAATGTGTCTCAATTACATTGTCTAACTCTGTTTTGCTAAGCATGTTGAGTGGTATTTGAAAAAAATAATGACCAAAAGTGATCAAGGCATCAACATCACATATTAGCTCTTATGTCGCAACTAATTTATTACTTATAAATATTCCTTTTTTCTTAAAATAGAATGCACATCAACAGCTGGGTGAAAATAGAGGGGATTAGCCAAAAGCAATATCCTGCATATGTGAAATTCACTATATGATATTCATTTGTAAAATGACAGAACAGATTTGTTTTTTACTTTAAAATGACAGTTTACTAGGATCACAGGAGGAACAAGCAGCAGACTCTGAGAATTGCATTTTCATATGCAATAGCGTAAATGTAAATGCTTTTCTGCAGATGCACAACAGAGTAGCACCACTCACTCTGTGAACTGGAGGGACAGTACTGCTCCAAAAAGGGGAGTTTCTTAAATATTTCATTGTACTTACCCTGTTGTTGGACCTTCGTGGTGTTGCAACTGGTTCTGAGCTCCTCCATTTCTCTCTCCAAAATTGAATATTTGCCTGATTGAATTGTATTTAATACACAAGGAGAAGGGCAATCCTTAGAAAACAATTATCAAAAAATATGACCACTTATCAGGATGACACAGACCACTGTGCTAAATTGTGGAAACAGAAGCTCAAAGCCATAGGCTGATCTCATCATTTAAGTTTGTGAACTGTGAATGAAGAAATATAGGCATACTTGTAAAAAAAAAATTTAAAAGTTGAGTGAGATTTAAATTTGTGTTGTTAAATCAATGTATTAATTTACACAGTGTTAGAGAATTATGAACAATCTTTTTGTTTATTTGGGCTCTGTAAGAATATTTCAGTATATATTTAACAGTATATATGAATGAATAAATATCTATATACAGATGGGTGACAAATTATATTTTACATTTTTTTAAATATATACATTTTTTATGTAAATTATAGAATCAACACTACAATATAGATCAATCATGCAACAACAAAAAATGCATTTCAGGATGAAGTGTTTGCTTCTCGTCCAAATTAAATGTGTCTCAATTACATTGTCAAACTGTGTTTTGCTAAGCATGTTGAGTGGTATTTGAAAAAAATAATGACCAAAAGTGATCAAGGCATCAACATCACATATTAACTTTTATGTCGCAACTTATTTATTACTTATAAATATTTATTTTTTCTTAAAATAAAATGCTCATCAACAGCTGGGTGAAAATAGAGGGGATTAGCCAAAAGCAATATCCTGCATATGTGAACCTCACTATATGATATTCATTTGTAAAATGACAGAACAGATTTGTTTCTTACTTTAAAATGACAGTTTACTAGGATCACAGGAGGAACAGGCAACAGACTCTTAGAATTACCTTTTCATATGTAATAGTGTAAATGTAAATGCTTTTCTGCAGATGCACAACAGAGTAGCACCACTCACTCTGTGAACTGGAGGCACAGTACTGCTCCAAAAAGGGGAGTTTCTTAAATATTTCATTGTACTTACTCTGTTGTTGGACCTTCTCTTCATTCATGGTGCTGCAATTGCGTCTGGGCTCCTCCAGGTCTCTCTCCAACATTGAATAGTTCCCTGATGAGTGAAATTTTAATTGTGTTGTAAAATCAATGTATTACTTTTATTACTTTACACAATGTTGGAGAATTATGAATAACCATTGTTTATTTGGGCTCTGTAAGACTATTTTAGTATATATGAATGAAAAAAAATATGTCTCAATTACATTGTCAAACTGTGTTTTGGTAAGAATGTTGAATGGTTTTTGAAAAAAATAATGACCAGCAATGATCAAGGCATCAACATCACATATTAGCTCTTATGTACTAACTTATTTATTATTTGTAAATGTATAATTAATATATTTTTTTAATAGAATATGCATAAACAGCTGGATGAAAATGAAAGGGATTGGCCAGAAGCAATACCCTGAATCCCACTATATGATATTAATTTGTAAAATGGCAAAACCGATCCGTTTTTTACTTTTAAATGACAGTAAAGAGACGCAGACAGTTACTCACAGAGGACACACAGGACTAATGTGGCAGCCAATAAGAGAGCACACAGCAGCCCCAGACACACTGCAGCCCGTCTGTAGGGATGTGAGCTTTGCCCACTGCGCCCTGTGGTCAAGAAAACAAACCAGTTAAGCAGAATGTCAATTTTATATTTTATATTGTTCTTGTTGCTAGTTTTCTTTTTTTTCAATCCAAACATAATGCAGTAAATTAAAGCTTTACAACAGCAAATAAAAATCCACTACTGCAAACGAAACTACCAAATACAGGAGGCCTGCACTCATAACTGAATATAAGAGTGTGGGCCTACTCCATTTCTATCTCAATTTTATGTGACTATTTGTGGTGAAAAAACTATCACCTCTTCAGAAGAAAAGCAAGTGTGTGGGATGTAAGCCTCTGCCCATTGGGGGTCAGATAAGGTTCTGTTCTAATATATTGTTTCTGTGTGTGTGTGTGTGTGTGTGTGTGTGTTTGCGCTGTCTCACCATTGTCATCAAAAGTTAACATTTCCTGTTGAATGATGCATCACACACTAAAGGGCATGTGTTCCTGTTAACACTAACACGTTTAAACAATTGCTGTGTTACATCTAGACCTACACTTTCAAATGGCATGGAAGACAGCATTAAAATGGATGGGATAGACACATCGAGAGGGGAAGAGAGAAGGAGTAATATGAAAAACAGTGGAACCAGAGGAAGTGCTTGTGGAAGGAGAGGAAGGAGAAAACTTGAGATTTTGTTTTGGTGTCACATCAGTTTCACAAAGCTGTACTTATTATACTTTCAAAATAGAATAGAGTACGGGGCTCCTGTGTGACTCATTTTGTTAAGGAACTGTGACTGATAGCCCTGCAGAGAGATGCACAACTGACATCACCCAAAGAAAAGACTGTTTGAGACAGAATCTAATCGCACACTAGGGCTGGTCAATCTGGCACCTGTGGTCCAACTGTTGAGCTGCACATAAAGTGTCTTCCTCCAACTCCCCTCTGCTAGGGCTGGACTACGGCGTGATAAGAAGCAGTGGCTGACATCCTGTGCTTTGGAGGAGACCACATCCTTCTCTGCACTCTTCCGAAACGATAACGAGGTTTCAGCAATAAGCAATGAAGATGCATTCAAACTCGGAAAAAAGTGGGAAAGCACTTAAAAATACATAAATAAATATATAATAAAATAGAATAGTTATTGTCTATGTCAAAATAATTTTGTCTCTTTGACTTAAAAGAAGACACATAAACATATCCCCAACTAACACTAAACATTTCAAGAACACTGGGGAGACTCAGCATAGATTTCTGTTTGGTTGTGAGATAACAGGACAAGAACATTCCTCAAAAAGTCTCATAACATAACATGTCACATACAAACCTACTGGGAACATCCACTAATGGTTTTATTTGTCATTAAAAAGTACATGCCAACTCAAGATGCCATGCTTATTGTTTTCTAAAATAGTTAGTACACATCATTAAACCAAACTATTCCCATTTTACAAGGCCAATCCATTGAGCCTGTAACTAGCTATACTTACGGTTCTTACTTGACGGTCAGCTCTCGTTTAACTATCATTCCAACATCTGGTTAAGAAACTCAAGTTGAAGTTGGGTTTTTACTTTAGAAATAAATCGAGTTTCTCTGTAAATGTACATTTGTCAAAGTTCTCTGCACTATCTGCCTGGAATAGCTTACAGAGGGAGGGTCGGCTCACAGACCTGGTTACTCTTTGAGAATTTAAATCAGTTATAAAAAGCAGAGAACTTCATGCAATTGGTCACTACGACTGTTTTTGAACTTACTATGTTTTTATCTATATTTTGTTACTGATTTTATGTAATTTATTTGTGTGGTTGGGTATCTAAGTGTGTGTGAAACAGGGCATTGCTGTAAAAGAACATGCATGCTCAGTCAACCTACCCTGTATACTGTTATGTGCGCCCCTATGTCTTGGTGTATGTGGGGTGTGTGTCTCTCTCTCTCTCTCTCTCTCTCTCTCTCTGGCTCTCTGTAGCTCTCAGATTGCTTAATTGGTGATTGGCAGTGGGAAGAGCTACACCTGTTACAAGTAGATTGCACCTGATAGACTAGGATATATATACTACAGCCCTGTAATCCTGCTGGGTCCTCTACACAGACGGGCCTGGAGGATCACCCCATCTGTTTGCTACCTCATCATTTACCATTATACTAAATTCATTCATTGTTGTACTGAGATGTGGATACTTGCAGTTATCTTCAAAGTGCATTGTGAAATTTGTCTAAATTCTGGATTAAATCATTATTGTTGAATCTCTCTTGTTAGACTCCATTTTATGTTGTTGTTTGCCTGTGGCTAGCCGTAACATAATTGGGGGCTCGTCCGGGATCTGAACCCGGGTCTTTATTCGATACCCCTGGATATTTGGATTTGGACTTGGTATTTGGTAGTAGGCTAGCCTAGAGAATCAGTCGCATGTCAACACTGTTCTAGTATGTGATTGCCCTCCCTCTCTTCGGTTCTCGTGGTGGTGAGTATTTGCATCCGAGTGTGTGGCCTGCGTGTACTCGCCCGATTTAGAAATTTGTTTGTCATTTTCTTGTTTTATCTTTTTTTGTTTTTGATAGCGTCCCGGTGGGGGTTCGTTTCGGAGTGTGGGTTCTTGAGGGTTCCCCATTTGCACTCACGAGTTCAACGTTTAATATGCTCCGAGTCCGGTAAGCTATTGAAGACTAGAGAGAAATGAGACCGGTGTATGTTGTTGAATAGGAGGTTGAGCGATTTCACGCAGGTCTACGTTGTCCTTGGGTGGCATACTCTCCACTTCGTTTGATAATTATTGCTTTCTGTCTGTTTATTTGGGCGTTATGTCCGCTGAGAGGAACGGGATTTAGTTCGGTAATTATCACGAAGAGTTGATAATTGTGTCGTTTTTTTTTTTTTTTTTTTTTTCTAATTACGACATTTGGTAGACTTGGGGTTCAATAAGGTAGCTCGTTAATTGCTGCGTTTAGCATTATAGCAGTTCTTGTGGTGGTATGAACTCGCACTTGTAATCGGATAGGTAGCAAAACTCCCTTACGTCAAGTTGCGGTTGTGCTGGGCGATTACTGGCTCTTTAAGGCTTTGGGGTTGATCTGAATACCTAAAGTTTCCGTGAGCTATAGTGACGCCTGTATTGACGAATTTGTTTGCTACTTCCGTGTTTTAGTGCGTGCTACATTGTTGTCATTAGTATTTGCCACTTCTAGGCTACTATCAATAAACATTCGCCTGATCCGGCGTTTTGTTTATGGATTTGAGTGACGGTAGGTTATTCCTTAAGTCACGTTGTTCTGTGGTGTCAGAACTTGTTAATGCCGCTGGTTCCGTCTGTGATCACGGTGTTACTAATTTCCTTATGTGCTGAGTTGCGCATTTTGTTTTCGTGGTGTGTTAATCCCCTGCAGACAGTGCCCATTGCATTCCGTTTGTTTAACCCGTCTGTTTAATTAACTGAAAATGTCCAGAGTTAATGAATTTATTGAGGCTCCTTCAGAGGAGGCACTTGAGTATTTAACTAAAGACGAGTTGTTGGTACTTGCACACCATTATAATATTGAAGTTACTGCCGGTGAGAAGCGTATTAAGGAAAACGTTAAAGCTTCGGTAAAAGCTATTCTCATTGATTTAAACATTCTCCCAGAACTTTCAAACATGGCTGAGAAGGTGGAGGAGGAGGAGTTTGAGACTGAATCTCTCTTTCAACCCACAGGGGTCAGTGATGAGTCGATAAGACTGGAGAGGCTTAAACGGCTTGATATTGAGTCCAAGAAATTAGAAATTGAATCAAAAAAGCTGGAAATTGAGGCGAAAAAATTAGACCTAGAAACCTTGAGACTAAATTCCTCACTTCCAGCCTCTCCTCCTGTTTTTGATGTGGGCAGACACATTAAAATGGTACCTCCATTCTTTGAAAAAGACGTAGAGACGTATTTCTCTCATTTTGAGCGTGTGGCCACCTCTTTGAAATGGCCTAATAACGTGTGGACTCTTATGTTGCAATGTGTGTTAACTGGGAAGGCCCAGAGTACGTATGCTTCTTTGCCATCCGATGAAAGTCGGGATTATGAGTTGGTTAAACGTGCAATACTGCGTGCTTATGAGCTAGTGCCGGAAGCCTATCGGCAGCGCTTCAGGAACTGTAAGAAACTAGATAAACATACCTATGTAGATTTCGCCCGTGAGAAGGAGATCTTGTTTGATCAGTGGTGTACTTCTCAAAAGGTAGAAACAAAAAATCAACTTCGTGAGCTGATCCTCATAGAGGAGTTCAAAAACTGTGTGCCTGATGTTGTAGCCACCCATTTGCATGAGCACAAAGTATTGAAGCTCTCTGATGCTGCTGTGCTAGCTGATGAGTTTATCTTGACTCATAAGGTCACATTTAGTGAGAGACCATGGTAAGTATAAGCCCAGAGGCCGTTTCCCCCGTTCTGAGGTTCGTCCTGCGGAGGCTACTGTGGCTGTTAAAAGTGACAGTTCTACTCCTGATAAGACAAATTTATTCTGTAAATACTGCAAAAAGACAGGACATATGATTGCAGATTGTTTTATTCTTAAAAAGAGGAAGAAAGATGTTAAACCTATGGGTTTGGTTGTTTCCTCTCAGTCTCCTTTCGACATGGTCGGGTCAAACACTGAGTTTTTTAAGGAGCAAGATTCTCAGACTCGTAAGTATGAGCATTGTGACACTCAAACGGAGTATGCACCATTTATCACGGATGGCTATGTATCATTGTCAGGTCTGCAGGAAAACATGCCAGTACGCATTCTCCGTGACACGGGAGCAGCCCAGTCCTTCTTGTTGGATGGTGTGCTTCCCCTTTCTGAGAAAACGTCCACTGGCACGCATGTACTGGTGCGAGGGTTGGAGATGGGTTTTGTTGATGTTCCTTTACATAGAATCCATCTCATCTCTGACCTGATCACTGGAAATGTTGTTGTGGGGGTGCGTAAAAACCTACCAGTGCCCGGCATTACATTCCTCCTGGGTAATGATTTGGCCGGGGGAAATGTGTGGGGGCACTCTTCAACACCACCTGAGGTTGTCCCTGTGCCCCTGGTGCCTGAAGGTCCTGATGAATGTGCCCAAATGTATCCGGAAGTCTTTCCTACCTGTGTGCTAACTCGCTCTATGGTGAAACAACTACAGTCCAGTGTTAAGAGTGAGGATACAGAAGTTGATCTGAGCCATACTTTTCTCATGTGCCCTGACATGTCTGTGTCTCCCACAGCTCCGTTATCTGCTCCTGTGACATTGCCAACGGTGGAGGTGGAGAGTGTAAAAATTAGTGAGGTGCCCTTAGCCCGTGAAACTCATTTCTGCCCAAAGCGCTGATCCCTCACTTACTTCTCTGTATGAGACCGTCCATACTGATCAGGACATTGATGCAATTACTCAGGGTTACTTTTTGAAAGATGGCATCTTGATGAGGAAATGGAGGCCACGCACTAGTTCAGATGAGTGGGATGTCGTTTCCCAAATTGTCATTCCTGTGGGTTATAGACCACAGATTTTGAGTGTGGCACATGATGGTCTAGCTGGGCATCTGGGGGTAAACAAGACCTATAGTCGCATTCTCCGACATTTCTTTTGGCCTGGGTTGAAGCAGGATGTAGCCCAGTTTTGTAAATCCTGCCATGTCTGTCAAGTAGGTGGAAAACCGAACCAGACAATTTCGCCTGCTCCACTTTATCCGATACCAGTCATTTGTGAACCTTTTGAGCACGTCCTCATTGACATTGTAGGGCCACTCCCTAGGTCACGACATGGACACCAATACCTGTTAACAATCATGTGCGCTGCTACTCGGTTCCCCGAGGCTATTCCTTTACGGAACATTACTGCTAAAACAGTTGTGCGTGGGCTAACCAAGTTTTTCTCTGTGTTCGGGCTTCCAAAGATCATTCAAAGTGATCAAGGTTCGAATTTTATGTCGCGCATATTCACACAGATCCTTCAGCAGCTCCAGATTAGGCACAATGTTTCCAGCGCTTATCATCCAGAGAGTCAGGGGGCCTTGGAACGGTTCCATCAGACCCTTAAATCGATGTTGCGCATTTATTGTCTTGAGCTGGGTAAGGATTGGGAGGAAGGTGTTCCGTGGCTGCTCTTTGCATCTAGAGAGGCAGTACAGGAGTCTTTAGGTTTCAGTCCTGCTGATCTAGGTCCAATACGCGGTCCTTTGACCTTATTAAAGGAAAATTGGGTAAAAGACAGCCCTCAGCATAACCTGCTGAATTATGTGAGTGAGTTCCGCTCCAGACTACACAGAGCCTGTGAGTTAGCGCAGCAGAATTTGAAAATCGCACAAGGAAAAATGAAATCCTGGTACGATCGCAAAGCGGAAAGCAGACGGTTCGAACCTGGTGATAAAGTTCTGGTTTTGTTGCCCATCATTGGTTCGGCCCTGCAGGCTCGGTTTAGTGGGCCTTATGTGATAGAACGGCGGCTATGTGATCATTACCCCTGATAGGCGGAGGCGTACGCAGGTCTGTCACGTTAACATGCTCAAGCCCTACTATGAAAGACAACCTTCGAGTCCTCCTGACCTGGTACTGCACGCTAGCTCAAAGCCCTCGGTGGTAACTGCTGCTGGCGATGTTGAAACTCCGCCTTCTCATCCTTCGTCTTCCTCTGTCTGTCTAACTGTCACTACCTCGTGCCCGGAAGGGATGCTAGGGACAATTACACCACTCTCGGAGGAGAGTGCGGAGGAAGTTGTTGTTCCCTCACGATGTGTTGTTGAAGGCCGTTTAACAAATTCTGAAATGCTTGTTGCCCTCTCAGATAATCTACCTCATTTGTCAAGTGAGGAGCGAGACGACATCATTCACTTGGTTGAGTCGTATCCCTGCCTTTTCCAAGACGTGCCCAGTCGCACCACTGTCATTGAGCATGACATAGAAGTAGGATGTAACTTGCCCATTAAACAACATGCGTATAGGGTGAACCCTATTAAACAGCAGCTGTTGCGCAATGAGGTTGACTATTTGCTTAAGCATGATTTAGCTGAACCGAGTTCTAGTGCTTGGAGTTCTCCCTGTCTGCTTGTAAAGAAACCCGATGGGTCTTACCGTTTTTGTACTGATTATCGTCGTGTTAATTCGGTGACCAAACCTGATTGTTATCCCCTACCGCGGATGGATGATTGTGTTGACCGAGTGGGTTCTGCCATATTTGTTAGTAAATTCTATCTACTAAAGGGATATTGGCAAGTCCCCCTGTCAGCCCGTGCTAAAGAGATCTCTGCATTTGTGACGCCTAATCATTTTCTGCAGTATAAAGTCATGCCTTTTGGGATGCGAAACGCACCTGCCACATTTCAGCGTTTGGTCAATCATGTTTTGTCAGGTCTTCATGGTTGTGAAGCCTACCTTGATGTAATTGTGTACAGCTCATCATGGTCAGAACATCTTTGTCAGATTCAGGACCTCTTTGATCGCCTATCTGCTGCTTCCCTCACCATTAATCTTGCGAAGTGTGATTTTGGTAAAGCCACCGTCACTTATCTTGGTAAAATTGTGGGGAGGGGGCAGGTCCGTCCTCTGGGAGCAAAGATCGAGGCCATTTGTCAGTTCCCTATTCCGACAAACCGCAGGGAGTTGCGTGGGTTCCTTGGTATGGCGGGTTACTATAGGAACTTTTGTAAGAATTTTTCTTCAGTTGTTGTCCCTTTGACAAATCTTCTTAGCCCAAAATTAGATTTTTTATGGTCTGATTCCTGCCAACAAGCGTTCGAGAGTGTGAAAGCCCTCATGAGTAGAGCTCCAGTGCTGTCTGCCCCTGATTTCACGAAGCCTTCTCGGCTTGCGGTGGATGCGAGTGACTTTGGTGCGGGTGCTGTCCTTCTCCAGGTTGATCAAGATGATGTTGAGCATTCGATATGCTATTTTTCACGAAAGTTTAATTGTCATCAACGCAATTATTCCACCATTGAGAAGGAGGCGCTTGCCCTGGTACTCGCCCTACAACACTTTGAGGTTTATGTCAGCTCATCCTCTCCGGTTATCATCTATACAGACCATAATCCTTTGGTGTTTTTGGACCGTATGAAGAATGCTAACCAACGTCTCATGCGTTGGAGTTTGGTATTGCAAGCCTTTGATTTAGAAATTCATCACATACGTGGTAAAGACAACGTCGTGGCTGACGCTCTGTCTCGAGTCTAGAGAATTGCTATATCCCTCGTGTTGCTGTTTTCGAGTTCTTTCTCTCTATCTGTCTTTGACCTGCTCTCTCTCACGTATTGTATCCCTAGGCGCCAGGGCTACAGACGATGGTGGTTGAGCGTGAAGTTGTGAGTATGTGGACCTGGTGGGGGGAAGAATATATTAAAGATCTATAAAATGACTACCATCAGCTCGCCTCTCCTTACCTCGGATCTGCATGACCACGTTTTAACTTTGTAGGTGCGATGTCGGGGGTAGGTTGGTAAACGAGGGGGGGGGAAGGATTATTATTTGTTTGAGTAAATGCCCTAAAGTGCATTACCTCTAAACTACTATGTAGTGTTATGATATTTATCATTTATTATTAGTTACTGTCTCCACTTGGTAATTATTGTTTGTTATAGCTGCTGAGTATATGGTTGCATGTATTTTGCTTATTTGGCTTCCTCTTTGTAGGAAACCTTTTAAGGGGGGAGGTGTTATGTGCGTATGTGGGGTGTGTGTCTCTCGCTCTCTCGCTCTCTCGCTCTCTCGCTCTCTCGCTCGCTCGCTCTCTCGCTCGCTCGCTCTCTGTAGCTCTCTGTAGCTCTCTGTAGCTCTCTGTAGCTCTCTGTAGCTCTCTGTAGCTCTCTGTAGCTCTCAGATTGCTTAATTGGTGATTGGCAGTGGGAAGAGCTACACCTGTTACAAGTAGATTGCACCTGATAGACTAGGATATATATACTACAGCCCTGTGATCCTGCTGGGTCCTCTACACAGACGGGCCTGGAGGATCACCCCATCTGTTTGCTACCTCATCATTTACCATTATACTAAATTCATTCATTGTTGTACTGAGATGTGGATACTTGCAGTTATCTTCAAAGTGCATTGTGAAATTTGTCTAAATTCTGGATTAAATCATTATTGTTGAATCTCTCTTGTTAGACTCCATTTTATGTTGTTGTTTGCCTGTGGCTAGCCATAACATATACATAAAGCTTAAATAAATAAAATAATAAGAATATACAGCTGGCCGAGTCAGGTAGAGGAGTGAAGCTATGTATACATTGGGGTAAACAGCCACACTTTTGGGGGGAGAGTGTTAAAGTCAAGCTATGCTAACAGATACCAGCAGATTCATGGTTCAAATAAAGAAACGCTAGATGGTTTACCACATTCAAGTTTCTAAAATGGTTACTTGACGTCAAGAAAGCTGTTCGCTTAACAGTTTAAAATAGATATGACAACTGAGTCAATGGAAAATTAAGACCAACAGTCACAGACAACCAGAAAGAATGAGATATAAACAGCATTTGGCTTTTTAAAAAAATTGTGAATATTTGTATCTTCAATTGGTTAATATCAACAGCGATGCTCAACATTTGTGATTGTGCATACTCTGGCCCAGTACCATACAAGTTGTGAAAAAGATTTTTCTCCTGAGGATAGCAACATCAACCCCCAGGTAAAACCACAGCCAATTTTCTGCAACTTACATGCCCACCCAATGTCCATGCTTTCAGATGAGTGTCACCGTTTATATGAGCTGTTTATCTTAATCCATTAATTAAATTGCAATTAAAATCCATAAGCCTACTTCTATTTTAAAACATCAAATAAGCATGATCCTAACTGGTATGCGTCATAATTCTGGGTCAAATAAAAAGAAAGGTAGCTGGGGAGAATTCCCAAAATTGTCTTATAAATGAAAACATACCTGTGGCTAAGTCAATGCATAAATATGGTGATACAAAATGGGTAGACTGCCACACGTAACCTAGTAATCTAGACAACACAAACTACCCAAGAATAAAACCCTGCTTAACCCCTGTACACAAACAAGTGTTTTCTAATGGTCTCTTGACATTTATATGTAATAAAAATATATTCTAACATAAAAAGTGTCTACTCCAGCATTAACCTCCCTTTGCATCTTACAATGATGCACATTGCAATAATTGCTGTGTTCTAATATTTCTCCAAATTAAAGTCGCATACGGTAACACAAGAGGTCTTCTGGCACGAGTGAGCTGATAGGTACGATCTGAGAGCTGGGAGTTGGGATGAGAGAGCTACGAGGTGGGAGCACTGAGCTCACTCAAGCTCCAAGGTGCGAGGTGCGAGCTTGGATCAGCAAACTGAGAGCTGGGAGCTGGGAGTTCGGCTCTAGGTGCAAGCTCAGAGCTACGAGCTCACTGCTCACATTTGAGGATTGAACTTTAATGCAATAATTTTCTTATTCTATTTTGTTTTCCCTTCGTGCTACTGATGTAATAAACAATACATTCCCCAAGCTCATTTAAAATCGACAATGATCTTTTGATTATGCTGCTCTTTAATACACTGTGCAGGTGTTCTTACCTGTGTGCTGAGCTCCTGGGCTGTTGAGTGAGGTCTGGCCCAGTGTGCTGTACACATCTTGGTATGGAGAGGCCAGGTCAGTGTATATGCCTTCTGAATCTTTGGAGACTGTAGATGCAGCCATTTCTGACAACTTCTGCTAGTGCTCTGTCCAGTATTTCTCTTTATATATTTTGTGTCACTGTGGTCTGTGGTACTTGAACAGAAAATAAACTCGCATCGAGAGATCAGGAAGCTGATCAAGGCTCGACATTAACACCCGCCACCCCCCAAAAGCCATCTGAAATGAAATACTACATGATACTACAACTCCCATGAGTGATGGGAGCACACAGTGTGCACATCCCAATGGCCATCTACTTCACCCCTCTCTAGCTTCCTCTGTTCGATAAGGTGAACTCAACCAAAATAAAACAGCCACACACAGCACTGCATATCCAAATGTGTGTAGGCTATACCTGTACTCACTGCAGCTTCAAAGTGTTTGTTTAATGACCCCAGCAGAGAGCGATTCAAGTTCTCCAGTTCTGATCGGGAAACGAAGAGCTGACAATAATTGCAGCATCAAACACAGAAAACAGCAATGGTTCAGTAAGGAGCATGCATTTTATGCAAATGAAAAAAAATGCAAAAGGTAGAAAAAAGAAAATATAGTTCTAAAGAGAATGTGATTACAGCTGGTCTATTTATTATTTTTACACAGGTTCATAGTCACAATATAAGAGCACTAATTAAAATTTTCCAGTTTTTCAAATTTTCGAATACACTCATGAGACATGATGAAATCACACTTAAATTTGAACAATCTTTTCTGAGATTGATTTCCATCTTGTTGATCCCGCGATAACACAATTAAAATGCCTTTCTCCTGCTCCAGATGTTACACATGATATAGCATAGAAAGCTGTGCTACAGATCCAGGGCCAGGATTGAGTAGCAGCTTAGCATGTACAGGAAGCCGAAGTACCAGCTTTGTGATCACCAATAAACAACAAATAAAACAGCATCATCAGAAGACAGCGTATTTCTTAGAAAACAGTAAGTTTATTTCTAAAAATAAAAAAAGATGTGATCAAATAATAGCGAGGACCTTCTTTGCTTTGGTTTGTGTTTGCATGTTTACATGGTTTGCACTCTTCTTTAATTTCTGTCTTCCATTGTTTCACGTTTCATATTAATTTTTTATCACACTTATCCTATCCTGAGTTTTTTTAAAAACCTATTTTATACGCAGCCACAGGGTGGCAGTGTTACCTTTCAGTTTATGAGTACAAAAGCAATAATGAAAGACATGGCAAAAATGATAAACAAAATGGCATTTGTTCATTTCTAAACTTTAATACTCAATGCATAAATAATATACTTTCACATAAATGGACTGCATTTATATAGCGCTTTATCCAAAGCGCTTTACAATTTATGCCTCTCATTCATCAGAGCAGTTGGGGGTTAGGTGTCTTGCTCAGGGACACTTCGACATGCCCAGGGCGGGGATCGAACCAGCAACCCTCCGACTGCCAGACAACCGCTCTTAATTCCTGAGCTATATTCACAATATTTTAAACTCAAATGAATAACATTAAACATTAGTGTGCACCTGACATAACAATGAGTACAAAGTTAATGTCAGTGTGGCAAAGTAATGCTGTTTCTGTTGTATGGTTAAAAAATACTAACCATCAATGAATTTAACAGAGCATTCATCATTTTTATTTGTAACTGAATAGAAATTTCCGTTTTGTGTGTTCGAGAGCGAGAGAGAGTGTGTGTGTGTGTGTGCATGTGTGTATGTGTGTTCGTGTGCACGCACTGTGTTTAATTTATAAAATGCATGATTTGCTATATATTTAGTGACATTATAATAGGAGGCAAGGGGACTTACTTCTCTTGGATTGATTTTGACTGTTTCATGACATCAAGTGACATCATGAGTTATGTCACAGTTAGCCTAGCATCCTGAATAAGCATGTTTAATTTCACCCTTTATAATGTTAGCTATTAGCCTGGTGACATTATTGGTTATGTCACTGTAGCAGTCGGTCCGCCGGAGAGGTGGATTGGTCTCGGTTGTGCCGGCTGGTGGAGAGAGCACACGCACCTGGGTTGTGTTAGCTAATTAGCCCAGGGGCTTAAAGGTGTGCTGCTCTCCACAGTTCGGGGCCTAGATCGGGAGCTAAAACCGAGGGAGCAGTTATGATTTTCATTTTGTTTTATTTTGAGCACTGAAAAGGAAAGGAATTCTCAGCTTGGATTCTGGAGGAGCTGGACCTGGAAGGCGGGTCGGCTACAAAGCAGGGAACTGAAAAGTTGCTACTGTTTTACTTTCTTTTGTCTTTGTTATTTTAGCTTGTTTTAGTTTATTGTTTTTGCCCAGAACCCATGAGGGGGAAGGGTGAAGGTGTCCGTTTATTTTATTTCATGTTTGTGTGTGCGTGCTCTCTCTCCAGGCGACATTACGGGTGTTCCCTGGTACTGCCGCATCGCTCCTCCAGGGGGGTCACGCTTGGCATGTGACAGTTTGGTGCCGAAACCAGGGAGGGAGCGGTCTCGGCGTAAGCCGAATTAGCCTTCGGCTGAATTCTCTGGTGGAAGGTGTGGAGCAGTCGGTCCGCCGGAGAGGCGGATTTGTCTCGGCTGCGCCGGCTGGAGGAGAGAGCACACGCACCTGGGCTGCGTTAGCTAATCAGCCCAGGGGCTTAAAGGCGTGCTGCTCTCCACAGTTCGGGGCCGAGGCCCGGAGCTAACACCGAGAGTGCTGCTATGATTTTCCTTTTGCTTTTGTTTGGGCACTTAAGTAAACTGCACGGTTTCGTGCTTGTTTACTTAAGTCATAGAGTCACATACCACTTGTTTATTTGTGGGTACGGGTGGTTTTTGGCTTTAGGTCACAGCCTCTGTTTGGAGAGCCTTTATGAGATACTGAGTAAATAGGTACTGAGAGCTCTTTCTATTGGCAGATACTTTTACACAATGAACACATAAGACATCAACTTTAGTAGCAAAGTGACAGCTGTTCTCAATTTTAATATAAAGGTACAGTATCACAACCACATAATGAGGACCATTTTAAATATGTTCTTTAATTTTTTTAAACTTACAGTATGTCCAGAACAAATAATGTGATAGCTTGAATATACTCTGCATGTACAGTCATTTCAGTGCATTTAAAAAAGCTTAGTCTCACAGACACATTTCTAGTTAAAATAGCAGTATGTATGTATTTCCAACATTAACGGCAACATTGTGGTCTGCTTATTGGTCCTGTGTTTGACCGTCAAACCTGCCATGTTCAACTGCCTCTCACAAGGTAAAATAACCAAAAACATACAATGAAAAAAATGGTTTAGGGGAGCAGAGCATTCGTTTCACAGATCCATTGCTCCTTATTATAACAGTAATAAGCAGCCCATCCATTCTTCTCAATGAAGGCACAATCATACCCACTTTGATCAGCTGGCTTTCCACTCCCCCAGAATCTGAAAAGAAAGCAAAGACTGAGACACAGAAGCTCTACTTCTCTGCGGTTTTCTACAGAGATACAGGGACTCCTTCTCATTCTCTGTCTATTGCCGTCAGTGATACAGAGAGTTCAGACAGCGTAATTATATATCTTGTTGGAAGATAATTCTGGATTAACTGTACTCATTAAATCAACCTCATCATACAAACAGAGCAATATTAAAGATAAAAGGGGTAAAGTACACATATGCACTATCATAACCAGAAATATATCCAGTGACATATTTCACTGCAGTAACACAAACCTAAGACTGGCTTCCATCAGAAAAACATTCATATTTCTGATCTGCCTAGATGTTGTTTCAAATTATACAGGATTGTGTCTGTCTATAATTTTTATCATTTTAATTTTAATTTGTGTAAGAATTCTTACCCTTTCTGCAGAGGGGTTTCATCCACCCAGAGCCAGTTACTCTTAAATTCTGAGCGACTCAGTCCAATCCAGGCATGGGATTTTGCCATGTTGGTGATGAACCGCTGAAAACAAGCACAGAATGACCCTCACTGCTCTCTCTGTGGATGTAGACACTGAGAGACAAACAGCCCACACTGACACTTCCTCGATCTGAGAGATACTGTGATATGTTCTGAGTAAGGACCCAGACGCAGACCAGGGAAATCCAAAAAAACGTTGTCTTTATTCAGTCCAAGGTTCGAAGCCAGGTAATCAGAGAGAGGACGGTGCCGAATCGAGTTTCCAAAATAGTGAAAAGACAGGCAAAAAATCAAAAACCAGGAGATCAGAATGGCGAGGGTACAAAGGGACAGGCAAAAGAGAAGTCAAGGCAAAGCGAAGGTCAAACCAGAAGCCAACAAAACCAAAAGGGGCAGGCAAACTCGAAGTCGGGCAAAGGGATGTCGCAGGAATCTCGATAGACAAAGGCTTACTAACAATCGGCACAATGAATTCGATCAACGTTCTGACTCTGAGCTGGTGGAAAAGACTGACATTTATACACTGGGGAAGGTAACAATCAAGGAGGGGCTAAGTGAGTGAGGGAGGAGTAACAAACAACATCCAGGTGAAGAACATTAGGAAAACTAATTCAATGACAGGGGACTGACAAAACGCGGACTGGAATCACAGACAACAATGATAATAGACGGCCTGGGTGAAGCAGGTAAAACACGTGCAGAGAGAGAGGTGCAGTTAGAGCAAGAGACAGGTGCAGGCAATTGCAGAACTCGGCGTTAGAGCAGGCTAGAAAGAAAAGGGGCGGAGCTACAGCGCAGCATGGAAAAGGGGAGACTGGTTAATGTATTAGTATAGTGATCTAAACTATCAAAAACCCAAAACTAGTGTGTGTTAGTCCATTAGTAATATTCACATGTTAGTATATTAGTGAGGTTAGTACTTTACAATCTATAAGTTAGTAGGGATTAGTAGAAATTAGTAAAACTAGAAATAAGCAGGAAGTAAAGCGAGACTGGAAAGAAGGGGGGAAACCACGAAAACCCGGAACCACCCGAATAGTGAAATCACACAAGTACAGGGGAGTGAAGCAGCTCAGGGAACACAGACACAGAGACAGTACTGGGGAGACAAGTGACCGGGAATACAGACAATATACTGAGCTACAGCATGAGCCACACCCCACTGATATATGCGATTCACTCATAGTGTTAATATTGAACACGTTAGATTGTAAGAACCAACACAAGATGAGAAACATAATTACATTTGCAGTGGCTACTTATGGATGTATGTTGCCAGTTTTATCTCCAACCACTCACTCACTGTCTCATTCATTAATTCATTCCCAGAGCCTTACCTGTTCCTCTTCACTCTCTATAATCACCAGGTCAGCTCCCCGTTTAATGCAGTCACTGCGACTGTCCGTCCAGGTCTTTCTCTCAGTAGAGAAGTAGTAACATTTGAAGGAGAACTGCTCCCAGCCCTGTGGACAGGGTTTACACACTCTGCCTGTACAGGAAGAACAGGCAGCAGACTCTGAGAATTACATTTTCATATGTAATAGTGTAAATGTAAATGCTTTTCTGCAGATGAACAACAGAGTAGCACCACTCACTCTGTGAACTGGAGGGACAGTACTGCTCCAAATAGGGGAGTTTCTTAAATATTGCATTGTAATTTCTCTGTTGTTGGACCTTCTCTTCATTCATGGTGCTGCAACTGGTTTTGAGCTTGTCCAGGTCTCTCTCCAACATTGAATATTTGCCTGATTGAATTGTATTTAATACACAAGGAGAAGGGCAATCCTTAGAATAAAATTATCAAAAAATATGACCACTTATCAGGATGACACAGACCACTGTGCTAACTTGTGGAAACAGAAGCTCAAAGCCATAGGCTGACCTCATCATTTAGGTTTGTGCACTGTGAATGAAGAAATATAGGAAACTAGGAAAAAAATAAATAAAAGTTGAGTGAAATTTAAATTTGTGTTGTTAAATCAATGTATTAATTTACACAGTGTTAGAGAATTATGAACAATTTTTTTTTATTTGGGCTCTGTAAGAATATTGCAGTATATATTTGACAGTATATATGAAAAAATATCTATATACAGATGGGTGACAAATTATATTTTAAATTTTTTTAAATATATACATTTTTTATGTAAATTATAGAATCAACACTACAATAAAGATCTATCATGCAACAAAAAAAAATGCATTTCAGGATGAAGTGTTTGCTTCTAGTCCAAATTTAATGCGTCTCAATTACATTGTCGAACTGTGTTTTGCTAAGCATGTTGAGTGGTATTTGAAAAAAATAATGACCAAAAGTGATCAAGGCATCAACATCACATATTAGCTCTTATGTCGCAACTTATTTATTACTTATATTCATTTTTTCTTAAAATAGAATGCACATCAACAGCTGGGTGAAAATATAGGGGATTAGCCAAAAGCAATATCCTGCATATGTCAGCCTCACTATATGATATTCATTTGTAAAATGACAGAACAGATTTGTTTTTTACTTTAAAATGACAGTTTACTAGGATCACAGGAGGAACAGGCAGCAGACTCTGAGAATTACATTTTCATATGTAATAGTGTAAATGTAAATGCTTTTCTGCAGATGCACAACAGAGTAGCACCACTCACTCTGTGAACTGGAGGGCCAGTACTGCTCCAAGAAGGCAAGTTTCTTAAATATTTCATTGTACTTACCCTGTTGTTGGACCTTCATGGTGTTGCAACTGGTTCTGAGCTCCTCCAGGTCTCTCTCCAACATTGAATAGTTCTCTGATTGATTTGTATTTAATACACAAGGAGAAGGGCAATTCTTAGAAAAAAATTATCAAAAAATATGACCACTTATCAGGATGACACAGACCACTGTGCTAAATTGTGGAAACAGAAGCTCAAAGCCATAGGCTGACCTCATCATTTAAGTTTGTGAACTGTGAATGAAGAAATATAGGCATACTAGTAAAGAAAAATTTTAAAGTTGAGTGAAATTTAAATTTGTGTTGTTAAATCAATGTATTAATTTACACAGTGTTGGAGAATTATGAACAGTTTTTTTGTTTATTTGGGCTCTGTAAGAATATTGCAGTATATATTTAACAGTATATGTGAATGAATAAATATCTATATATCTACAGATTTTCATATGTAATAATGTAAATGTAAATGCTTTTCTGCAGATGCACAACAGAGTAGCACCACTCACTCTGTGAACTGGAGGGCCAGTACTGCTCCAAAAAGAGGAATTTCTTAAATATTTAATTGTACTTACTCTGTTGGTGGACCTTCTCTTTATTCGTGGTGCTGCAATTGCTTCTGAGCTTTTCCAGGTCTCTCTCCAACATTGAATAGTTCCCTGATTGACTGGTATCTAATACACAAAGGGAAATGCATTCTTTAGGAAATAAAAGTATTGATTAAGGACATTTACCGAAATTCACCACAGTTCAGTATGATACAGACCACTGTACTAATCTTTGGAAACAAAAGCTCAGAGCCACATCATTTTTTAGGTTTGTGGCCTGTGAATGAAGAAATTTAGGCAAACTATGAAAAAAGTATTTTAAAAAGTTGAGTGAAATTTTAATTGTGTTGTAAAATCAATGTATTACTTTTATTACTTTACACAATGTTGGAGAATTATGAATAACCATTGTTTATTTGGGCTCTGTAAGACTATTTTAGTATATATGTGTCACGGTACGGGTGCTGGGACCCAGGCGCAGAGTGGGAAAAAACCACGAAACTCCAAAAGGGAAAAATTAACAAAGACTTTACTAACAGGCAAACAAACAGGGAACAAACAAGGCCACAATGGGCAAAACCACAAACTCAAAAAATATCTAAACAAAGCAGAAAACAAGAGGGACTCACAAATACAGGCAGGGCAGAACACGGTCAGGGCAGAACGCAGGCAGGCAGAGCACAAGGGTAATTCAAACAGGTAGGTCAAACACATACAAGTAAGGAACAAAACACAAACAGGTAAAAAAAAAAAAAACAGGCAGGTACAAAGGGTCTGAAACATCGGAAACAAACACAAACAGGTAAAAAACGCAGGCAGGTACAAAGGGTCAGAACAAACGCAACTCGGGGACAAACACAAGTCAGAACAAACGCAGGCAGGTAAATACGGTTTGCAAACAGAGATTGGAAACAAACACAAGTCAGAACAAACGCAGGCAGGTAAATACGGTTTGCAAACAGAGATTGGAAACAAACACAAGGAACCAGCACCTGAGTCAAGGGAACAGAGAACTTAAATAGACAAGGGGTAACAAGACACAGGTGAACTCAAAACAATCAAACCAAAAAAGGAGGGGATAACAAGACACAGGTGAACTCAAAAAACAATCAAACCAGAAGGAGGGGATAAGACACAGGTGGGAACAATGATGGAATAACGAGACAACCAATAATACAATTAACAGGGGGGGAACAGGACACAAAACAGAAGTGCCGCCATCTGGTGGCCCAACAGGGAAAACGCAGACAGGAACACCGGAACATGACAATATGTGAATGAAAAAAAATTATATATATATATATATATATATTTATACTTATATATATATATATATATGCATACAGATGGGTGACAAGTTACATAAATTATATAATTTTATAAATATATACATTTATTTATATACAGTATATATATATAACAAAAAATATGCAAAAAGTGCATTTCATGAGCAAGTCTTTGCTTCTCGTCCAAATTAAAAATGTCTCAATTACATTGTCAAACTGTGTTTTGGTAAGAATGTTGAATGGTTTTTGAAAAAAATAATGGCCAGCAATGATCAAGGCATCAACATCACATATTAGCTCTTATGTACTAACTTATTTATTATTTGTAAATGTATATAGTTTTTTTTTAATAGAATGTTTATAAACTGCTGGATGAAAATGAAAGGGATTGGCCAGAAGCAATACCCTGAATCCCACTATATGAAATTAATTTGTAAAATGGCAAAACCGATCTGTTTTTTACTTTTAAATGACAGTAAAGAGACACAGACAGTTACTCACAGAGGACACACAGGACTAATGTGGCAGCCAGTAAGAGAGCACACAGCAGCCCCAGACACACTGCAGCCCGTCTGTAGGGATGTGAGCTTTGCCCACTGTGCCCTGTGGTCAAGAAAACAGACCAGTTAAGCAGAATGTTTCATTTCCTTGATGTTTTATATAGCTGTTCTTGTAGCTAGTCTTTTTTCAATTTCAAACCAAACATACTGCAGTAAAGTTTTACAACAGCAAATAAAAATCCACTACTGCAAACTCTGATATTCACCTACGTAACTACCAAATATTCACAAAATAAAAATACAGCAGGTCTGCACTCCTAAATGAATATAAGAGTGTGGGCCTACTCCATTTCGATCTCAATTTTATGTGACTACATTAGGTCAAAAAATGTTCAACTCTTCAGAAGAAAAGCAAGTGTGTGGGATGTAAGACTCTGCCCATTGGGGGTCAGATAAGGTTCTGTTCTAATATATTGTTTCTGTGCGTGTGTGTGTGTGCGCGCGCGTGTGTGTGTGTGTTTGTGCTTTCTTCACCATTCTCATCAAAAGTTTACATTTCCTGTTGAATGATGCATCACACACTAAAGGGCATGTGTTCCTGTTAACACTAACATGTTTAAACAATTGCTGTGTTACATCTAGACCTACATTTTCAAATGGCATGGAAGACAGCATTAAAATGGATGGGATAGACACACATCAAGAGGGGAAGACAGAAGGAGGAAAATGAAAAATAGTGGAACTGGAGGATGCGCTTGTGGAAGGAGAGGAAGGAGAAAACTTGAGATTTTGTTTTGGTGTCACGTCAGTTTCACAAAGCTGTACTTATTATACTTTCAAAATAGAATAGAGTACGGGGCTCCTGTGTGGCTCATTCTGTTAAGGAACTGTGACTGACAGCCCTGCAGAGAAATGCACAACTGACATCACCCAAAGAAAAGACTGTTTGAGACAGAATCTAATCGCACACTAGGGCTGGTCAATCTGGCACCTGTGGTCCAACTGTTGAGCTGCACATAAAGTGTCTTCCTCCAACTCCCCTCTGCTAGGGCTGGACTACGGCGTGATAAGAAGCAGTGGCTGACATCCTGTGCTTTGGAGGAGACCACATCCTTCTCTGCACTCTTCCAAAACGATAACGAGGTTTCAGCAATAAGCGATGAAGATGCATTCAAACTCGGAAAAAAGTGGGAAAGCACTTAAAAATACATAAATAAATATATAATAAAATAGAATAGTTATTGTCTATGTCAAAATAATTTTGTCTCTTTGACTTCAAAGAAGACGCATAAACATATCCTCAACTAACACTAAACATTTCAAGAACACTGGGGAGACTCAGCATAGATTTCTGTTTGGTTGTGAGATAACAGGACAAGAACATTCCTCAAAAAGTCTCATAACATAACATGTCACATACAAACCTACTGGGAACATCCACTAATGGTTTTATTTGTCATTAAAAAGTACATGCCAACTCAAGATGCCATGCTTATTGTTTTCTAAAATAGTTAGTACACATCATTAAACCAAACTATTACCATTTTACAAGGCCAATCCATTGAGCCTGTAACTAGCTATACTTACGGTTCTTACTTGATGGTCAGCTCTCTTTTAACTATCATTCCAACATCTGGTTAAGAAACTCAAGTTGAAGTTGGGTTTTTACTTTAGAAATAAATCGAGTTTCTCTGTAAATGTACATTTGTCAAAACTACCTTATTGCCGGTTCGTGATTATGGTGAAGTATATAACATGAACGCACATACCTATCATCTTCACATAATAGGCAAAGTGTATCATGGAGATTTATCACAAGTAGAAGCCTCACTCATCATTGCTGACTGTACTCAGTGGTTGGTTGGCTCGCCCTATCCATGCATCGATTTGGCCACAGGTATGTTTTCATTTATAAGACAATTTTGGAAATTCTTCCCAGCTCTCTTTCTTGTAATTTGACCCGGAATTATGGTGCATACCAGTAAGGATAACAGAAACTTTGATAACAAAGTTTCCTACTGTCCGTACTGAGCTAGGTAAAAAGGCTTTTAAGTTCTCTGCACTATCTGCCTGGAATAGCTTACAGAGGGAGGGTCGGCTCACAGACCTGGTTACTTTTTGAGAATTTAAATCAGTTATAAAAAGCAGAGAACTTCATGCAATTGGTCACTACGACTGTTTTTTAACTTACTATATTTTTATCTATATTTTATTACTGATTTTATTAGTATTTATTTGTGTGTTTGGGTATCTAAGTGTGTGTGAAACAGGGCATGGCTGTAACAGCCACACTTTTGGGGGGAGAGTGTTAAAGTCAAGCTATGCTAACAGATACCAGCAGATTCATGGTTCAAATTAAGAAACATTCAGGTTTCTAAAATGGTTACTTGACATCAAGAAAGCTGTTCGCTTAACAGTTTAAAATAGATATGACAACTGAGTCAATGGAAAATTAAGACCAACAGTCACAGACAACCGGAAAGAATGAGATACAAACTGCCTTTGACTTTTAAAAAAAATTGTGAGTATTTGTATCTTCTATTGGTTAATATCAACAGCGATGCTCAACATTTGTGATTGTGCATACTCTGAAAGGTAGCTTTGGAGAATTCCCAAAATTGTCTTATAAATGAAAACATACCAGTGGCTAAGTCAATGCATAAATATGGTGATACAAAATGGGTAGACTGCCACACGTAACCTAGTAATCTAGGGCTCCACACAAACTACCCAAGAATAAAACCCTGTTTAACCCCTGTACACAAACAAGCGTTTTCTAATGGTCTCTTGACATTTATATGTAATAAAAATATATTTGAACATAAAAATTGCCTACTTCAGCATTAACCTCCCTTTGCGTCTTACAATGATGCACATTGCAATAATTGATGTGTTCTAATATTTCTCCAAATTAAATGTGCATACGGTAACACAAGAGGTCTTCTGGCAAGAGTGAGCTGATAGGTACGATCTGAGAGCTGGGAGTTGGGATGAGAGAGCGACGAGGTGGGAGCACTGAGCTCACTCAAGCTGCAAGGTGCGAGGTGCGAGCTTGGATCAGCAAACTGAGAGCTGGGAGCTGGGAGTTCGGCTCTAGGTGCAAGCTCAGAGCTACGAGCTCACTGCTCACATTTGAGGATTGAACTTTAATGCAATAATTTTCTTATTCTATTTTGTTTTCCCTTCGTGCTACTGATGTAATAAACAATACATTCCCCAAGCTCATTTAAAATCGACAATGATCTTTTGATTATGCTGCTCTTTAATACACTGTGCAGGTGTTCTTACCTGTGTGCTGAGCTCCTGGGCTGTTGAGTGAGGTCTGGCCCAGTGTGCTGTACACATCTTGGTATGGAGAGGCCAGGTCAGTGTATATGCCTTCTGAATCTTTGGAGACTGTAGATGCAGCCATTTCTGACAACTTCTGCTAGTGCTCTGTCCAGTATTTCTCTTTATATATTTTGTGTCACTGTGGTCTGTGGTACTTGAACAGAAAATAAACTCGCATCGAGAGATCAGGAAGCTGATCAAGGCTCGACATTAACACCCGCCACCCCCCAAAAGCCATCTGAAATGAAATACTACATGATACTACAACTCCCATGAGTGATGGGAGCACACAGTGTGCACATCCCAATGGCCATCTACTTCACCCCTCTCTAGCTTCCTCTGTTCGATAAGGTGAACTCAACCAAAATAAAACAGCCACACACAGCACTGCATATCCAAATGTGTGTAGGCTATACCTGTACTCACTGCAGCTTCAAAGTGTTTGTTTAATGACCCCAGCAGAGAGCGATTCAAGTTCTCCAGTTCTGATCGGGAAACGAAGAGCTGACAATAATTGCAGCATCAAACACAGAAAACAGCAATGGTTCAGTAAGGAGCATGCATTTTATGCAAATGAAAAAAAATGCAAAAGGTAGAAAAAAGAAAATATAGTTCTAAAGAGAATGTGATTACAGCTGGTCTATTTATTATTTTTACACAGGTTCATAGTCACAATATAAGAGCACTAATTAAAATTTTCCAGTTTTTCAAATTTTCGAATACACTCATGAGACATGATGAAATCACACTTAAATTTGAACAATCTTTTCTGAGATTGATTTCCATCTTGTTGATCCCGCGATAACACAATTAAAATGCCTTTCTCCTGCTCCAGATGTTACACATGATATAGCATAGAAAGCTGTGCTACAGATCCAGGGCCAGGATTGAGTAGCAGCTTAGCATGTACAGGAAGCCGAAGTACCAGCTTTGTGATCACCAATAAACAACAAATAAAACAGCATCATCAGAAGACAGCGTATTTCTTAGAAAACAGTAAGTTTATTTCTAAAAATAAAAAAAGATGTGATCAAATAATAGCGAGGACCTTCTTTGCTTTGGTTTGTGTTTGCATGTTTACATGGTTTGCACTCTTCTTTAATTTCTGTCTTCCATTGTTTCACGTTTCATATTAATTTTTTATCACACTTATCCTATCCTGAGTTTTTTTAAAAACCTATTTTATACGCAGCCACAGGGTGGCAGTGTTACCTTTCAGTTTATGAGTACAAAAGCAATAATGAAAGACATGGCAAAAATGATAAACAAAATGGCATTTGTTCATTTCTAAACTTTAATACTCAATGCATAAATAATATACTTTCACATAAATGGACTGCATTTATATAGCGCTTTATCCAAAGCGCTTTACAATTTATGCCTCTCATTCATCAGAGCAGTTGGGGGTTAGGTGTCTTGCTCAGGGACACTTCGACATGCCCAGGGCGGGGATCGAACCAGCAACCCTCCGACTGCCAGACAACCGCTCTTAATTCCTGAGCTATATTCACAATATTTTAAACTCAAATGAATAACATTAAACATTAGTGTGCACCTGACATAACAATGAGTACAAAGTTAATGTCAGTGTGGCAAAGTAATGCTGTTTCTGTTGTATGGTTAAAAAATACTAACCATCAATGAATTTAACAGAGCATTCATCATTTTTATTTGTAACTGAATAGAAATTTCCGTTTTGTGTGTTCGAGAGCGAGAGAGAGTGTGTGTGTGTGTGTGCATGTGTGTATGTGTGTTCGTGTGCACGCACTGTGTTTAATTTATAAAATGCATGATTTGCTATATATTTAGTGACATTATAATAGGAGGCAAGGGGACTTACTTCTCTTGGATTGATTTTGACTGTTTCATGACATCAAGTGACATCATGAGTTATGTCACAGTTAGCCTAGCATCCTGAATAAGCATGTTTAATTTCACCCTTTATAATGTTAGCTATTAGCCTGGTGACATTATTGGTTATGTCACTGTAGCAGTCGGTCCGCCGGAGAGGTGGATTGGTCTCGGTTGTGCCGGCTGGTGGAGAGAGCACACGCACCTGGGTTGTGTTAGCTAATTAGCCCAGGGGCTTAAAGGTGTGCTGCTCTCCACAGTTCGGGGCCTAGATCGGGAGCTAAAACCGAGGGAGCAGTTATGATTTTCATTTTGTTTTATTTTGAGCACTGAAAAGGAAAGGAATTCTCAGCTTGGATTCTGGAGGAGCTGGACCTGGAAGGCGGGTCGGCTACAAAGCAGGGAACTGAAAAGTTGCTACTGTTTTACTTTCTTTTGTCTTTGTTATTTTAGCTTGTTTTAGTTTATTGTTTTTGCCCAGAACCCATGAGGGGGAAGGGTGAAGGTGTCCGTTTATTTTATTTCATGTTTGTGTGTGCGTGCTCTCTCTCCAGGCGACATTACGGGTGTTCCCTGGTACTGCCGCATCGCTCCTCCAGGGGGGTCACGCTTGGCATGTGACAGTTTGGTGCCGAAACCAGGGAGGGAGCGGTCTCGGCGTAAGCCGAATTAGCCTTCGGCTGAATTCTCTGGTGGAAGGTGTGGAGCAGTCGGTCCGCCGGAGAGGCGGATTTGTCTCGGCTGCGCCGGCTGGAGGAGAGAGCACACGCACCTGGGCTGCGTTAGCTAATCAGCCCAGGGGCTTAAAGGCGTGCTGCTCTCCACAGTTCGGGGCCGAGGCCCGGAGCTAACACCGAGAGTGCTGCTATGATTTTCCTTTTGCTTTTGTTTGGGCACTTAAGTAAACTGCACGGTTTCGTGCTTGTTTACTTAAGTCATAGAGTCACATACCACTTGTTTATTTGTGGGTACGGGTGGTTTTTGGCTTTAGGTCACAGCCTCTGTTTGGAGAGCCTTTATGAGATACTGAGTAAATAGGTACTGAGAGCTCTTTCTATTGGCAGATACTTTTACACAATGAACACATAAGACATCAACTTTAGTAGCAAAGTGACAGCTGTTCTCAATTTTAATATAAAGGTACAGTATCACAACCACATAATGAGGACCATTTTAAATATATGTTCTTTAATTTTTTTAAACTTACAGTATGTCCAGAACAAATAATGTGATAGCTTGAATATACTCATCACGTACAGTCATTTCAGTGCATTTAAAAAAGCTTAGTCTCACAGACACATTTCTAGGTAAAATAGCAGTATGTATGTATTTCATGTATTTCCAACATAAAGGCAACATTGTGGTCTGCTTATTGGTCCTGTGTTTGACTGTCAAACCTGCCATGTTCAACTGCCTCTCACAAGGTAAAATAACCAAAAACATACAATGAAAAAAATGGTTTAGGGGAGCAGAGCATTCGTTTCACAGATCCATTTCTCCATATTAGAACAGTAATAAGCCTCCCATCCATTCTTCTTAATCATGGCACAATCAAACCTTCGATCCTCTGCCTTTCCACTCCCCCAGAATCTGAAAAGGAAGCAAAGACTGAGACACAGAAGCTCTACTTCTCTGCAGTTTCCTACAGAGATACAGTGACTCCTTCTCATTCTCTGTCTATTGCCGTCAGTGATACAGAGAGTTCAGACAGCGTAATTATATATCTTGTTGGAAGATAATTCTGGATTAACTGTACTCATTAAATCAACCTCATCATACAAACAGAACAATATTAAAGATAAAAAGGGTAAAGTACACATATGCACTATCATAACCAGAAATATATCCAGTGACATATTTCACTGCAGTAACACAAACCTAAGACTGGCTTCCATCAGAGAAACATTCATATTTCTGATCTAGATGTTGTTTCAAATTATACAGGATTGTGTCTGTCTATAATTTTATAATTTTTATCATTTTAATTTTAATTTTTGTGCAAGAATTCTTACCCTTTCTGCAGAGGGGTTCCATCCACCCAGAGCCAGTTGCTCTTAAATTCTGAGCGACTCAGTCCAATCCAGGTATGGATTTTTTCTATGTTGGTGATAAACCGCTGAAAACAAGCACAGAATGACCCTCACTGCTCTCTCTGTGGATGTAGACACTGAGAGATAAACAGCCCATACTGACACTTTCTGGATCTGAGACATACTGAGCTACAGCATGAGCCACACCCCACTGATATATGCGATTCACTCATAGTGGTAATATTGAACACGTTAGATTGTAAGAACCAACACAAGATGAGAAACATAATTACATGTTCAGTGGCTACTTATGAATGTATGTTGCCAGTTTTAATTTCATCCACTCACTCACCGTCTCATTCATTAATTCTTTCACGGAGCCTTACCTGTTCCTCTTCACTCTCTATAATCACCAGGACAGCTCCCCTTTTAATGCAGTCACTGCGACTGTCCGTCCAGTTCTTCTTCTCAGTAGAGAAGTAGTAACACTTGGAAGAGAACTGTGACCAGCCCTGTGGACAGGGTTTACACACTCTGCCTGTACAGGAGGAACAGGCAGCAGACTCTGAGAATTACATTTTCATATGTAATAGTGTAAATGTAAATTCTTTTCTGCAGATGAACAACAAAGTAGCACCACTCACTCTGTGAACTGGAGGGCCAGTACTGCTCCAAAAAGGCGAGTTTCTTAAATATTTCATTGTACTTACCCTCTTGTTGGACCTTCATGGTGTTGCAACTGGTTCTGAGCTTCTCCAGGTCTCTCTCCAACATTGAATAGTTCTCTGATTGATTTGTATTTAATACACAAGGAGAAGGGCAATTCTTAGAAAAAAATTATCAAAAAATATGACCACTTATCAGGATGACAGAGACCACTGTGCTAAATTGTGGAAACAGAAGCTAAAAGCCATAGGCTGACCTCATCATTTAAGTTTGTGAACTGTGAATGAAGAAATTTAGGCATACTTGTAAAAACAAATTAAAAGTTGAGTGAGATTTAAATTTGTGTTGTTAAATCAATGTATTAATTTACACAGTGTTAGAGAATTATGAACAATTTTGTTGTTTATTTGGGCTCTGTAAGAATATTGCAGTATATATTTAACAGTATATGTGAATGAATAAATATCTATATAGAGATGGCTGACAAATTATATCTAATTTTTTTTTTTTAATATATACATTTTTAATGTAAATTATAGAATCAACACTACAATAAAGATCAATCATGCAACAACAAAAATGCATTTCAGGATGAAGTGTTTGCTTCTCGTCCAAATTAAATGTGTTGCAATTACATTGTCAAACTGTGTTTTGCTAAGCATGTTGAGTGGTATTTGAAAAAAATAATGACCAAAAGTGATCAAGGCATCAACATCACATATTAGCTCTTATGTCGCAACTTATTTATTACTTATAAATATTCATTTTTTCTTAAAATAGAATGCACATCAACAGCTGGGTGAAAATAGAGGGGATTAGCCAAAAGCAATATCCTGCATATGTGAACCTCACCATATGATATTCATTTGTAAAATGACAGAACATATTTGTTTTTTACTTTAAAATGACAGTTTACTAGGATCACAGGAGGAACAGGCAGCAGACTCTGAGAATTACATTTTCGTATGTAATAGTGTAAATGTAAATGCTTTTCTGCAGATGCACAACAGAGTAGCACCACTCACTCTGTGAACTGGAGGGACAGTACTGCTCCAAATAGGGGAATTTCTTAAATATTTCATTGTACTTACGCTGTTGTTGAACCTTCATGGTGTTGCAACTGGTTCTGAGCTTCTCCAGGTCTCCCTCCAACATTGAATAGTTCTCTGATTGAATTGTATTTAATACACAAGGAGAAGGGCAATTCTTAGAAAAAAATTATCAAAAAATATGACCACTTATCAGGATGACAGAGACCACTGTGCTAAATTGTGGAAACAGAAGCTAAAAGCCATAGGCTGACCTCATCATTTAAGTTTGTGAACTGTGAATGAAGAAATTTAGGCATACTTGTAAAAACAAATTAAAAGTTGAGTGAGATTTAAATTTGTGTTGTTAAATCAATGTATTAATTTACACAGTGTTAGAGAATTATGAACAATTTTGTTGTTTATTTGGGCTCTGTAAGAAAATTGCAGTATATATTTAACAGTATATGTGAATGAATAAATATCTATATAGAGATGGCTGACAAATTATATCTAATTTTTTTTTTTAATATATACATTTTTAATGTAAATTATAGAATCAACACTCCAATAAAGATCAATCATGCAACAACAAAAATGCATTTCAGGATGAAGTGTTTGCTTCTCGTCCAAATTAAATGTGTTGCAATTACATTGTCAAACTGTGTTTTGCTAAGCATGTTGAGTGGTATTTGAAAAAAATAATGACCAAAAGTGATCAAGGCATCAACATCACATATTAGCTCTTATGTCGCAACTTATTTATTACTTATAAATATTCATTTTTTCTTAAAATAGAATGCACATCAACAGCTGGGTGAAAATAGAGGGGATTAGCCAAAAGCAATATCCTGCATATGTGAACCTCACCATATGATATTCATTTGTAAAATGACAGAACATATTTGTTTTTTACTTTAAAATGACAGTTTACTAGGATCACAGGAGGAACAGGCAGCAGACTCTGAGAATTACATTTTCGTATGTAATAGTGTAAATGTAAATGCTTTTCTGCAGATGCACAACAGAGTAGCACCACTCACTCTGTGAACTGGAGGGACAGTACTGCTCCAAATAGGGGAATTTCTTAAATATTTCATTGTACTTACGCTGTTGTTGGACCTTCATGGTGTTGCAACTGGTTCTGAGCTTCTCCAGGTCTCTCTCCAACATTGAATAGTTCTCTGATTGAATTGTATTTAATACACAAGGAGAAGGGCAATTCTTAGAAAAACATTATCAAAAAATATGACCACTTATCAGGATGACACAGACCACTGTGCTAAATTGTGGAAACAGAAGCTCAAAGCCATAGGCTGACCTCATCATTTAAGTTTGTGAACTGTGAATGAAGAAATATAGGCATACTAGTAAAAAAAATGTTTTTTAAAAGAGAATTATGAACAATTTTTTTGTTTATTTGGGCTCTGTAAGAATATTGCAGTATATATTTAACAGTATATGTGAATGAATAAGTATCTATATACAGATTTTCATATGTAATAGTGTAAATGTAAATGCTTTTCTGCAGATGCACAACAGAGTAGCACCACTCACTCCGTGAACTGGAGGGCCAGTACTACTCCAAAAAGGGGAGTTTCTTAAATATTTAATTGTACTTACTCTGTTGGTGGACCTTCTCTTTATTCGTGGTGCTGCAATTGCTTCCGAGCTTGTCCTGGTCTCTCTCCAACATTGAATAGTTCCCTGATTGACTGGTATCTAATACACAAAGGGAAATGCATTCTTTAGAAAATAAAAGTATTGATTAAGGACATTTACTGAAATTCACCACAGTTCAGTATGATACAGACCACTGTACTAATCTTTGGAAATATATGCTCAAAGCCAGATCATTTTTTAGGTTTGTGGCCTGTGAATGAAGAAATTTAGGCAAACTATGAAAAAGGTATTTTAAAAAGTTGAGTGAAATTTTAATTGTGTTGTAAAATCCATGTATTACTCTTATTACTTTACACAATGTTGGAGAATTATGAATAACCATTGTTTATTTGGGCTCTGTTAGACTATTTTAGTATATATGTGAATGAAAATTTTTTTTATATATATATATATATATATTTATATATATATATGCATACAGATGGGTGACAAGTTACATAAATTATATAATTTTATAAATATATACATTTATTTATATACTATATATATATATATAACAAAAAATGTGCAAAAAGTGCATTTCATGAAGTCTTTGCTTCTCGTCCAAATTAAAAATATCTCAATTACATTGTCAAACTGTGTTTTGGTAAGAATATTGAATGGTTTTTGAAAAAAATAATGACCAGCAATGATCAAGGCATAAACATCACATATTAGCTCTTATGTAGTAACTTATTTATTATTTGTAAATGTATATCATTTTTAAAAAATAGAATGTGTATAAACAGCTGGATGAAAATGAAAGGGATTGGCCAGAAGCAATACCCTGAATCCCACTATATGATATTAATTTGTAAAATGGCAAGACCGATCCGTTTTTTACTTTTAAATGACAGTAAAGAGACACAGACAGTTACTCACAGAGGACACATAGGACTAATGTGGCAGCCAATAAGAGAGCACACAGCAGCCCCAGACACACTGCAGCCCGTCTGTAGGGATGTGAGCTTTGCCCACTGTGCCCTGTGGTCAAGAAAACAGACCAGTTAAGCAGAATGTCAATTTGATGTTTTATATTATTCTTCTTGCTAGTCTTCTTTTTTTCAATCCAAACATAATGCAGTAAATTAAAGCTTTACAACAGCAAATAAAAATCCACTGCTGCAAACTCTGAAATTCACCTACTTAACCAATTCACCTACCAAATATTCACTCAGTAGAAATACAGCAGGCCTGCACTCTTAAATGAGTGTGGGCCTACTCCATTTCTATCTCAATTTTATCTGACAGCATTACAGTACTTCAAAAAACTATCAACTATTGTCCATTTTTCCAATTTTTCCGAAAGAACATTTTTTAAGGCTTTTTGCGACTGACCTGCTGAACCACAGTGGCACACCGTGTTGGAGGTGGTAGGGTTGATGATTTTGACCTCAGAATAGGTTACGCCTTCATCCTGAGTTGCTGAGAGAAAATGGGGGGTACATTTGTAACTTCGATTAATTTGGTTCATTTTTATATGCATACAGGCACAAATATGTGGGGAGAAAGATTTTTAAAAAGTTCTCAAGTTGAAAACACTAAATCTTTCAGCATTTATGGGGTGTTTATGCTGATCTGCAGAAAGAAAGCCAGGGGATAGTGTGTATGGAAGGGGAAATAATGTAGACACAATGTCCTCTGTCCATTCAGGATGTAGCAGACAAGTGCATGCAGTCAGCTACCCCTTATTTTCATTGTATCCCAAAGCATTTCTATGCCATGCATTTTCTGCACTGGAAGACTATGCAGCTGGCACAAACACATTACAGGTTCCTAACTGACCAGGGGTGTCACTATTGAGCAATAAGCAGGGGACACCCTGTCCACAGAAACCCTCCCTTAATCCATGTGTGAAATGGTGGCCGATTACACATTTCCCATGGAACACACAAGCACAGTCAGGAACTTATCCAGAAAGTGGGGCCCATCACTGCACTCAAAATGCCTGAGAGACTCGAGCTTGTTAATGGGCAGAGTCTCTTACTCAATTGTGTACAGATACATGATCAGGACACACGTTTAAATAATGAAATTAAAACAAAATTTAAAAGTTGGTTTGTCTTTAATAAACCCAAGAATGTTTTTGTTTTTTGGGTTTTTTTTTTTTTTGGTTTTGGTAAAGCCATTTTTCAGGGCTTTGTATGATTTACTACAAATGCCACTAAGCAGTGACCTTCCTGAAGTGCACAGTGCTTCTACCTGGTATTTTCTATTGCTCTGAAAACGCTAGTTTCACCCACAAACTGTTCATAAGTGTAATATGAAATCAACTTGTGATGAATGCTTAAAAAGGGCCAATCACAATGGCACCTGGTTGGATAATGCCTGCTGTATAGGTGGAGCCTATTATTGGAGGGCTGTAGTGTAGATATGGCCCCTAATTGGAGGGCTGTAGTGTAGGTATGGCCCCTGATTGGAGGGCAGTAGTGTACAGTAGGTATGGCCCCTAATTGGAAGACAGTAGTGTAGGTATAGCTCCTGATTGGATGGCTGTGGTGTAGGTATGGCCCCTGATTGGAGGGCTGTAATGTAGTTATGGCCCCTTATTGGAGGGCTGTAGTGTTATATAATGGTCTGGGAGCTGGACTATTAACCCACATGTAGAGGGTTTCATTACTGATTGTGGTTCTGATGTTGTACTCTTGAGGAAAAGACTTCAAATTAAATTGCTTTAATCAAACTAGCCAGCTGTATAAATTGATTGTATGTATAAATGCAACCTGTGTAAGCTGTATTGGATAAGAGCGTCTGCTAAATGGTAAAATGTACATGTCAACATTGGGAAGATGTCACAGTTCTGGCTAAAATCCCAGGTCTGGATCTCACAAAAACTTGCCACCTAATCATCCCCAGATTTAATTGGCTAAAAAAAATATTCTCTCCCTCCAGTGGAGCTGCTCAGTGGCCAACAACAGAGGATTGTGATTGTACTGGGTAGCTCCCAGGTGTGAATGTGTATGAGTGTGAAGCAGGGCGTTGCTGCAAAAGAACATCCGTGCTCAGCAAACCTACCCGGGGTAAATAAAGGTTAATTAAATTTTAAAAAACAGTACCTGCTGGGCCTCAACAGAGGGCGGTAGCTCCTCAGCCTTAGATTCATTTTATTTTGTGTTAATTAGTACCTATTGTTGTACTAGTGGTGTTTGGTTTCTGCACGTGTTGTTTCATTATCACGGTTTGTTTCATCTGTTAGTGTTAGGGTTTAAGTTCATGGATTCCTGTCTCTAGTCAATTGGATCATGTCAGAATCAGCATACTTGCCTACTATTGAGTATACAAGTCATATACAAATTTGGATACGGCCTCAGTCTTTGAGATTGGCTTATTGTGTTCCAGTCCCTAGCCCTGTGTTTCTAGTCTTCGTATTCCTGCTTGTGTATTTGCTCATTTGTTATTTCATTTTTGAATACTTGTCAATATAACAGTCCTGTGATTTTAGCTTTAAAATCTGTCCTCTCGAGTGTTTTCTCTGCCCCTCAGTACTGTGCACCAGCTTGATAAGATGGAAATACATTCAGCGTTTCTGTGCCAGTCCTCCTTTTGTCCCCCTTTAATGCTACACCTCTCAAACAAGGTACAATTCTGGTCTGGTCATATAGTTTTAATATTTTCAGCACCTAAAAGCCATTGCACACCAGTGAGATGTGAAAATGCCTTGAAAAAATAGCTAAAATTTTGCAGCTGGATTTTAACTTTCTTGGAAGCTCCAGAGTTTCCGCCTCTACTATGTGACCTGGCAGGCTATTCCACACGTTGACTACTCTGTGTGAAACATTCTTCCTAATGTCTGTATAAAATTTACGTTTTACTAACGTACCCTCATAGAGGGTAATGATTTCAAACAAAGGCTTGACAGACTCCGTAGTGGGTAGCAGGAATTGCTATGCACAGGGGCGCTCTAATTGGTGATTCAGTTAGTTGCAGGATGGCTCAGAACATGCTTTCAGAAATAGAAAGTGGAAAGAAAACACAAACAAGCTGCTGGTTGTGCAATTAAAAGCAGTACGCTTTAAATGTTTGGGATGCAAATCTAATTTTCACCCTGATCTTTGTATTGTTGTTTTTATGATCCCATTTTCACCATGATTTATGCATTAGCCTATATTTGCAACCAATTTTCACGTTTTTTCTATATTCAAAATAAACACTGATAAATTCCCGGCTATTTATTTTTATTTAATAAAAACTGAAAACAATGAACCTTAGCAGCAAAGAGATAAGGGACACTAATAGTTCCTTCTCTGTGGGAATTAATTAAATAAACATGGGAGGTTAAATATTTGGCAGCATGCCTGCACTATATGTCGAGCAGTCAGGAAACTACGATAAGGCACTAAACATAAAGAAACACACTCTAAATAAATAATCTTTGTAATCTTCCACAAAAATGAAATCAATTCTTCCACTCTCAAACAGGGCCATGTTATTGTGTCCCTCAAGGATCTATAATTGGACCCTTGTTATTCCTTATTTATATTATATGCTATTCCTTATTATGATTTTATGGCTGTTTCTTACCCATTTGATTTTATCTCACAAAAACTTTGACTCACTAATTATGAGGCCAATTGTGGTATGGGAAAATTTTCTGAATGGTCCAGACAAAAAACGTATTTTGAAATATTTTTTTTTAAATAAAACTAATATGTTAGCGGGTAAAAATAAAAAGTATTGCACCTCAAATGCTAATTGGTGAGGATTACACAATCCATGTTTCATCCAATTTCTTGCATTTTATGGTTTATGAAAACTTCATCTGGAAAGATCACATCCAATTTATCAGTAATAAAATAATGTAATCCAGTGGTATCATCAAAAAAAATGAGTGGCTTAGTTAATCAAACTTGCCTCCACAATATATGCTACAGCTTAATTTACCGTTTTCTCATTTACCGCAACATTATCTGGGCAAGTACGTATGATGCCAATCTATCTAAATTCACTTCACTCAAAAGAAATTTGCACGGCTAGCCACCTTTTCTGATTACTCGCCTCCATCTGCCCCTCTGTTTAAGAAACTCGACATCTTTTCGATTTAAAACATTAACATACTTCAACCATGCACATTCATTTACAAATACACTTAGCTTTCAAATTTGCTGCCCAAATCTTTCAATGAATTCTTTGAGGTTAATTCCCAAATTTACTCACACTCACTCACATACTCATGATTGTTTCTTTTTTTAGATTTTTTTTATTGTATATATCATATAACTTGCTCAGTGATGTCATTTTATAAGCCCAGTTGGGATTCAAAACCGCTCTACCATATGCCATTTTGTTTAATATTGTCTCCATTGTTCTTTTTTGTGCAAATACATAAACCCCAAAAACATTCATTGTGTTATCTCAAGTCCAATGTGTACTGAGCCAAAACAACAAAAATTGTGTCACTGTCCAAATAATTTATATTAAACAAAAGAGTGAGAAAGAGAATGAAGGAGAGAAAGATTGAAACATATTGACAGAACATAAAACATTAACAATACCATTAAATAATCCAGAATTTACATTCAGAAAACAGAGTAACTCACCTGCAGTCCCCTGCCTCAAGTTCTTCTTGAACTTCATAGATGAATAAAATACCTCACCCATTTGGGCTAGTCAAACCTTAACCACTGAGAGAAAAGAAGGAGAAGAGGGGCAGAACTAGCAGGAGAACGCAGAAATTCTGATATTTGGTTAATATTTTGTCATTTAACATGCATGTATCTGCTCCCTCTCCCTCTCTCTGTCCGTCTGTCTCCGCCTCGGTCTCTCTCTTTTTGCTGTCTTTCTTTCTATATACAGGAAGAGCAGATAACCATTTCTATAAATAGCTCATACAATAGCTCAATAGCTCATTTTGCTACAGTAGGAAAATATAACAAAATATTACAAAGTTGGGATAAATAACCATATATGTTTCTGGATTTCATGACAGCATCTCATAATTATTTGAATGGCTCAATTATTTGTATTTAAGTTTGGTTACTGAGCTACTGGCTGATGAAGACTGTTCTTGTGTCTTTTTATGTCACTATATGAAGCTTTTTATTATGGTCTAATCCAGTGGTTCCCAACCTCGGTCCTGGGGTGTCTGTTTGTATGCTGGTTTTCATTCAATTGCAGTTGCAATCCCAGAATTGTGACATGGTGTAAATTTTCCTTAATTAGATGCATTTCATATTTAGACTGAATATTTACCCTCTTAAGACATATTTTGTCAGAAATAGTTATTCCGGTCATGTAGAATAAACATCTCATGTTCACATTGTGCTTATTATAGCAATTAATTACATAAAAATATATAATTTTTTTAAACTGATCAAATTAAAGACTGAAGTGAATAAATAGGCTCCTACGGTAATTATGTCATTGAACACAAGCATTTAATAGTCTTTTATAATTTTTCTTTAAAGTTATTAACACAATGCTGGTTTGGCTTGCTATTTGCTTTGACTTTGAATTCATAATTATCTACCAAATGGTTATTTCTAGTGGCCACGTGTCCACACATTCACCTATTAGGGCCCTATTTATTCACCTCAGTCCTTAATTTGATCAGTTAAATTACTTTGTTTCCTTGTTTATATAGTACAAAATGCACAATGTAAACATGGGACATTTATTTATTCTACACATATGGATAGCTATTTCAGACATAATGCAGCTTAAGAGGGCTAATAATCCCTTTACACATGAAAAGCACCTAATTAAAAAAAAAATTACCTACTTGCTAAAATTCTGAGATTGCAATAGTGATGCAAACCAGCATAGACAGACGGGCCCAGGGACCAGGTTGAGAACCACTGGTCTAATCATATATATCAGGCTTTCCTTGTCAGTGGGACTTTAAACCTGCGGCCTAAAGGTTGTAAATTCAAAGATGTTGTACGGTAGATGAGTCTTGTCTTTTTATTTATGATCCAAAGACGACTATTTAGGTATCTAGCCATGGTCCTACACAAATGCTTTGCTTTTTTGGTTAACAATATCTTTTATAAAACTATACATGTCTCAATGTCATGCACAATCTGAATTTTAGAGTTGGTATTGTTTTGCAGCTAACAAGAAGAAAGCAGAGTGGGGGGGAACTGGGAGGGGGGGGGGTCAATCTCCCCCAGACTACACCCCTGCAGAGGAGCTGGCCCTCTCCAACCACAAGGGTCGGCCCTTAATAGAGGGGATCCAAGAGGGGTGTGCTCCTACACTGGTGCTGGCAGCTCCAAACAGGGTGTGATTGAGGTGATTCTCATCACCTTGGATGCTGGACTGGTACATGCTAAAGTGATTCCTCCCTCATTTACAGTTCAAGGGAATACTGTGGTGTTTTAAAGCCAAGCTCAAATACCATGAAATCTGCAGAAAGAGGTACCTGTTCAAGGAGATGGTTATGTACTCTCAACACACCATTGTTTTCTGGCCATATAATGAATTTACTTCATGCAGAACATTCAAATCTGTTCTCAAGTGGAGGTTAATAACAAGTGATGCAGTGTGCCAAGGAACACCACAAACACCTGAAATATTTCTCTAAGGCCAAGACCTACCTTGCAAATGGCATGGCAGTCTATTTGTTTGCAGATTTTTTTTTTTTTTTGCATCACCAACAGCATACATGTATGAGCCATATGAGCCTGTGGCGAAGAAGCGCAGAGTTTTGTGGCACTGTAAGGGTGAAGCCTCTTGGCATGGGCCACATACAGGTTGAGAAGCCTGCACAGATACATGAATCTCTTTGCAGAGAATCAGTATCATTCAATTATGAAATCATTTTGAATTTTGGCAGCCCCTCAAAACTCTTGCCCGTATAGGCCATTTTACAATCTGTGCAACATGTCAATGAGATCCTCCAGAAAAGTAGATGCCATTTTTAAAGTGAGCTGGTTGGTCCGGGAGTCTTTATATACTGTAGGTTATGTAAACCCTGTTACTCTACAGCAGGGCTTGTGTTTATGGAGAGAAAGAGATAGAGAAAAAGGAGAGAGATTTAAAGACTTGATAGAACATGGAACATTAACATAAGGCAGAGCACAGAATTCACATTCTGGAAACCAAGTAACTCCCCTGCAGGTTCTCCCCTCAAATTCTTCTTGAACTTTACATATGAATAATGTGACACTTCCTCTGAGAGAGGAAGAGAAAATAAAAGAGAGAAAAGAAGAGGAGAGGCAGAACTAGCAGGAGGAAATATATATTGTCATATATCAAAAGGATATTTGTGCTCTCTCTCCTCTCCCTCACAGTACAGGAAGAATAGGCAACCATTTCTGTCAATAGTTTTGCTATGGTAGGAAAATATTACTATTAAAGTATATAAGTAATATTTGACTTCCCCAATCATTTGTATTCACATTTTCGATACTAAGATATTGTCAGTTTGTTTGCTTTTTATGTCACTATGTGAATAATTTTAAAATGATCTAATCTACAGTTGATGTTGATGTATACAGTTAATTAGCTAATTTGGCCCGGGTAATTTGTGTTAAATTTGTGTTAAAACATGTCCCATACACTTCATCCCTGATATAGAAAGATTTTTGCTGCTATCTGGTGCTATTCATCTTGTTTTGTGTTGGTTGGGTGTTAATGTGGTCAACAGGATATAATTAGGAAGATGATCTACAGAACTGAAAGAGATCTTTCTTGAAGATTAGGGAGTAGGCTGGTCACCAATCTTTATTCTGAGCTGCTCTTTTTCAATATAGACTGTTAGGACACTGAACTGAGAAGAAAAGACTTGTGTTTGAGTACTGAGGTGAAGAAATCGGTTATCAAGACATGGGGATTGGTGATATCTGCACATAGGCCCTAGCATAACAGATACGATTGAGTAGAAAGTGCCACAAAAAAAGAAAAAAGCTACATTCAAGAGACATGACACTTCCTTGACCTATGACGGAAGGTTTATTTTTGTGGTACATTGCTTTTCACTAAGCTCATTTTGGACAAAGTGCACACACCACTGGGCAGGGCAGCAGGGTTAACACAAGCTTAAGAAATGTGAATAAAAGAGCAGACATTCACCCAATCCATGTCAAAAGCGCTGTTGACAAAACCCATCTATTGAAAGGGTCTGTTCATAGGAGACTATTAGTCATGAAGAAGATTCAGTGTGAATGGCTTCAAGTAGCTCAGAAATGACTGCTTGCTGAAGCTGTACTCCTGGGGCTTAGCCAGTCAAGTCAGGCAGATGGGCAAGGCTATTTTTATATTGTGGTAAACAGCCACACCTTTGGGAGGAATCATTCTCATGAATTAGGCTATTCTAATTCAGATACCTGCATGTTCATTGGTCAAATGCAGAAAGCCTGGGCGTTTTACCACATTCAAGTTTCAGAAAGGGTCATTGGTGTCAAGAAAACGGTATGCTCAAGAGTTTGAAACAGATGTGACAAACAAGTCAATGGAAAATGTGTGCCTTAAGTTAGACTGTGAACAGATATAAGCGGTACACTTGTTTTTTCCATCTGTGTTTTATTTTAGGTGTTGCTTTGGTGCTCACAAGTTGTAAAAAAAAAGTGTGAACCACATTTTGTTCACGCTTTCTTCTGGTCAGTTTTTATACTGAAATAAAATGGCAGACAGATGGAGCAATCACACAGTTTCTATGTGACACTTAAAGCTATACACGCAAAAGTAAAGGTGAACCTTTTCAGCACAGTAAAGCACAATATTTATTTTCACAGTGTGCATTATGCTCACATGAAATTCCTGGCTTATTTCCTAGCATTGTTCAGTAGCTCTGTTTAATCTATTGCTCTGCTAGCAATGAGTTTATGAGTCTCTCTTCCTCCATTGTGTATAGCTGTTACTGAGCACATGGTCTATTGTTTACAGTGCAACATTATCACCAAGCAGATGCTCTTATTCAAAACAATGATTTATGTGGTTCACACATTTCTACAAAATTAGGACACACATTTGGATACTGAAATCAAAACAACTTTTAAAAGCTGGTTTGTCTTTAATAGACCCAATTATTATTATTTCTTTTTTATTTGTCTATTTTTTTTGGCTGCAGCACAGACAACTTATAGGGGCCTTGTATGATTGACTACAAATACAATTAAGCAGCGGGAATGTGTAATTAACATGAATGCTTAAAAACAGCCCGGCACAATGATACATTATTATCAGTCCATAAGGCACTGAGGGATCACTAATGTGTCCAGAATTGACCTTTTCTGCAGATGATTTGGGTCCCCTTATTAGAGGGCTGTAGTGTAGGTGGGTCCCCTGATTGGAGGGCTGTGGTCTCAGTGGGACCCTTAATTGGATGGCTGTGGTCTCAGTAAGGCCCCTGATTGAAGGGCTGTAGAGTAGACAGGGTCCCTGATTGAATGTTGGTAGTGTAGCTGGGGCCCCTGATTGGAGGGCAGTAGTGTGGGTGGGCCCCTGATTGGATGGTGGTAGTGTAGGTGGGCCCCCTGTTTGGAGGGCTGTGGTCTCAGTGGTGCCACTGATTGGAGGGCTGTAGAGTAGGTAGGGCCCCTGATTGGAGGGCGGTAGTTTAGGTGGAGCCCCTGATTGGAGGGCTGTGGTCTAGGTGGGTCCCCTGATTGGAGGGCTGTGGTCTTGGTGGGGCCACTGATTGGAGGGCTGTAGTGTAAGAGGTGCCTCTGATTGAAGAGCTGTAGTGTAGGTGGGACCCCTGATTTGAGGGCTGTAGTGTAAGTGGTGCCTCTGATTTAAGAGCTGTAGTGTAGGTAGGACCCCTGTTTGGAGGGCTGTGGTCTCAGTGGGGCCACTGATTGGAGGGCTGTGGAGTAGGTGGGGCCCGCATTTGGAGGGCTGTGATCTAGGTGGGGTCCCTGATTGGAGGGCTGTAGTGTAGGTGGGACCCCTGATTAGAGGGCTGTGGTCTAGGTGGGGCCCCTGATTGGAGGGCGGTAGAGTAGGTGGGACTCCTGATTTGAGGGCTGTGGTGTAAGTGGGGGCCCTGATTGAAGAGCTGTAGTGTAGATGGGACCCCTGTTTGAAGGGTTGTAGCGTCATTTAATGGTTTGGAAGCTAGGCTCTCAAACTGAATTGCTTTGATCAAACTAACCAGCTGTATAAATGAATTGTATATGAATATATTCTGTGTAATCTGCTCTGGATAAGAGCATCTGTAAAATGCCAACATGTACATGCAAACATTGGTGAGCACAAATTTATATTACAATATTTCATACTACAGTATGGGCATGTGGTTTATTATATGGAAGGCAATCAATGTTTTTATCCAGCCACCATTTTGTGACCTTTGATGGCACAGCTCTCAAACGTAGGCACAGTTTTAGTCTGGTTATACTGTTTAGAAATTTTCAGCATCTTACAAAATGAGAAAATGGTTAAACATGTTCCGGCATAAAACATTATTTCCCATTTGGCATCAGCTTTACGGCATTGCTAAATAAAGGATGTTTTAAAGGAGCAGAGCATCAGTCTCACAGATAAACCTGCGGTACGAATAGCAGTGTGTGTCCATCCATGCATTCTCACCAGGCACAGTAACTGCACAGTCTGCATCTTGGTACTGTGTACGACTGTCAAACCAGAAATGATCATCTGGCTGTCCACTTCTCCAGAATCTGTAAGAGAACCACAGAGACTCGGATCAAATCCAGATCGTGCCAGTGCCAGCTGTGGCCCTTAGCTCCATAGGGTGAAACAATTGGCAACTCTGCACAGCCCTACGGAGGTACCATTCTGGGAGGGTTCAGTTACATAGGGATCTGTGTTTCATTGCTTTTTAGCGACCCACTCTGGTTCAATGGATGCATGTGTACTGCATGCCCAAGCAGCATATAAAAGGTCTTCCTCCAATTGCGCTACGTGAGCTAAGTAGCGCTGTGGTCTACAGTGTGAGAAGCAGGCTGGTGATGCCACATGTTTCAGAGGAAAATTGTGTGTCTACACTATGCTTAATCAGCAGAAGGGATTGCGTATGAATATAGCTGTTAATTGGACATTCCAAATTAGGAAGATTAGCCATGTTCAACATTTGGTGCCTTAACTTTGATCCCTTCGCGGAAGCCCATTGGTGGTCAAGACGTTGACGTTTTGAGATTGCTCAACTGAAAGCTGTAGGTGAACTATGTGTTTACATGAGGTCTGATGGTATAGTGATTAAAGTTTGTAAAGACGGTTTGTTGTTATTTCTGTTGGAAGCCCTGAAAAGCACAGTATACAACTGTGTTGTACACATGCGGTGTACACGCCGCCAACAATTAAACTGGCAGATAACATCATTCATCCCAGCATTATTATTCATATCATTATCATCATAGTTTCAGGGGAAATTCCAAGGCTGTCAACATCATTCAAAACATTTTTTAAATAATTTGTTAGAGGATATAATTAATCTACAGTATTTGGACCATTTTACACCTGGTACAAATAGGGTCTTTCTATGGCAAAACTGTGAGCGATTATTTAGCTTATAGGGATCAGTCAGAATATTCAAATAGTCACCCCCATGTGCACAATAGTTAGTGTTGTGCAGCAATTTCATTTGTATTTATTTGGCATGAATGAATGTTGAAAGTGTAATTAATCTAGACGGTATGTGCTCAGTGAGTATAATGCTCATGCTGCCACCTGGTGGCCTTTTAACAACATTATTTCAACTTAGAACTTGCATGTTAATAGAGCATCAATCTTAATAATTAAATATAAGCTACTACAAGCAATTGAACTTTATTTTTGATACACTTTAATTGTACTTTGATATATGTTGTCTGTCTCCAAATTGTGATTTGAGTCATTTGTGATTCGAGCTTTACACTGAGTGCAAGCTACAATAATCTAACTTTTAGCTTTCCTTAAAGTGCTCCAACACCAGGAGGTCTCATAGGAATATTTGATTTTAACAGGCACAACCAATTGATTATTTTATCTTGTCATTCACATCACTAATAATTTCAGGAGTCAAATAGGCCTATGTTTTTGACATGCTGAGATATGTGTATGTGATTTGGAGGTGTTACTTTATACTCTTTATACAGTTTCTCCACTGTCTAAATATTTGTCCCCTGTTATGCATCTGCAAGATTTCTTACCCTTTCAGCAGAGTGGTTCCATCCACCCAGAGCCAGGTACCCTCAGTTTCCAAGTCACTCAGTCCAATCCAGTTATAATCCCTTGTGTATCTGGTGATGAACTCCTTAACACAGACACAGAATGACTCTCACTACTCCCTCTGCTGATAGAGACGCTGAGAGGCACACAGTCCACACCAACACATTCTGTATCTGTCAGATACTGAACAACAGCATGAACCACACCATACTGATAAATTAACTTTACTGAAGTTAACAAAATCACATATACAAAAATCTGTGTAGGTTTATGCTTTTGTAAAATACATATACGTTCTGCCTTACCAATTATGGTATGCTTTTTCAACATTTAAGCTGTTTTATCATTTTATTCCATTCATCATGAAAATAAATATGATGTCTGGATAACAATTCATCACAGTTCTGGCTTGTTGCATGGTATTGCAGGTTGTAAACCTCTTCACTGCTCTGTCTCATCACAATTTGCGTCCCCAATATCTACAAGCAGTTTGTTTTCTCTTCTTCACACTGATTAATGAGATTCACTCAAGATAATAATCATAATTTAGTTTTACTTGAATTTATGTGAGAGAAAAGGTCAACAGTATTATGGATAATGGATGGTCTATGCTGTAACCTTCTCATCCACCCATTCAAACGACCTCACACATTCACACAATATCTTACTTGCTCCTCTTCACTCTTTATAACTACCAGGTCAGCCCCTTCTTTAATGCAGTCACTGCGACTGTCCGTCCAAGTCTTTCTCTCAGTAGAGAAGTAGTAACACTTGGAGTAGAACTGCTCCCAGCCATGTGGACACGGTTTACACATTCTCTCTGTACAGGAAGAACACAAGTTTCTGTCCATTAGAGATGTATAGCAAACATTTGAAACAAGAAATCACATAAATGAGCAGATGAGAAAGGTGTCTCTCTGCTACGTAATGTAGGCAAGAAGAGCACAACTCACTTTGTGAGCTGAGGGGGCAGTACTGATCCAGAACAGGGGATTTCGCCAACACTGCATCAAAGTCTCTCTGCAGCTGTTCCTTGTGTTTTTTGTTCTCCAGCACAACCGTAAAAGTATGGTTCCATTTTTGAAACGTGTTCCTTTCTTCTTCCAGTTGTTGTTGTAGTGTCTTCCTTTCTTCCTCAGTCCTTTTCTTCTCATTGGTCAGAGTTTGGCATTCTGTCTCTAAGGTGCTGTAGTCTCTTTCCCGCTGGCTCTTTTCTTTAGCCAGAGCATTGTAATCTGCAACTAGCTGCTTCTTGTCTTTGTCCAGGGTATTGTAGTCTGCTTGTAGCTGGCTCTTTTCTTTTGACAGAGTGCTGCAGTTTTTCTGTAGCTCACCACTGTCTTCAGTTACAGCCTTGTATTTTTTCTGTAGTTGGTCCTTGTCCTCAGTTAATTTGTTGTAGCTCTTCAGTAGTTGGTCCTTCTCCTCAACCAATTTGTTGTAGTTTTTTTGCAGCTGACCTTTGTCCTCAGCCAATTTCTTGATGTTTTCTTGTAGCTGGCCCTTGTCTTCAGTCATTACATTGTAAAAGGTCTGTAGCTGGCCCTCGTCTTTAGTCTGGATGCTACAGTTGGCCCTGAACTGTTCCACAACCCCTTCTTCTGTCATATCATTCTGATGTAGGGCACTGTCTTCTCCAACACGCATATCTAAAACACAAGGAGGGGAATCTGAATTAATTTTGCTGTAAAAAAGGAGTGCCTACAAATTTATATGAGGTATTGAATATTATTTCCCAGTTATTATTTCAAGATATTACATTTCTCTTACTGTAGATTACTGTAGATTATTAATTAATTGTCATCTATGTCACAATTTCAGCACTGTTCCGTTTCATACAGGTTGGTGCTTTGTTTTTGCTGTAAGTGCTATTGCTGCCCCTTCAGTCAAACGCAAATGCACCTTTTCATTTTTTAATGGGAAATATATGGAAGTAGTAATGACCCCACTTAATTTTTAAGGAAAGAATAAAGTGATGGGATAATGTAGTTGATTGAATAAAACATTGAGACTCATGACATGAAGTATAAGTGAACAAAGTCTATGTATAGTTTTCATCTTATTTCGGTGTATTTCATTTACACAGAGTGATTCACCAGTGTATCATACTATAAACACACACATATTGTATTTCATACTCACAGAGGACACACAGGACTAATGTGGCACCCAATAAGAGAGCACACAGCAGCCCCAGACACACTGCAGCCAGTCTGTAGGGAAGTGAGCTTTGTCCACTTTTCTCTTTGGCCAGAAGCATTAGCAAAACAAAACAATTAAACTGTCATTATTACTGCCTGAACATACATGAATGAGAACCTGTTAACATTACACTGTGTATATGCACTGCAGAGAGGGTGCCCATTTTGTTGTTGTGTAGTATCATGCTACTGTATGTACTGTGCATGAACTTTGAACATAACAGGATATGTGTGACAGACCTGTTGGTGCACAGAGGGACACTGTGTGGTGGGGGATGGAAGAGTTGGTTTTCACCTCACTATCGGGTACATCTTCAGCCTGAGGTACTGAGAGAGAAAGAGTATAGATGGCAGTTTGAGAACCATATTTGAACTTCCTCTTTTGTAAAATTTGAACTATTAAAATGTCCTCTCAGATGTTTTTGAGGGGCAAAGTATGGACGGTACATATACACCCTGTTATTATTAGTTTTCAAAGAAGTAATACAAGAATTTTAACCACTCAAAACATCATTATAAAGACCCATACCATGAAAAAGATTTACCTGCCTGATGGTGAACTTACAAAACTTTGCAGATTCGTAGAAGGCAATGTGCCACAAATTGCATATAAGTGCAAATGAACAAAACTCATATACATACTTGTTTTGATCAGTGTCAGTGACAAGATCTTTTCTGTTTTGTCCTGGTTTGTTTGGTTTTTTAGAATAATATTGCGGATGCCTGGTGCCTCAGATTTGATGCCCTGCTCTCCTTCCTCATACTCTCTTTTTCTTCCAAGTTTGGGATGTGCAGTCATACATATGATCTGGCATTCCTACTGATTGGGGAACATAGTGTATACCCTGAGTGACCCTAGAGCCAACTGTGTGTTGCAGTCGCTACTGGCATGTTCCAAAGACCAAAGGAGAGGAAGGAAAAAGGCAGCGCTGCACTCAAAAATAAACCTGCAAGCTGGTTTCCTTCGCAGTGTTTCATGCTGTCTCTCGTTTTGTGTCAATCAGGTCATCACACTAACCTTTCGGCAGCTTTCTGCTCTCCTCGGCACACACAGATGAACAGGATCTGTGCTGTTTTTAGTAAGTGCTGAATTCTTATCTCTGGCATGCACCACTCCAAACTCTAGTTGTTGTATACATTTTCAAATGGCAGGACCTGTCAAGTTCTACACTGCCAGTTTTAGCTCAGGAGTCCCATTTAATTCAGACGGTTTACCTTTCTTCCTGGAAGCCACGGCCTCCTTCAGCTCCTCCAGGGCAACTGCAGAATCTAACTGCTTTGCTTGATCGACTGAAAGAGATGAGAAACTCAGTGAATGAATGCATTTGTTTCTGCAGTAGAATCAGTAGTAAAAGGATTGCAGAGCCCTCAGCGATTAAAGTAACACTACTGTTGCTAATGGCTTTCATGAACGACAGATGTTCAGAGAGTTTGAGTTTTAAAGCCATTTCCCACAAAATGGTTACTTACCAGCGGCCTCATGGCAGAAGTTCTTCTTGAACTTCACAGGTAAGTATAACAGACCCTTTGACATAGCAGCAGTGGAGTAAAGGACAAAATGGACACGCTAAGTGAGAGATGAAAGCAAGACAAGGATGAACAGGGAACAAACTGGGAAATTGAACGATTCTGACAAAGTCTGCTTTCTCAGGGAAACCACCCAGACTCACAGTGACCCACCCATTCACACGCACACACACACACACACACACACATACACACACACACATAAACACACGGTGACCCACCCACACCTAATACACGTCAGCCGCCCAGTATGATGTAAAAACATGCACTCTGTTCTTTTCCACTATGAACTGACAAGAAAAAAACTACTGCACTCCACTACATAATTATCGCAAGCTCTTCATAATGACAGGTATCGCATCACAACCAATCCACACCCACTCTGGCTCGGTGTTTTTGCTCAGTACCGGAATAGACTGGACTGTGTAGTGCTGCTGATACATCAAGCGTAACCAAGGCACAACGACAGAAATGTCATACAGAGCTGTTTATTTGAGGATGTGCAATGTTCATGCAACTGGCCAGCAGGTATGTATTGTAATAATTTGAGCACTGGATTACTCATTATGAACCCTGTGTTCCTCGCAATAAAATAATACACATGCTCCATCTATTGATGGGACTATTCTTCTCTTCTTAAGCACCTCCCTCTGGTGGAGGTGGCCTGAGGCCTGCAGCTGAGCAGCTTCCTGTCTAGCGCAGTGGTGCACAAACATGTGCTGGGTTGTAATGAAACCCAGCTCAGGGTTAGTGTCAGGGTTGAGGTTTTAATGAAACCCAGCACAGGGTTAGTGTCAGGGTTGAGGTTGTAATGAAACCCAGCACAGAGTTAGTGTGAGGGTTGGGGTTGTAATGAAACCCAGCACAGGGTTAGTGTCAGGGTTGAGGTTGTAATGAAACTCAGCACAGAGCTAGTGTGAGGGTTGAGGTTGTAATGAAACCCAGCACAGAGTTAGTGTGAGGGTTGGGGTTGTAATGAAACCCAGCACAGGGTTAGTGTCAGGGTTGGGGTTGTAATGAAACTCAGCACAGAGCTAGTGTGAGGGTTGAGGTTGTAATGAAACCCAGCACAGAGTTAGTGTCAGGGTTGGGGTTGTAATGAAACCCAGCACAGGGTTAGTGTCAGGGTTGAGGTTGTAATGAAACCCAGTACATGTTTGTGCACCACTGCGCTAGAGAGGAAGCTGCTCAGCTGCAGGCCTCAAGTGCCCCCCTGTGGTGGAGGGGGCCTGAGGCCTGCAGCTGAGCAGCTTCCTGTCTAACGACAATTGACAAGCTTTTTTCTCAGTTGGACACTTTTAATGTCTATTAAGCAATGATTATACATATTTATATTATTTTAATGTCCCATATTCACATTCCAGGCCTTTTATTGAGATAGATCATCTAGTGATTTCATTTTCATTACTGTGATGCACTGGCAAAATAGATGGACAGGTAAAATCACTGTGGCCTCAACTGTTGAAAGTGTACTGATCACTGAAACATGGCCATGTGTGGAAAATGATTTCAAAAGACTAAGAAAGTGGAAATCAGGCAAATTTGCATTTTATTAAACAAAAAAATAAAAAGGTTTATTTTATTCATTTATTTAAACCAAAAGAGGAAAGGGATTAAGATATGTAGTGCATACTGCTTATAATAGCCTTACTGCATAATACAGCATATAAAAATGCATATTTTTCGTAACTCATTAGGCTGCTGTAGCAGGTCAAGATTTAGCCCTTTTTCTCATGATTATATGCATCATCAAATAAATGATGAGATTAGAAAGTGGCTCCACTGCTTTTAAACATATTTAACCACACCACATCATACCAGTCAATTAAACCTCTGTCACAGTAACTGAGAGTAACAGTGCATTTTAAGCGTCACAGTAAAACTTTTCAATTTATCGTTTTTTATCAATCATCACAAAATGTGATGTTTATGGAAGCAGAATGGCAATCTCAAGCAGGCGTCTGGTTAAAAAAGCTGTGTCTATGTATGTTGGTCTATGTATTCTCAGCAGACACAGTAATTACAGTCTGCATATCGGTGCTATATGATTCATGCAGTGGTCACCTGGCTCTGCCCTCCACCAGAACCTGTAAGATAAGCACAGAGGCTAAAGGATTCTCTAATTCTCACTTTCTGCCTGCAAGTGAGTGTTGTCTCCATTCTCTGTCCCTGTTACAGCACTGCATGACTGCAGATTGTAATTAAGGAATCACTGGGTCTAGTCAGTGATTATACTGGATTACATGGTGTTCAGACCACTCCCACCATACTGACTACTGGACAGTCGAAAGTTAACATGTGTAATTAATAGATGTACAGGTAAGAGGGCAAAATTAAGTGCAGAAACGGATAAATGTTGTGGAGATTCATATACAATGGTGGTTGATGTGGTTTCTTGCCAAGTTTTCTGTTTGCTCCATACTCTCAATATTCTCCTCTGAATGTATATTTATCCACTGTAATGTGTCTGTTAGATTTCCTACCCCTCTTGAGCGGAGCTACAGTACATTAACCCAGAGTCGGGTCTCCTCTGTTTCTGTGTCTCCCTTGCTGAGAGCTGAGACACACAGTCCACACCAACACACTCTGGATCATGAGCCATACCCCACTGATAAATGGGCCTCACTCAAGCGAACAAGATCCTTCATAAGAGTCGAACGGCATGTGAAAAGCAACACTCCCTCATCTACAACCACAACATTTCCTGTTCAGTTACAGTTTTGCAGTTCTTAGCCTGCAGTTCTTCTCACCAGGCTGAGTTTCATTTAAAGACCACAGTAAACATGGCAACGAGTCTCACCGCAGACTCAAAAGGGTAGGCAAGGTAAAATGCATAAACGTTTGTGTAGTTACATTTTACTGCTTTTCAGAATCAGTAGCCAGTACGTAGAAAAGAGAATCATGTGAATCAGAGATCAGTGATTTTTGATTTCATGTTGAGAACACGTGAAGCTCTCCACACTGAAGTGAGTGTCACGGCTGAAAATATCCACACAAGGCACCTGTTTCCACTTCTCCATGATGCTGTCTGGTCATTGCATTTCTAATCTGGTTAAGCCCTTATTGCAAATAGGTGAAATCTGAAGGTAATACATTGCACATTCCAATAACAGTCAGAAAATGAAAAGTTTGCACGCAGTTCTATTATATTTACAGCTCTTAATCTCAGTCTGTACATGTATAGAAAAGTGAGGAGTCTTGAGTAATGAAGTCAGCCAGCTAGTATACTGTAAATAAAAATGTTAGCCAGCACAAAACCCTCAAAATCATATTTTGTTTTGAAGTAAATCCCTACAACCTTCTTACTCATTTTGTTGGTTAACAGTTGCTTTTTGTGTAAAAATGTTGTGAAAAGACAAGACCAGGACTTCAAACAAGAACTCACCCTAATGCCGGTTATGTCTCTTTTATATTTCAAAAATTATTTACAGTGCTGTGAAAAAGTGTGCCCCTTTCCTGATTTCCTCATAATTGCATTTTTGTCACACTGAATGGCTTAAGATCTTCAGACAAAAGTAATATTACACAAAGGGAAACTAAGTAAACACAATTTATTTCATTTAAAAGTTATCAAACACCCATATCTCCCATGTGAAAAAGTGATTGTCCTCTAAATTACTCCATCAAGCAATTAAAGAAATTAAATTGAACAGAGCCAAGCTTCACTATTTGCCATGGTCACATACTTTCCAAATACAAATTAATGGTAATCACATCATCCATCATGACAGACTGTTTAGAACAAAAGAGCGTCAGTCTCACAGATAAACCTATACTCAGAAAAGCAGCGGGTATCTTCCCATGTGTTCCCATCAGGTACAGTAACTACACAGTCTGCTTTTATTTTTCCCTGGGTTTTGTTCTCTGTCCAGTAATGGTCATCCGGTTCTCCACTCTTCCAGTATCTGTAAGAGAAGCAGCGACACTCAATGACTACAGTGACCCCTTCACATTCTCTATCTATGACTGCCCGTGTTGCAGCACTTCATGACACTGAAGACTTCAATTATAATTATGACTTCTATTATTGTTTTGTTGTTATGTTTGGAGAATAATATTACAATTGTTTTCCATTGTCTGATATAAAAAAATACATTTGGCAAAACATATTAAAACATGTAATACCGAGAGACTTGCAAATTTCATTTTTATATTTTTTAGGAATTTTGTGGCCCTGCAATATACCAGTGAACTGTCCAGGGTGTATTCCTGCCTCTCAGCCAATGCATGCTTTAAAACACATCAAATGTAAAACATTGGTCCTAGCATACCAGGCAGTCAAGGGATCAGCCCCAGCATACCTCCACAAGATATTCAAACCCTACATGCCAGCCAGATCCCTCCGTTCTGCTACCTCAGGACGCCTGGCACCTCCCCCTCTTCACACCTGCGCTTCCCGAACACGTCTCCTGTCTGTTCTGGCCCCATGATGGTGGAATGATCTCCCCGTGGAGGTCAGAACAGCTGATACACTGACCCACTTCAAGCGACGACTGAAAACTCACCTCTTCAGGCTGCACCTCTCCCCATCCCTCCCTACTTCCCTGTAATCTCTTAAATGACTGTAAGCTTAGGGTTGTAACTAGATAGCTGTTTCGTAGGTGACTTAGTTAATGCACCTGTCTTAACTACTGCATGTATTTTTGCATAGACTGTGTTGTTGCTGTTCTCGTTTGTGTTAGTGTTAAACAGTTTAACCTTCAGGGTCCAAGTTGAACTATGCGGTTGTTCCCTGCACTTGGACCGGTACTTCTCTCTAGGGTTTTCGTCATACTTGTTCCTGGTTATGGTTATACACTTTGTTGTACGTCGCTCTGGATAAGAGCATCTGCCAAATGCCTGTAATGTAATGTAATGTAATGCTGGGATAGACACCAGCACCTTCTGTGACCCTGACCAGGAATAAGCGGGTATGGATAATGGATTCATGGATGGATGAATTTTGTGCATTTTGCTAGGATTTGGACTTGAGTGAGGTAGTCACTCTGATTCCGTAAGAAATCACAAAACCTAGGAGAGTAATGCTGTATGTGGAAATTGATGATATAGAAAGATATAAATTATCACAAAATAATCATTCATATATAGCTACAAAAGCCTACCCTTTTTGCAGCGAGGTTTTGTCTGCCCAGAGCCAGGTACCCTCCGTTTCTGAGTCACTCAGTCCAATCCAGTACGGGTGCTCTCTTGTGCTTTTGGCGATGAACTCCTGAACATAGACACAGAATGACTCTCACTGCTCACTGTGCTAAGTTATAGAGTGATGTTGGCTCCTCTGAAGCAAACAGGCCAGCAGCCTGCCACTGAGATACTGAGCAACGGCATGAGCCACACCACACTGATAAATTAACTTCACTCTAGGCTTATGGAGAATGTAGACGAGTTCTAATAAAAGAAGAGAAAAACCATCTGTCATTTTTATACTGTTCAGAATACGACATAATATCTTTCCCCAGTTTACTTGCTAATCTTTACCCACATTTCCACAGTCAAGCTCGCCAGGTTTAGCCAAAAGCTTGAGATAGTGTGTACATAATGCCTCCTGCTAGACTTTTTGGCTGTTTGCTTCAGAGGAGCCAACATCACTCTATAACTAAATATAAGATGAGCAATAATGTCCGTATTTTGAAGATACCTGTGATAGCTCTCTCCAAAACCTTAACCTTCTCCATTCACTCATACAGTATCTTACCTGCTCCTGTTCACTCTCTATAATCACCAGGTCAGCACCCTGTTGAAGGCAGTAACTGTGACCTTCGTACCATGTCTTCCTCTCAGTAGAGAAGTAGTAACACTTGGAGTAGAACTGTTCCCAGCCCTGTGGACAGGGTTTGCACACTCTGCCTGTAAAGAAGAACAGTCATCAGACTCCGTCAATTACCGACTGTACAAGAAACAAGATCCTCTGAAACAATAAATTATATAAATAAGAAAATAGGCAAGATCATAATCTATCTCACATCTCTCTTTTTTCACAGATGTACAATAGATGATTTTAAAAGAAGGAAACCACCCACACATTTCTTCCTCTTTTAAAAATGATATTCAAGATAATAAACCTCACCTTTTGAATTGGAGGGGCAGTAATTTTCCAGATATTTGTACTTTTTCTCTAACATTGCTAATGAAGCTGTGTTATTTTTCTTCCTCTCTACTTGAATCCCTCTGCTGTGATTGGCTCTGAGCTCCTCCAGTTCTCTCTCCATCCCTGAGCACTTTGGGACCTTCAGGTCTTGCGTGTGAAGGAAAACACATTATTATATTACTACTCTATCGCAGTATTTGCTGAAAATCAGAACAAACTAATTTCATTTTTACCATTATAATTTGAACAGTGTGGACATGTTGACATTTTAGTTGGCTACTCAGTTGTGTAACAAAGTTTTCATGTAGGTTGGAATGGCCTGTTCTCCATACATGGTGATCATTCTTTTTTAAAACTATTTTCATTCAGGAGAAATCTATCTATTATAACCTTGCCTTCCTTGTCACTACAATGACAAACAATGCTTAGACAGGACAAACTTCCAGAAACATCATAAACGAACTGTTCTTCAATTTCCCCAACCAGAATGATACAGTATCCATCCATCCATCCATCCATTATCTATACCCGCTTATCCTGAGCAGGGTCGCAGGGACACAGTATGTATATATTATATATGTTAACATTTCCCTTTAAGTTTGAATGCAATCTTTACGTAGGCCAGTCCTTGTCATAAATGAGTCTAACTCCCCTTCCCTTCTCTCCTACACTTTCACTTGGCATCACCAAAACAGGGCAAACATCCTCAAGCCATGCTGGGCAAGGTATTTAAGTTGGCCACAGGGAAAAGTTGTGCTATGTTGCGACTGGTTTCAGAGCCTTGAAGAAGATTTTTTTCTCTTTTTATTTTGGTGGTTGTGCATTTTTCACTGGTTTCTTTTCATCCTGTGGCGCTTAAACTGGAAGTGGGTGATACTTTGCCAAGGTCGGGCTTATCCGTCTCTCTCTCTCTCTCTCTCTCTCTCTGTTCTGGTTTTTCAAAAGTTAATTGTTTCATGTTTTGTATAATGGCTTCCATTTTGTAATTTAGAAGTAGTGAGCCTGCATTCAATAAAGAATGTGTGATTTAAATTCATTAATCTAATTTACTGATTCAATGGGGCGACATAGCTCAGGAGGTAAGACCGATTGTCTGGCAGTCGGAGGGTTGCCGGTTCAAACCCCGCCCTGGGCGTGTCGAAGTGTCCTTGAGCAAGACACCTAACTCCTAACCGCTCTGGCGAATGAGAGGCATCAATTGTAAAGCGCTTTGGATAAAAGCGCTATATAAATGCAGTCCATTTACCATATTGAATTCAATTATTTAATCTCAAAACCTAGTATAGAGCTTGTTTTGTCTTGTTGGTTGATTCCACTAGCACACTGTAGACTGACCTATCAATGAATTTGGCGATTTAATTGATAATTCACATTTTAACTAATAATTAATAAATTAAATCACATAAAATGTCGCAATATCACTTGTGTTCAGTATTCAGAGTGCTGAACATTTTAACAAGGGCATTGACTGTTGGACCCGCTGGATTCAGAAAATAAACATATTTAAAATTAATCCTTGCTTGTCCCACACAGTACAGGCCAAAAGTATGAGGCCACCTGTTTTTTTTTTTGTTTGTTTTTTTTTTTAAACGTAGGTAGAGAAGAATTATTACATGTGCCCTTATTGAATAACAAATCAAAGTATAAACTTTTTTGGCCAATTTCTACCTACAATAACACTAAAAGATGAGTTTAACTTAGACATGACTTTCCCCAAATTAGCCTCCTTTGACATACACTACAATTATACAGATTACTGGAAGTCAACCCAATTGCTTTGCAAATGGGGGATATGAGGGAGGTGGAGGGGTAGATAAATTGATTGATATCCTATCTACCTTCATCTACCTCTAAAGTTTTTTTTTTTTTTAAACCACAGGTAGCCTAATACCATTGGCCTGTACTGTAAGAAAAATAGGCACTAAAAGAAATATGCACAAAATATAGGAAAGAGGAAGGTGTTAGGCTTAGATGTGCGAGGCAAAGTAAACATATCGTGGCAAGGTTATTTTCCATGGGAAATTGCAAAGGGTCCTGCTGATGGGTAGTAATGCTAACAGGAGAAGACCAGGAAAATCAAGAGGCAGTAGATAAATATCTTGTGGTGCCTAGCAGGAGACATTGTTGTAAAATGGCACCACAACTACAGGAAAAACTCAATACTCAAGCTAAAGAGAAACCAGTTCCCCTGGCTACAGTGAAACAGCATCTATAACCTGCTTATCTGAAAGGATGCGCATCGGCCTTATAACAATCTTTTTGCTCCAGTGCGGGGTGTGTTTGGCCCACTGGAGTATTTTCTTCTTGTTATTATCACATCCTTTTAGATCAGCAGACCAGTTGCCATTTCACTGTAGTCAAGGGAAGTGGTTTCTCTCTAGCTTCATTGAAATCTTCCAGTACTTGTGGTGCAGTTTAATGTCAGTTTCTCCTGCTAGACAACACAAGATGTGTCTACTACTGCTGCATCTTGATGTTCCTGGTCTTCTCCTCATAACATTACTGTCCATCTGCAGGAACCTTCTGAGGGTGCACTAAATACTGCACCTGGAAATCTTAAGCTTCTTTGCAATTTCTCACTAGAAATGACCTTTGTGCTGCAATATTTACATGGCCCTTCAGATCTAAGCCTAACTCCTTCTTCTTTGCCATATTTCTTGCAATGTTAGTGCCTATTTCATTTGCACTACGGGCTAAAGGTATTAAGCTGCTTTAAAGGGGGTTTTCAAAAACTTAAGGTAGATAAGATTTTATTCAATTTAATTACCTCCTCACTTCCCCCCTACTCCTCCATCTCCCACTTTGCAAAATGATTAGATAGATGCCCAGTAATTAATTTGATTGTAATTAAAGCCAGAGGAGGTTACTTCAAGGAAAGTATTGTCTAAGATTACTTTTAATTAAATCATCTTTTTGTGTTATTGTAGGCAGAAATTGAAAATAGAAGCTGATACCTTGCTTTGTTATTCAATAAATGAGCATATATTAACAACATTTCTCTCTATCTAAAGTCTTTGTTACGCTACAGGTGGTCCACTGCCTTAATTACTTTAATACTGTAATATAATTAATTATTATGATCAAATATATAAACTACAAAAATTATTTACACAAGTAGTTATTCTAACACTGTTTGTAAAATTTAATCTATACCCACTCAGACACATTGGTTATACAGCAGATTGACAGTTTAAATAGCAAATAAAAAGTTAAAATGATTACTTTAAAATCACAGTTCAGCTATATTTGCAATAAAGACATACACACAGGCAGTGTGTGATACTCACAGAGGACACACAGGACTAATGTGGCAGCCAATAAGAGAGCACACAGCAGCTCCAGACACACTGCAGCCCGTCTGTAGGGGTGTGAGCTTTGCCCACTGTGCCCTGTGGTCAGGGATAAAACAATTAAACTGTCATCACCACAACCTGAACACACAGGGATGCAGACAGATTGTCTGTGGGGTTTTCATGCATTATACGGCTTGCCCCTCCTGTTAAGGCGCTGTTTCAGTGCATAGGGAGGCCCCTTGGTCTGATATCAATTTTGGCCCATACCAGTGGTGACTGTGACTGGCAGCTTTACAGGATGATGCAGCTTAATGTGGCCAGCGATGGGAGAGTTTCACTCAACTGGGCTGGCAGCACTTATCATGCAGCAGCGCCCCCCACTGATTGATCGAGTGCTGACACATGAACGGTCTGTGTGAGCCTGACTTGCGAATTGCGGTGTGATTAGAAGCAGCATCTGAATGTTTGTTTTTCTTTAATATAAATGTATCAATCATTTGACCTGTTGAGTCCCTTTGGCACAGACACATAAGAATAAACAAACCATTGTGTGTGTGTGTGTGTGTGTGTGTGTTTGGCTAAACTGGTTATGTTATGTTGTTAGAAGAGGAATGAGAAATTTTGAGATTTTGTTTCTGTATAACATCAGTTTCACCAAACTGTACTTATTATAAAATAGAATAAAAATAGAATAGACTGTGGGGCTCCTGTGTTGCTCATCCTGTTAAGGCAGCGTTTCCCAACATTTTTACTTCTGCGGCACACTTTCCAAATTTACAGAATCTCATGGCACACCACTCTCAAAAGCATAAAAAATAAACACCCTGCAGCGTCAGAAGTGACGTGCCAACAGTAGGCCTAAATGCTCTTTTGGGGTTTTAATTAAGCGATGTGCATTTTAATGACATTTATTTTGGCTTTTGTGAATGGGATTTATTCATTTAAGTTTTTTTTTAATTAATTTGAACATTAAAATTTGAAGATGAATACAATTGTGCATTCCAAATCAGAAGACAAAGTGGGAAAGCACATAAATAAATAAATAAATAAATAAATAAATAAATAAATAAATAAATATACTGGAAAATAGAATAGTTACTGTCTATGGCTTCAAAATATGTCAAATTAATTTTGTCTCTTTGACTTCAAAGACACATAAACATATCCCCAACTAACACTAAACATTTCAAGAACACTGGGGAGACTCAGCATAGATTTCTTCACTGGAACTAAGGGGCCTAGCCCAAACCATGAAAAACAGCCCTAGACTGAGGGGTGTCCAGATAGTTTTGGTCATGTAGTGGATCATTATACATCTATAATTCTGAAGAAATCTAAGGGTAGGCAACATTTACTCAAACCTTCTGAGATATAAGATATACTTTTATTGAACCCCGTGGGGTAATTTGTCCTCTGCATTTGACCCATCCTAGTTACTTGGGAGCAGTGGGCAGCCACAGTGCAGCGCCCGGGGACCAACTCCACTTCTGAGGCCAGTTCCTTGGTCATGGGCAACTGCAGGAGCGCAACTAATATGCATGTCTTTGAGTGTGGGAGGAAACCGGAGTACCCGGAGTAAACCCATGTGAACACAGGGAGAACGTGCAAACTCCACGCAGAGAGGATCCGGTCGGACCCGCATTCGATCCCGGAACCTCCTTCTTGCGAGGCAACAGTGTTAACCACTATGCCACCGTGCCCACCCAAGTACTGACTCAGTTACTTGTTTCAAGTGAAAGGTTTAGGCAACCAACACAGTAGAAACATATTTAAAAATAGCATATTCATTATTTACATTCCACAGTATCTCATGTTGACCAGCAACATAACTTCCACATGCATACTTATTCACTAAAAGAGAGAAAGATATATAGAACAAAGGAGTGATTGCAATAACTTGATAGAACATACAACATTAACACTAACTTAAAAAAACTGCACAATTAAACCAATATTGGTGTATACAGTTAATCAGCTAGTTTGGCCAGGATACTTTATGTCAACAAAAACCTGTTCTATATGCTCCACCCCTGGTAAAGAAAAGTTTACTGCTCTTTTTCATATTTTCATCTTTCTATTTCCTATTGGGTGAGTGTTAATGTGGTCTTCAGGATATAATTAGAAAAGGGAAGTATAGAACTGAAAGAGATCTTTTGAGAAGACTGGGGAGTGGTTTTGTCATTTATCTTTATTCAGAGCTTTTCTTTTTCAGTGTAGCCAGTCAGGACACCGATGAGCTGAGAAGAAAAGACTTGAGAAGTTTAACAACTGAAGTGAAGGAGTGGGCTTGCAGGGCATGGGGAATGGCGATATCTGTATGTAAAAGGACCAAGACAAATGTGTAGGTCAGCAGGGCAAAGATTCAAATGTTCTCTCTGAAGATCTACTCCTGTGACTTGTTCACTGTATAAACTGCCTTTGTGAAAATGTTCCAGATGCTGCTTTTCATTTTATGCTGACAGCAGTATACTGTTTTGATTGCACCCTGAATAAGGCTCGTCAGAAACTGCAACGTGCTTTTAACCTGGTGCAGGCTCAGTTTTTCCACCTGAAACTTGTTCTGAATGGTGAAAAAGCCACGCTTACGGTTTTCTAGAATAGTATTGTAAGTACACATCATTAAACCAAAGTATTATCACTTTACAAGGCCAATTTATTGAGCCTGTAACTAGCTATACTTACGGTTCTTCCTTGACGATCAGCTCTCTTTTAACTATCACTTCCAACATCTGGTTAAGAAACACAAGTTGAAGTTGGGTTTCTCTTTAAATGTACATTCGTCAAAGCTACCTTATTGCCAGTTTGTTATTATGGTGATCTATGTTACATCAACGCACATACCTATCGTCGTCACATGATAAGACACTGTATATCATGGAGCCCTCAGATTTATCACAAGAAAAAGGCTAACTCATTATTGCTCACTGTACTCGGTGCTTGGTGGGCCAGCTCTTTCTATGTATCGACCATCAACTTAGCTACTAGTATGTTTTTATTTAAGACAATTTTGGGAATTCTCCCCAGCTGCCTTTCTTGTTATTTGACCCAGAATTATGATGCATACCAGTCAGGATCACATGATACTTTGATAATGAAAGTTCCTACTGCCCGTACTGAGCTACGTAAAAAGGCTTTTAAGTTCTCTGCACTATCTGCTTGGAATAGCTTACAGAGGGAGGTTAGGCTCACAGAACTGGTTACTCTTGGAGAATTTAAGTCAGTTATAAAAAGCATAAAACTTCATGCAGTTGCTCACTATGTTTTTGAACTTAATCTATATTGTATTACTGATTTTATAAAATTATTTGTGTGATGGGGTTTCTATGCATGTTGCCATAAGGGCGTTGCTGTGAAAGAGCATACATGCTCAGTCAACTATACTTGACTTAACTCAGTCAATTTATACTCAAATCTGTATAAATAAAGATTAAATAAATAAAATAGTAAGAATTAACAGCCAGCCAAGTCAGGCTAGAGGAGTGAAGCTATGTATATATTGGGGCAAACAGCCACATTTTTGGGGGGAGAGTGGTAAAGTCAAGCTATGCTAACAGATAACAGCAGATTATTGGTTCAAATTAAGAAACACTAGGTAGTTTACCATATTCAAGTTTCTAAATTGGTTACTTGATGTCAAGAAAACTGTTCACTTTACAGTTTAAAATAGATATGACAACTGAGTCAATGGAAAATTAAGACCAACAGTCACAGACAACCAGAAAGAATGAGATATAAACAGCCTTTCACAGTTTTTTTTTTTTTAATTTCTGAATATTTGTGTCTTCAATTGGCTAACATAAACAGCGATGCTCAACATTTATGGTTGTGCATACTCTGGCCCAGTACCACTACAAGTCGAGAAAAAGATTTATCTCCTGGAGGTAGCACCATCAACTCCCAGGTAAAACCACAGCCAATCTTTTGCAACTTACATGCCCACCCCACGTCCAAGCTTCCGGATGAGTGTCACCATTTATATGAGCTATTTATCTTAATCCGTTAATTAAATTACAATGAAAATCCATGAGCCTACTTCTATTTTACAATATCAAATAAGCCTAAATACAAAACGGGTAGATTGCCATACGTAACTTAATCATTTAGTGCTCCACACAAACTACCCAAGAATAATAACCCATTTAACCCCTTTACACAAACAAGCATTTTCTAATGGTCTCTTGACATTTATATGTAATAGAATATATTCTAACATAAAAATTGTCTACTCCAACATTTACCGTCCCGTTGCATCTTACAATGATGCACATTGCAATAACTGATATGTTCTAATGTTTCTCCAAACTAAAGTAACATGCATTAACACAAGAGGTCTTCTGGCAAGAGCGAGCTGATAGGTACGATCTGAGAGCTGGGAGTTGGGATGAGAGAGCTACGAGGTGGGAGCACTGAGCTCACTCAAGCTCCAAGGTGCGAGGTGCGAGCTTGGATCAGCAAACTGAGAGCTGGGAGCTGGGAGCTGGGCTCTAGGTGCAAGCTCGGAGCTACAAGCTCGCTGCTCACAGTTGAGGATTGAACTCTTACTGCAATCATTTTAGGATTCTATTTTGTTTTCCCTTCGTGCTACTGATGTAATAAACAATAGATTCCCCAATCTAATTTAAAAGCGACAATGATCTATTGATTATGTTGCTCTTTAATACACTGTGCAGATGTTATTACCTGTGTGCTGAGCTCCTGGGCTGTTGAGTGAGGTCTGGCCCAGTGTGCTGTACATATCTTGGTATGGAGAGGCCAGGTCAGTGTATATACCCTCTGAATCTTTGGAGACTGTAGATGCTGCCATTTCTGACAACAGCTGCTAGTGCTCCGTCCAGTATTTCTATATATTTTGTGTCACTGTGGTCTGCGGTGAGCAGAAAATAAACTCGCATTGAGAGATGAGGAAGCTGATCAGGGCTTGACATTAACAACCGCCACCCCACAAATGTGGGTAGAATTCAGCAATGGAGAAGGTGAGCTCAACCAAAATCAAACAGCCGAACACGGATTGTACATCCAAATGTGTGTAGGCTATAGCTATACTCATTGCAGCTTCAAAGTGTTTGTCTAATGACACGCCAGAGGAGAGCGATTCAAGTTCTCCAGTTCTGATCGTGAAACAGAGAGCTTACAATGGTTGCAGCAGCAAACACAGAAAACAGCAATGGTTCAGTAAAGGAGCATGACCTTTATGGAAATGAAAACAATACAAAAGTTGGAAAAAAAGGAAACCTAGTTCTAAAGGGATTGTGATTACAGCTGGTCTAATTAATAGTTTTACACAGATTTACAATCACAATATGAGAGCACTAATTAAAATTTTCCAGTTTTTCATATTTTCAAATACAATCATGAGACATGATGAAATCACGCATAAATTTGAATGATCTTTTCTGAGATTGATTTCCATCTTGTTGATCCCGTGATAACACAATTAAAATGCTTTTCTCCTGCTCCAGATGTGACACATGATATAGCACAGAAAGCTGTGCTACAGATCCAGGGCCAGGATTGAGTAGCAGCTTAGCATGTACAAGAAGCTGAAGTACCGGCTTTGTGATCACCAATAAACAACAAATAAAACAGCATCATCAGAACGACAGCGTATTTCTTAGAAAACAGAGTATTTCTAAAAATAAAAAAGATGTGATCTAATAATAAATAAAAATACAGCAGACCTTCACTCCTAAATGAATATAAGAGTGTGGGCCTACTCCATTTCTATCTCAATTTTAGTAAAGCAAGTGTGCAGGATTAGATCCAATTTTCCAATTTTTCAGAAAGAACATTTTTTAAGGCATGTGAAACAGACCTGCTGAACCACAGTGGCACACTGTGTTGGAGGCAGTAGGGTTGATGATTTTGACCTCAGAATAGGTTGCGTCTTCATCCTGAGTTGCTGAGAGAAAATGGGGGGTACATTTGTAACTTAATTTGATTAATTTGATTCATTTTTATATGCATACAGGCACAAATATATTGGGAGAAAGATTTTTTTTTTAAGTGCTCACGTTGAAAACACTCAAAATCTTTCAGCATTTATGGGGTGTTTATGCTGATTTGCAGAAAGAAAGGCAGGGGATAGTGTGTATGGAAGGGGAAATAATGTAGACACAATTTCCTCTGTCCATTCAGGATGCAGCAGACAAGCGCATGCAGTCAGCTACCCCTTATTTTCATTGTAGCCCGAGAGCATTTCTATGCCATGCATTTTCTGCACTGGAAGACTGTGCAGCTGGCAGAAACACATTGCAGGCTCCTAACTGACCGGAGGTGTCACTATTGAGCAATAAGCAGTGGACAGGGTGTCCACAGAAACCCTCCCTCAATCCATGTGTGAAATGGTGGCCGATTTCACATTTCCCATGAAACACACAAGCACAGTCAGAACATTATCCAGATAGTAGGGCCCATCACTGCACTCAAAATGCCTGAGAGACTCACGCTTGTTGATGAACAGTGTCTTTTCCTGCTTTGTGTACAGATACATGATCAGGACACACATTTAAATAATGAAATTAAAACAAAATTTAAAAGCTGGTTTGTCTTTAATAAACCCAAGAATGTTTTTGTTTTTTGTATTTTTTTTGGTTTTGGTAAAGCCATTTTTCAGGGCTTTGTATAATCCACTACAAATGCCACTAAGCATTCCTGAAGTGCACAGTGCTTCTACCTGGTATTTTCTATTGATCTGAAAATGTTAGTTTCACCCACAAAATGTTCATAAGTGTAATATGAAATCAACTTGTGATGAATGCTTAAAAAGGGCCAATCACAATGGCACCTGGTTGGATAATGCCTGCTGTATAGGTGGAGCCCATTATTGGAGGGCTGTAGTGTAGGTATGGCCCCTGATTGGAGGGCTGTAGTGTAGGTATAGCTCCTGATTAGAGGGCTGTATTGTAGGTATGGCCCCTGATTGGAGGGCTGTAGTGTAGGTATGGCTCCTGATTGGAGGGCTGTGGTGTAGGTATGGCTCCTGATTTGAGGGCTGTAATGTAGTTATGGCCACTTATTGGAGGGCTGTAGTGTAGGTATGGCCCCTGATTGGAGGGCTGTAGTGTTATATAATGGTCTGGGAGCTGGACTATTAACCCACATGTAGAGGGTTTGATTACTGATTGCGGTTCTGATGTTGTACTCTTGAGGAAAATACTTTAAATTAAATTGCTTTAATCAAACTAGCCAGCTGTATAAATGGATTGTATGTACAAATGCAACCTGTGTAAGCTGTATTGGATAAGAGTGTCTGGTAGATGGTCAAATGTACATGTCAATATTGGGAAGCTGTCACAGTTCTGGCTAAAATCCCAGATCTGGCTCTCGCAAAAACTTGCCACCTAATTATCCCCTGATTTAACTGGCTAAAAAAATGTTCTCTCCCTCCAGTGGAGCTGCTCAGTGGCCAACAATAGAGGATTGTGATTGTACTGGGTAGCTCCCAGGTGTGAATGTGTATGAGTGTGAAGCAGGGTGTTGCTGCAAAAGAGCATCCGTGCTCAGCAAACATACCCTGGGTAAATAAAGGTTAAATAAATTTTAAAAAATTACTACCTGCTGGGCCTTGACAGAGGGCGGCAGCTCCTCAACCCTAGATTCATTTTATTTTGTGTTAATTAGTACCTGTTGTTGTACTACTGGTGTTTGGTTTGTGCATGTGTTGTTTCATTATCACGGTTTGTTTCATCTGTTAGTGTTAGGGTTTAAGTTAATGGATTCCTGTCTCTAGTCAATTGGGTCATGTCGGAATCAGCATACTTGCCTACTATTGAGTACACAAGTCATATACAAATTTGGATACGGCCTCAGTCTTTGAGATTGCCTTATTGTATTCCAGTGTTCCCCTAGCCCTGTGTTTCTAGTCTTCTCCTGCTTGTGTATTTGCTCATTTGTTATTTCATATTTTTGAATACTTGTCAATATAGAAGCCCTGTGTTTTTAGTTTTAAAATCTGCCCTCTCAAGTGTTTTCTCTGCACCTCAGTACTGTTCACCAGCTTGATAAAAATGGAAATGCATTCAGAGTTTCTGTGCCACTCCTTATTTTGTCCCCCTTTGATGCTACACCTCTCAAACATAGGTACAGTTCTGGTCTGGTCATATAGTTTTAATATTTTCAGCACCTAAAAGCCATTTCACACCAGTGTGATGTGAAAATGCCTTGATAAAATAGCTAAAAATTTGCAGCTGGATTTTAACTTACTTGGAAGCTCCAGAGTTTCTGCCTCTACTACGTGACCTGGCAGGCTATTCCACACGTTGACTACTCTATGTGAAAAATTCTTCCTAATGTCTGTATAAAATGTACCTTTTACTAACGTACCCTCATAGAGGGTAATGATTTCAAAGGCTTGACAGACTCTGTAGTGGGTAGCAGGAATTGCTATGCACAGGGGCGCTCTAATTGGTGATTCAGTTAGCTGCAGGATGGCTCAGAATATGCTTTCAGAAATAGAAAGTGGAAAGAGAACTCAAACAAGCTGCTGATTGTGCGATTAAAAGCAGTACGCTTTAAATGTTTGGAATTCAAATCTAATTTTCACCCTGATCTTTGTATTGTTGTTTTTATGATCCCATTTTCACCATGATTTATGCATTAAGCTATGTTTGCAACCAATTTTCACATGTTTTTTAATATTCAAAATAAACACAGATAAATTCCAAGTTATTTATTTCTATTATAAAAACCGAAAACAATGAACCTTAGCAGCAAAGAGATAAGGGACATTAATAGTTCCTTCTCTGTGGGAATTAATTAAATAAACATGGGAGGTTAAATATTTGGCAGCATGCCTGCACTATATGTCGAGCAGTCAGGAAACTACGATAAGGCACTAAACATAAAGAAACACACTCTAAATAAGTCATCTTTGTAATCTTCCACAAAAATGAAATCTATTAAATTCTATCAAACAGGGCCAAGTTATTGTGTCCCTCAAGGATCTATAATTGGACCCTTGTTATTCCTTATTTATATTATATGTTATTCCTTATTATGATCTTATTTCTGTTTCTTACTTACCCATTTGATTTTATCTCACAAAAACTTTGACTCACTAATTATGAGGCCAATTGTGGTGTGGGAAATTTTTCTGAATGGTCCAGACTGAAAACGTATGTTGAAATATTTTTTTTAAATTAAATTATTATGTTAATGGGTAATAATAAAAAGTATTGCACATCAAATGCTAATTGGTTTCATCCAATTTCTTGCAGTTTATGGTTTATGAAAACTTGTTCTGGAAAGATCACATCCAATTTATCAGTAATAAAATAATGTAATCCAGTGGTATCATCAAAAGAACTGAGTGACTTAGTTAATCAAACTTGCCTCCACAATACATGCTACAGCTTAATTTACCCTTTTCTCATTTACTGCAACATTATCTGGGCAAGTGCGTATGCCGCCAATCTACCTAAATTCACTTCACTCAAAAGAAATTTGCAAGGCTAGCCACCTTTTCTGATTACTCGCCTCCATCTGCCCCTCTGTTGAAGAAACTCGACATCTTTTCGATTTAAAACATTAACATACTTCAGCCATGCACATTCATCTACAAATACACTTAGCTTTCAAATTTTCTGCGCAAATCTTTCAATGAATTCTTTGAGGTTAATTCAATAAATAGCATTAAATAATCCAGAATTCACATTCAGAAAACAGAGTAACTCACCTGCAGTCCCCCTCAAGTTCTTCTTGAACTTCATAGATGAATAAAATACCTCACCCATTTGGGCTAGTCAAACCTTAACCACTGAGAGAAAAGAAGGAGAAGAGAGGCAGAACTAGCAGAACACAGAAATTCAGATATTTGGTTAATATTTTGTCATTTAACATGCATGTATCTGCTCCCTCTCCCTCTCTCTGTCTGTCTGTCTCCGCCTCGGTCTCTCTCTTTTTGCTATCTTTCTTTCTATATACAGGAAGAACAGATAACCATTTCTATAAATAGCGCATACAATAGCTCAATAGCTAATTTTCCTACAGTAGGAAAATATTACAAAGTCGGGATAAATAACCATATACGTTTCTGGATTTCATGCCAGCATCTCATAATTATTTGAATGGCTCAATTATTTGTATTTATGTTTGGTTACTGAGCTGCTGGTTGATGAAGACTGTTCTTGTGTCTTTTTATGTCACTATATGAAGCTTTTTATTATGGTCTAATCCAGTGGTTCCCAACCTCGGTCCTGGGGTGTCTGTTTGTATGCTGGTATTCACTCAATTGCAGTTGCAATCCCAGAATTGTGACATGGTGTAAATTTTCCTTAATTAGATGCATTTCATGTTTAGGCTGAATATTTACCCTCTTAAGACATATTTTGTCAGAAATAGTTATTCCTGTTAAGTATGTTCACATTGTGCTTATTATAGCAATTAATTACATAAAAATATGTAATTTTTTTAAACTGATCAAATTAAAGACAGAAGTGAATCAATAGGCTCCTACAGTAATTATGTCATTGAACACAAGCATTGAATAATCTTTTATGATTTTTCTTTAAACTTATTAACACTGCTGTTTTGGCTTGCTATTTGCTTTGACCTTGAATTCATAATTATCTACCAAATTGTTATTTCTAGTGGCCACGTGTCCACACATTCACCTATTAGGGCCCTATTTATTCACCTCAGTCCTTAATTTGATAAGTTAAATTACTTTGTTTCCTTGTTTAAATTGTTTGCAATATAGTACAAAATGCACAACGTACACATGGGACATTTATTCTACACATATGCATAGCTATTTCAGACATAATGCAACTTAAGAGAGCTAATAATCCCTTTACACATAAAAAGTACCTTATTAAAAAAAAAATTAACTACTTGCTAAAATTCTGGGATTGCAATAGTGATGCAAACCAGCATAGACAGACGGGCCCAGGGACCAGGTTGAGAACCACTGGTCTAATCATATATATCAGGCTCTCCTTGTCAGTGGGACTTTAAACCTGCGGCCTAAAGGCTGTAAGATGTTGTACTGTAGATGAGTCTTGTCTTTTTATCTATGATACAAAGACGACTATTTAGGTATCTAGCTGTGGTCCTACACAAAAGCTTTGCTTTTTTGGTTAACAATATCTTTTATAAAACTATACATGTCTCAATGTCATGCACAATCTGAATTTTAGAGTTGGTATTGTTTTGCAGCTAACAGGAAGATAGCAGAGTGGGCGGGAACTGGGGGGGGGGGGGGGGCAGCCTCCCCCAGACTACACCCCTGCAGAGGAGCTGGCCCTCTCCAACCACAAGGGTCGGCCCTTAATAGAGGGGATCCAAGAGGGGAGTGCTCCTACCCTGGTGCTGGCAGCTCCAAACAGGGTGTGACTGAGGTGATTCTCACCACCTTGGATACTGGACTGGTACATGCTAAAGTGATTCCTCCCTCATTTACAGTTCAAGGGAATAATGTGGTGTTTTAAAGCCAAGCTCAAATACCATGAAATCTGCAGAAAGAGGTACCTGTTCAAGGAGATGGTTATGTACTCTCAACACACCATTGTTTTCTGGCCATATAATGAATTTACTTCATGCAGAACATTCAAATCTGTTCTCAAGTGGAGGTTAATAACAAGTGATGCAGTGTGCCAAGGAACACCACAAACACCTGAAATAGTTCTCTAAGGCCAAGACCTACCTTGCAAATGGCATGGTAGTCTATTTGTTTGCTGATTTTTTTTTTTTTTTGCATCACCAACAGCATACATGTATGAGCCTTATGAGCCTGTGGCGAAGAAGCGCAGAGTTTTGTGGCACTGTAAGGGTGAAGTCTCTTGGCATGGGCCACATACAGGTTGAGAAGCCTGCACAGATACATGAATCTCTTTGCAGATAATCAGTATCATTCAATTATGAAATCATTTTGAATTTTGGCAGCCCCTCAAAACTCTTGCCCGTATAGGCCATTTTACAATCTGTGCAACATGTCAGTGAGATCCTCCAGAAATGTAGATGCCATTTTTAAAGTGAGCTGGTTGGTCCGGGAGTCTTTAAATACTGTAGGTTATGTAAACCCTGTTACCCTACTGCAGGGCTTGTGTTTATGGAGAGAAAGAGATAGAGAAAAAGGAGAGAGATTGAAATGACTTGATAGAACATGGAACATTAACATAAGGCAGAGTGTTGTAGTCTGTATTCCCGGTCACTTGTCTCCCCAGTACTGTCTCTGTGTCTGTGTTCCCTGAGCTGCTTCACTCCCCTGTACTTGTGTGATTTCACTATTCGGGTGGTTCCGGGTTTTTGTGGTTTCCCCCCTTCTTTCCAGTCTCGCTTTACTTACTTCCTGCTTATTTCTAGTTTTACTAATTTCTACTAATCCCTACTAACTTATAGATTGTAAAGTACTAACCTCGCTAATATACTAACATGTGAATATTACTAATGGACTAACACACACTAGTTTTGGGTTTTTGATAGTTTAGATCACTATACTAATACATTAACCAGTCTCCCCTTTTCCATGCTGCGCTGTAGCTCCGCCCCTTTTCTTTCTAGCCTGCTCTAACGCTGAGTTCTGCAATTGCCTGCACCTGTCTCTTGCTCTGACTGCACCTCTCTCTCTCCGCACGTGTTTTACCTGCTGCACCCAGGCCGTCTATTATCATTGTTGTCCATGTGATTCCAGTCCGCGTTTTGTCAGTCCCCTGTCATTGAATTAGTTTTCCTAATGTTCTTCACCTGGATGTTGTTTGTTACTCCTCCCTCACTCACTTAACCCCTCCTTGATTGTTACCTTCCCCAGTGTATAAATGTCAGTCTTTTCCACCAGCTCAGAGTCAGAACGTTGATCGAATTCATTGTGCCGATTGTTAGTAAGCCTTTGTCTTTCAAGATTCCTGCGACACCCCTTTGTACGACTTCAAGTTTGCCTGCCCCTTTTGGTTTTGTTTGCTTCTGGTTTGACCTTCGCTTTGCCTTGACTTCTCTTTTGCCTGTCCCTTTGTACCTTCGCCATTCTGATCTCCTGGTTTTTGATTTTTTGCCTGTTTTTTCACTATTCTTTTGGAAACTCGATTCGGCACCGTCCTCTCTCTGATTAACTGGCTTCGAACCTCGGACTGAATAAAGACAACGTTTTTTGGATTTCCCTGGTCTGCGTGTGGGTCCTTACACAGAACATCACAGCAGAGCACAGAATTCACATTCTGGAAACCAAGTAACTCCCCTGCAGGTTCTCCCCTCAAATTCTTCTTGAACTTTACAGATGAATAATGCGACACTTCCTCTGAGAGAGGAAGAGAAAATAAGAGAGAAAAGAAGAGTAGAGGCAGAACTAGCAGGATTAAATATATTTTGTCATATCAGATGGATATTTGTGCTCTCTCCTCTCCCTCACAGTACAGAAAGAATAGGCAACCATTTCTGTCAATAGTTTTGCTATGGTAGGAAAATATTACTAAGTAATATTTGACTTGCCCAATCATTTGTATTCACATTTTCGATACTAAGCTACTGTCAGTTCGTTTGCCTTTTATGTCACTATGTGAATAATTTAAAAATGATCTAATCTACAGTTGATGTTGATGTATACAGTTAATTAACTAATTTGGCCTGGGTAATTTGTGTTAAAACATGTCCCATACACTTCACCCCTGGTATAGAAAGATTTTTGCTGCTATCTGGTGCTATTCTTCTTGTTTTGTGTTGGTTAGGTGTTAATGTGGTCAACAGGATATAATTAGGAAGATGATCTACAGAACTGAAAGAGATCTTTCTTGAAGATTAGGGAGTAGGCTGGTCACCAATCTTTATTCTGAGCTGTTCTTTTTCAATATAGACTGTTAGCACACTGAGCTGAGAAGAAAAGACTTGTTTTTGAGTACTGAGGTGAAGAAATGGGTTATCAAGACATGGGGATTGGTGATATCTGCACATAGGACCTAGCATAACAGATACGATTGAGTAGAAAGTGCCACTAAAAAAGAAAAACGCTACATTCAAGAGACATGGTGCTTCCTTGACCTATGACGGAAGGTTTCTTTTTGTGGTACATTGCCTTTCGCTAAGCTCATTTTGGACGAAGTGCACACACCACTGGGCAGAACAGAAGGGTTAACACAAGCTTAAGAAATGTGAATAAAAGAGCAGACATTCACCCAATCCATGTCAAAAGCACTGATGACAAAACCCATCTATTGAGAGGGTCTGTTCATAGGAGACTATTACTCATGATGAAGATTCAGTGTGAATGGCTTCAAGTAGCTCAGAAATGACTGCTTGCTGAAGCTGTACTCCTGGGGCTTAGCCAGTCAAGTCAGGTAGATGGGCAAGGCTATTTTTATATTGTGGTAAACAGCCACACTTTTGGGGGGAATCATTCTCATGAATTAGGCTATTCTAATTCAGATACCTGCATGTTCATTGGTCAAATGCAGAAAGCCTGGGTGTTTTACCACATTCAAGTTTCAGAAAGGGTCATTGGTGTCAAGAAAATGGTACGCTCACGAGTTTGAAACAGATGTGACAAACAAGTCAATGGAAAATGTGTGCCTTAAGTTAGACTGTGAACAGATATAAGCGGTACACTTGTGTTTCCATCTGTGTTGTATTTTAGGTGTTGCTTTGGTGCTCACAAGTAAAAAAAAGTGTGAACCACATTTTGTTCACGCTTTCTTCTGGTCAGCTTTTATACTGAAATAAAATGGCAGACAGATGGAGCAATCACACAGTTTCTATGTGACACTTAAAGCTATACACGCAAAAAAGTAAAGGTGAACCCTTTCAGCACAGTAAAGCACAATATTTATTTTCACAGTGTGCATTATGCTCACATGAAAATTCCTGGCTTATTTCCTAGCGTTGTTCAGTAGCTCTGTTTAATCTATTGCTCTGTTAGCAATGAGTTTATGAGTCTCTCTTCCTCCATTGTGTATAGCTGTTACTGAGCACACGGTCTATTTTTTACATTGCAACATTGTCATCAAGTAGATGCTCTTATTCAGACTTAAAAGAATGATTTATGTGGTTCACACATTTCTACAAAATTAGGACACACATTTGGATACTGAAATCAAAACAACTTTTAAAAGCTGGTTTGTCTTTAATAGACCCAAGTATTATTATTTCTTTTTTATTTGTCTTTTTTTTTTTGGCTGCAGCACAGACAACTTATAGGGGCCTTGTATGATTGGTTACAAATACCATTAAGCAGCAGGAATGTGTAATTAACATGAATGCTTAAAAACAGCCCGGCATAATGATACATTATTATCAGTCCATAAGGCACTGAGGGATCACTAATGTGTCCAGAATTGACCTTTTCTGCAGATGATTTGGGTCTCCTTATTAGAGGGCTGTAGTGTAGGTGGAGCCCCTGATTGGAGGGCTGTGGTCTCAGTGGGGCCCTTAATTGGATGGCTGTGGTCTCAGTGAGGCCCCTGATTGAAGGGCTGTAAAGTAGGCAGGGTCCCTGATTAAAATGTTGGTAGTGTAGGTGGGGCCCCTGATTGGAGGGCAGTAGTGTGGGTGGGCCCCTGATTGGATGGTGGTAGTGTAGGTGGGCCCCCTGTTTGGAGGGCTGTGGTCTCAGTGGCGCCACTGATTGGAGGGCTATAGAGTAGGTAGGGCCCCTGATTGGAGGGCGGTAGTTTAGGTGGAGCCCCTGATTGGAGGGCTGTGGTCTAGGTGGGTCCCCTGATTGGAGGGCTGTGGGCTTGGTGGGGCCACTGATTGGAGGGCTGTAGTGTAAGAGGTGCCTCTGATTGAAGAGCTGTAGTGTAGGTGGGACCCCTGTTTGGAGGGCTGTGGTCTCAGTGGGGCCACTGATTGGAGGGCTGTGGAGTAGGCGGGGCCCGCATTTGGAGGGCTGTGATCTAGGTGGGGCCCCTGATTGGAGGGCGGTAGAGTAGGTGGGACTCCTGATTTGAGGGCTGTGGTGTAAGTGGGGGCCCTGATTGAAGAGCTGTAGTGTAGATGGGACCCCTGTTTGAAGGGTTGTAGCGTCATTTAATGGTTTGGAAGCTAGGCTCTCAAACTGAATTGCTTTGATCAAACTAACCAGCTGTATAAATGAATTGTATATGAATATATTCTGTGTAATCTGCTCTGGATAAGAGCATCTGTAAAATGCCAACATGTACATGCAAACATTGGTGAGCACAAATTTATATTACAATATTTCATACTACAGTATAAACTATGGTTTATTAAATGGAAGGCAATCAATGTTTTTAGCCAGCCACCATTTTGTGCCCTTTGATGGCACAGCTCTCAAACGTAGGCACAGTTTTAGTCTGGTTATACTGTTTAGAAATCTTACAAAATGAGAAAATGGTTAAACATGTTCCGGCATAAAACATTATTTCCCATTTGGCATCAGCTTTACGTCATTGCTAATTAAAGGATGTTTTAAAGGAGCAGAGCATCAGTCTCACAGATAAACCTGCGGTACGAATAGCAGTGTGTGTCCATCCATGCATTCTCACCAGGCACAGTAACTGCACAGTCGGCATCTTGGTACTGTGTACGACTGTCAAACCAGAAATGATCATCTGGCTGTCCACTTCTCCAGAATCTGTAAGAGAACCACAGAGACTCGGATCAAATCCAGATCGTGCCAGTGCCAACTGTGGCCCTTAGCTCCATAGGGTGACACAATTGGCAACTCTGCACAGCCCTACGGAGCTACCAGTCTGGGAGGGTTCAGTTACATAGGGATCTGTGTTTCATTGCTTTTTAGCGACCCACTCTGGTTCAATGGATGCATGTGTACTTCATGCATGTACACCAGATCCCTTGGCCCTGTAATATCTGCCCATGGCTTGTCCTATCACTCCTATGCCGACGACACGCAACTCTTTCTCTCCTTCTCCCCATCGGACACACAGGTCCCTGCCCGCATCTCTGCTTGCCTGAGGGACATCCAGAGCTGGATGGACAATCACCACCTGAAGCTCAACCCGGGAAAGACGGAGCTAATCTTTATTCCTGCTCTATCCTCTCCCCTCCTCGACTTTTCCATTTCCCTAGGGGACACCGTAGTGACATCATCACCCTGCGCCAAAAATCTCGAAGTGCTGATGGACAACAGGCTGTCCCTCTCCAAGAACATTGCAGCAGTAAGCCGGGCATGCAGATTTTTCCTGTACAACATCCGCAGAATCCGCCCCTTTCTCACCACCTATTCAACCCAGCTCCTGGTCCAAGCAATGGTTCTATCTCGCCTGGACTACTGCAACTCTCTTCTGGCTGGACTACTGGCATCTGCCACCAGGCCCCTGCAACTCATTCAGAATGCTGCGGCTCGTCTGGTCTTCAACTTCCCCAGACACTCCCACATAAATCCCCTGCTCACTACCCTCCACTGGCTGCCTGTTATAGCTCGCATCAAATTTAAAACATTGGTCCTAGCATACCAGGAAGTCAAGGGATCAGCCCCAGCATACCTCCACAAGATATTCAAACCCTACATGCCAGCCAGATCCCTCCGTTCTGCTACCTCAGGACGCCTATCACCTCCCCCTCTTCGCACCTGCACTTCCAGAACACGTCTCCTGTCTGTTCTGGCCCCACGATGGTGGAATGACCTCCCTGTGGAGGTCAGAACAGCTGAGACACTGACCCATTTCGAACGAGGACTGAAGACTCATCTCTTCAGGCTGCACCTCTCCCCATCCCTCCCTTCCCCCCTGTAAATGACTAAGCTTAGGGTTGTAACTAGGCAGCTGTTTCGTGGGTGACTTAGGTGCATTAACTGTCTTAACAACTACTTGTATTTTTTCCATAGATTGCGTTGTTGCCGTTCTCGTTGTTAGTGTTAATCAGTTTAACCATCAGGGTCCAAGTTGAACTATGCAGTTGTTCCCTGCACTTGAACCGGTACTTCTCTCTAGGGGTTTCGTCATACTTGTTCCTGGTTATGGATATACACTTTGTTGTACGTCGCTCTGGATAAGAGCGTCTGCCAAATGCCTGTAATGTAATGTAATGTAATGCATGCCCAAGCTGCATATAAAAGGTCTTCCTCCAATTGCGCTACGTGAGCTAAGTAGCGCTGTGGTCTACAGTGTGAGAAGCAGGCTGGTGATGCCACATGTTTCAGAGGACAATTGTGTGTCTACACTATGCTTAATCAGCAGAAAGGTTTGTGTATGAATATAGCTGTTAATTGGACATTCCAAATTAGGAAGATTAGCCATGTTCAACATTTGGTGCCTTAACTTTGATCCCTTCGCGGAAGCCCATTGGTGGTCAAGACATTGGCGTTTTGAGATTGCTCAACTGAAAGCTGTAGGTGAACTATGTGTTTACATGAGGTCCGATGGTATAATGATTAAAGTTTGTAAAGACGGTTTGTGTTATTTCTGTGGGAAGCCCTGAGAAGCACAGTATACAGCAGTGTTGTATACATGCGGTGTACACACCGCCGACAATTAAACTGGCAGATAACATCATTCATCCCAGCATTATTATTCATATTATTATCATCATAGTTTCAGGGGAAATTCCAAGGGTGTCAACATCATTCAAAACATTTTTTTAAATAGTTTGTTAGAGGATATAATTAATCTACAGTATTTGGACCATTTTACACCTGGTACAAATAGGGTCTTTCTATGGCAAAACTGAGCGATTATTTAGCTTATAGGGATCAGTCAGAATATTCAAATAGTCACCCCCATGTGCACAATAGTTAGTGTTGTGCAGCAATTTCATTTGTATTTATTTGGCATGAATGAATGTTGAAAGTGTAATTAATCTAGACGGTATGTGCTCAGTGAGTATAATGCTCATGCTGCCACCTGGTGGCCTTTTAACAACATTATTTCAACTTAGAACTTGCATGTTAATAGAGCATCAATCTTAATAATTAAATATAAGCTACTACAAGCAATTGAACTTTATTTTTGATACACTTTAATTGCACTTTGATATATGTTGTCTGTCTCCAAATTGTGATTTGAGTAATTTGTGATTCGGGCTTTACACTGAGTGTGCATTGCAAGCTACAATAATCTAACTTTTAGCTTTCCTTAAAGTGCTCCAACACCTGAAGGTCACATAGGAATATTTGATTTTAACAAGCACAACCAATTGATTATTTTATCTTGTCATTCACATCACTAATAATTTCAGGAGTCAAATAGGCCTATGTTTTTGACATGCTGAGATATGTGTATGTGATATGGAGGTGTTACTTTATACTCAGTTTCTCCACTGTCTAAATATTTGTCCCCTGTTATGCATCTGCAAGATTTCTTACCCTTTCAGCAGAGTGGTTCCATCCACCCAGAGCCAGGTACCCTCAGTTTCCAAGTCACTCAGTCCAATCCAGTTATAATCCCTTGTGTATCTGGTGATGAACTCCTTAACACAGACACAGAATGACTCTCACTACTCCCTCTGCTGATAGAGACGCTGAGAGACACACAGTCCACACCAACACATTCTGTATCTGTCAGATACTGAACAACAGCATGAACCACATCATACTGATTAATGAACTTTACTGAAAGTAACAAAATCACATATACAAAAATCTGTGTAGGTTTATGCTTTTGTAAAATACATATACGTTCTGCCTTACCAATTATAGTATGCTTTTTCAACATTTAAGCTGTTTTATCATTTTATTCCATTCATCATGAAAATAAACATGATGTCTGAATCACAGTTCATCACATTTCTGGCTTGTTGCATGGTATTGCAGGTTGTAAACCTCTCATCTGTCTCATCACAATTTGCCTCCCCAATATCAACAAGCAGGTTGTTTTCTCTTCTTCACACTGATTAATGAGATTCACTCAAGATAATAATCATAATTTAGTTTTACTTGAATTTATGTGAAAGAAAAAGTCAACAGTATTATGGATAATGGATGGTCTATGCTGTAACCTTCTCATCCACCCATTCAAATGACCTCACACATTCACACAATATCTTACTTGCTCCTCTTCACTCTTTATAACTACCAGGTCAGCCCCTTCTTTAATGCAGTCACTGCGACTGTCCGTCCAGGTCTTTCTCTCAGTAGAGAAGTAGTAACACTTGGAGTAGAACTGCTCCCAGCCCTGTGGACACGGTTTACACATTCTCTCTGTACAGGAAGAACACAAGTTTCTGTCCATTAGAGATGTATAGCAAACATTTGAAACAAGAAATCACATAAATGAGCAGATGAGAAAGGTGTCTCTCTGCTGCGTAATGTAGGCAAGAAGAGCACAACTCACTTTGTGAGCTGAGGGGGCAGTACTGATCCAGAACAGGGGATTTCGCCAACACTGCATCAAAGTCTCTCTGCAGCTGTTCCTTGTGTTTTTTGTTCTCCAGCACAACCGTAAAAGTACGGTTCCATTTTTGAAACGTGTTCCTTTCTTCATCCAGTTGTTGTTGTAGTGTCTTCCTTTCTTCCTCAGTCCTTTTCTTCTCATTGGTCAGAGTTTGGCATTCTGTCTCTAAGGTGCTGTAGTCTCTTTCCCGCTGGCTCTTTTCTTTAGCCAGAGCATTGTAATCTGCAACTAGCTGCTTCTTGTCTTTGTCCAGGGTATTGTAGTCTGCTTGTAGCTGGCTCTTTTCTTTTGACAGAGTGCTGCAGTTTTTCTGTAGCTCACCACTGTCTTCAGTTACAGCCTTGTATTTTTTCTGTAGTTGGTCCTTGTCCTCAGTTAATTTGTTGTAGCTCTTCAGTAGTTGGTCCTTCTCCTCAACCAATTTGTTGTAGTTTTTTTGCAGCCGACCTTTGTCCTCAGCCAATTTCTTGATGTTTTCCTGTAGCTGGCCCTTGTCTTCAGTCATTACATTGTAAAAAGTCTTTAGCTGGTCCTCGTCTTTAGTCTGGATGCTACAGTTGGCCCTGAACTGTTCCACAACCCCTTCTACTGTCATATCATTCTGATGTAGGGCACTGTCTTCTCCAACACGCATATCTAAAACACAAGGAGGGGAATCTGAATTAATTTTGCTGTAAAAAAGGAGTGCCTACAAATTTATATGAGGTATTGAATATTATTTCCCAGTTATTATTTCAAGATATTACATTTCTCTTACTGTAGATTACTGTAGATTATTAATTAATTGTCATCTATGTCACAATTTCAGTACTGTTCCGTTTCATACAGGTTGGTGCTTTGTTTTTGCTGTAAGTGCTATTGCTGCCCCTTCAGTCAAACGCAAATGCACCTTTTCATTTTTTAATGGGAAATATATGGAAGTAGTAATGACCCCACTTAATTTTTAAGGAAAGAATAAAGTGATGGGATAATGTAGTTGATTGAATAAAACATTGAGACTCATGACATGAAGTATAAGTGACAAAGTCTATGTATAGTTTTCATCTTCGTATTTCAGTGTATTTCATTTACACAGAATGATTCACCAGTGTATCATACTATAAACACACACATATTGTATTTCATACTCACAGAGGACACACAGGACTAATATGGCACCCAATAAGAGAGCACACAGCAGCCCCAGACACACTGCAGCCAGTCTGTAGGGAAGTGAGCTTTGTCCACTTTTCTCTTTGGCCAGAAGCATTAGCAAAACAAAACAATTAAACTGTCATTATTACTGCCTGAACATACATGAATGAGAACCTGTTAACATTACACTGTCTATATGCACTGCAGAGAGGGTGCCCACTTTGTTGTTGTGTAGTATCATGCTACTGTATGTACTGTGCATGAACTTTGAACATAACAGGATATGTGTGACAGACCTGTTGGTGCACAGAGGGACACTGTGTGGTGGGGGAAAGAAGAGTTGGTTTTCACCTCACTATCGGGTACATCTTCAGCCTGAGGTACTGAGAGAGAAAGAGTATAGATGGCAGTTTGAGAACCATCATATTTGAACTTCCTCTTTTGTAAAATTTGAACTATTAAAATGTCCTCTCAGATATTTTTGAGGGGCAAAGTATGGACGGTACATATACACCCTGTTATTATTAGTTTTCAAAGAAGTAATACAAGAATTTTAACCACTCAAAACATCATTATAAAGACCCATACCATGAAAAAGATTTACCTGCCTGATGGTGAACTTACAAAACTTTGCAGATTCGTAGAAGACAATGTGCCACAAATTGCGTATAAGTGCAAATGAACAAAACTCATATACATACTTGTTTTGATCAGTGTGAGTGACAAGATCTTTTCTGTTTTGTCCTGGTTTGTTTGGTTTTTTAGAATAATATTGCGGATGCCTGGTGCCTCAGATTTGATGCCCTGCTCTCCTTCCTCATACTCTCTTTTTCTTCCAAGTTTGGGATGTGCAGTCATACATATGATCTGGCATTCCTACTGATTGGGGAACATAGTGTATACCCTGAGTGACTCTAGAGCCAACTGTGTGTTGCAGTCGCTACTGGCATGTTCCAAAGACCAAAGGAGAGGAAGGAAAAAGGCAGCGCTGCACTCAAAAATAAACCTGCAAGCTGGTTTCCTTCGCAGTGTTTCATGCTGTCTCTCGTTTTGTGTCAATCAGGTCATCACACTAACCTTTCGGCAGCTTTCTGCTCTCCTCGGCACACACAGATGAACAGGATCTGTGCTCTTTTCAGTAAGTGCTGAATTCTTATCTCTGGCATGCACTACTCGCAAGTGTTTGTTGTATGAATTTTCAAATGGCAGGACCTGTCGAGTTCTACACTGCCAGTTTTAGCTCAGGAGTCCCATTTAATTCAGACGGTTTACCTTTCTTCCTGGAAGCCACGGCCTCCTTCAGTTCCTCCAGAGCAACTGCAGAATCTAACTGCTTTGCTTGATCTACTGAAAGAGATGAGAAATTCAGTGAATGAATGCATTTGTTTCTGCAGTAGAATCAGTAGTAAAAGGATTGCAGGCCTCAGCGATCAAAGTAACACTACTGTTGCTAATGGCTTTCATGAACGACACATGTTCAGAGAGTTTGAGTTTTAAAGCCATTTCCCACAAAATGGTTACTTACCAGCGGCCTCATGGCAGAAGTTCTTCTTGAACTTCACAGGTAAGTATAACAGACCCTTTGACATAGCAGCAGGTGGAGTAAAGGACAAAACGGACACGCTAAGTGAGAGATGAAAGCAAGACAAGGATGAACAGGGAACAAACTGGGAAATTGAACGATTCTGACATAAAGTCTGCTTTCTCAGGGAAACCACCCAGACTCACAGTGACCCACCCATTCACACGCACACACACACACACACACACACACACATAAACACACGGTGACCCACCCACACCTAATACACGTCAGCCGCCCAGTATGATGTAAAAACATGCACTCTTTTGCACTATGAACTGACAAAAAAAAAACTACTGCACTCCACTGCATAATTATCACAAGGTCTTCATAATGACAGGTATCGCATCACAACCAATCCACACCCACTCTGGCTCGGTGTTTTTGCTCAGTACCAGAATAGACTGGACTGTGTAGTGCTGCTGATACATCAAGCGTAACCAAGCCACAACGACAGAAATGTCATACAGAGCTGTTTATTTGAGGATGTGCAATGTTCTGATACATGCAACTGGCCAGCAGGTATGTATTGTAATAATTTGAGCACTGGATTACTCATTATGAACCCTGTGTTCCTCGCACTAAAATAATACACATGCTCCTTCTATTGATGGGACTATTCTTCTCTTCTCAATCACCTCCCTCTGGTGGAGGGGGCCTGAGGCCTGCAGCTGAGCAGCTTCCTGTCTAGCGCAGTGGTGCACAAACACGTGCTGGGTTGTAATGAAACCCAGCACAGGGTTAGTGTCAGGGTTGGGGTTGTAATGAAACCCAGCTCAGGGTTAGTGTCAGGGTTGAGGTTGTAATGAAACCCAGCTCAGGGTTAGTGTCAGGGTTGAGGTTTTAATGAAACCCAGCACAGAGTTAGTGTGAGGGTTGAGGTTGTAATGAAACCCAGCACAGGGTTAGTGTCAGGGTTGGGGTTGTAATGAAACCCAGCTCAGGGTTAGGGTTGGGGTTGGGGTTGCAATGAAACCCAGCACAGAGCTAGTGTGAGGGTTGGGGTTGTAATGAAACCCAGCACAGGGTTAGTGTCAGGGTTGAGGTTGTAATGAAACCCAGCACATGTTTGTGCACCACTGCGCTAGAGAGGAAGCTGCTCAGCTGCAGGCCTCAAGTGCCTCCCTGTGGTGGAGGGGGCCTGAGGCCTGCAGCTGAGCAGCTTCCTGTCTAACGACAATTGACAAGCTTTTTTCTCAGTTGGACAATTTTAATGTCTATTAAGCAATGATTATACATATTTATATTATTTTAATGTCCCATATTCACATTCCAGGGCTTTTATTGAGATAGATCATCTAGCGATTTCATTTTCATTACTGTGATGCACTGGCAAAATAGATGGACAGGTAAAATCACTGTGGCCTCAACTGTTGAAAGTGTACTGATCACTGAAACATGGCCATGTGTGGAAAATGATTTCAAAAGACTAAGAAAGTGGAAATCAGGCAAATTTGCATTTTATTAAACAAAAAAATAAAAAGGTTTATTTTATTCATTTATTTAAACTAAAAGAGGAAAGGGATTAAGATATGTAGTGCTTACTGCTTATAATAGCCTTACTGCATAATACAGCATATAAAAATGCATATTTTTCGTAACTCATTAGGCTGCTGTAGCAGGTCAAGATTTAGCCCTTTTTCTCATGATTATATGCATCATCAAATAAATGATGAGATTAGAAAGTGGCTCCACTGCTTTTAAACATATTTAATCACATTACGTCATACCAGTCAATTAAACCTCTGTCACAGTAACTGAGAGTAACAGTGCATTTTAAGCGTCACAGTAAAACTTTTCCATTTATCGTTTTTTTATCAATCATCACAAAATGTGACGTTTATGGAAGCAGAATGGCAATCTCAAGCAGGCGTCTGGTTAAAAAAGCTGTGTCTATGTATGTTGGTCTATGTATTCTCAGCAGACACAGTAATTACAATCTGCATATAGGTGCTATATGATTCATGCAGTGGTCACCTGGCTCTACACTCCACCAGAACCTGTAAGATAAGCACAGAGGCTGAAGGAGACACAGAAGCAGCTCTAAAGCCGCGTTTCCACCAAAATTACCTGGAACTTTCAGTCCCAGGAACTACTTTACCAGGAACTAAAAGGTTCCTTCAGCCAATGGTTGTCTGCGTTTCCACCGGGGTCTAAAGTCCCGCGAAGATTAGGCAAATTAGCCCACTGACGTATGAAAAAGCGGCGTTGTCGTCGGTCCATCTGTCATATGATTTCTTCTGTAACCCCATACTACCAACGAAGTAGCCTACATTATTTTCTAATAACCGGGACAGCCCGGAGGGGTTTATTCCACTTACATACAACGGGTTACCAACAATGACTATATATGGTTACTTTTGTATTTATTGATTTTTATCGATTTAATCACATGGAATTTAAATGTTCTTCTGCAGCCGTTTGGGCATATTTTACCGTTGTCAAGCAAAACTGTCGTTGGTAGTTGAACTTGGACCGTTATGCAACAAATAGGATATAACAGACCAATAGTCAGATTGTAACTTTTATATATCCTCTCAAACACATTCATTATGTTTTATGCGAACATTCGCTTTCATGTCTTGACATCCGAAGCGACAGAATGCTTTCACATTTCCAATATAACTGGCAACAACAGCAGAAAACATGCACACGTTGTAAACAATTTGCTGTTTGATTACTTTCTCATCGTCAATTCTATATAGGCTAATCGCAAAATGACAAGAATAGAACAAAAACTCAGACTTGCGTGAAAATTTAAATTAGTAGTGGTACAGCCACCGTTTGTTTTCCTTCGAAGTTACTGCTAGCCGAGCAGCGAAGTGTGCCCTCCAGATGCGAACCATGCACCATAAATTAGTCCATAGTCTTCCTGGTCTTTTTGTGGAATTGAAGAATGGCAGAGTAAAATTACGGCAGTCTGAAAAAGCTAAAGGTACGATTACTAGAATTAACCTGTTATTTTACCCTGACAAAAAGTGCGGAAGGTGATTTCCAGTTTGCTTTTACTGTATCACCAATGTGAATTACGCAGAACTACCGCATACCTCACATAACTGTATCAAACGTTTTGAGTCAATTACAACGGGCTAACAAAGAAAATCCGGAAGAAAATATTCAGCAACCGAATTAATCCGTTTGAATGTTTTAGTACGTAATATGCTGTCCCAGCACGAATGCTTAGCATTTTATAAAACGAATACTAAAGCAAGAAAAGAACAGAAGAGCACACATTATAATTCCAAGACGTTGGCAGGCTATAACCAAAAGTAGGCTACTGCGCCGCATAACATACAAGTTTGATTTGAAGTTATTATAAAAATAAATTGGTTTGCGCCTGCATATTTTCAAACATGGCGCCTGAAAATAGACACAAAAAAATGCTGCGAGTACTCGACCAATCAGAAATGTTCAGCGCTGCAAGCTCCACCCAAAAGGTTCCTGTACTTTCGAAAAGTACTACCCCCCGAGCAGGAACCTTTTGGGGGGTAAAACAAAGCCCCCGGAACTAAATTTAGACCCTAGTTCCTGCGGTGGAAATGCACTGAGTTCCTCAAAAGGTTCCTAGTTCCGGGGTATAGTTCCTGCGGTGGAAACGCGGCTTAATTCTCACTTTCTGCCTGCAAGTGAGTGTTGTCTCCATTCTCTGTCCCTGTTACAGCACTGCATGACTGCAGATTGTAATTAAGGAATCACTGGGTCTAGTCAGTGATTATATTGGATTACATGGTGTTCAGACCACTCCCACCATACTGACTACTGGACAGTCGAAGGTTAACATGTGTAATTAATAGATGTACAGGTAAGAGGGCAAAATTAAGTGCAGAAACGGATAAATATTGTGGAGATTCATATACAATTGTGGTTGATGTGGTTTCTTGCCAAGTTTTCTGTTTGCTCCATACTCTCAATATTCTCCTCTGAATGTATATTTATCCACTGTAATGTGTCTGTTAGATTTCCTACCCCTCTGGAGCGGAGCTACAGTACATTAACCCAGAGTCGGGTCTCCTCTGTTTCTGAGTCACCCTTGCTGAGAGCTGAGACACACAGTCCACACCTACACACTCTGGATCATGAGCCATACCCCACTGATAAATGGGCCTCACTCAAGCGAACAAGATCCTTCATAAGAGTCAAACGGCATGTGAAAAGCAACACTCCCTTATCTACAACCACAACATTTCCTGTTCAGTTACAATTTTGCAGTTCTTAGCCTGCAGTTCTTCTCACCAGGCTGAGTTTCATTTAAAGACCACAGTAAACATGTCAACGAGTCTCACCGCAGACTCAAAAGGGTAAGCAAAGTAAAATGCATAAACGTTTGTGTAGTTACATTTTACTGCTTTTCAGAATCAGTAGCCAGTACATAAAGAAAAGAGAATCATGTGAATCAGAGATCAGTGATTTTCGCTTTCATGCTGAGAACACGTGAAGCTCTCCACGCTGAAGTGAGTGTCACGGCTGAAAAAATCCACACAGGGCACCTGTTTCCACTTCTCCATGATGCTGTCTGGTCATTGCATTTCTAACCTGGTTAAGCCCTTATTGCAAATAGGTGAAATCTGAAGGTAATAATTGCACATTCCAATAATAGTCAGAAAATGAAAAGTTTGCACGCAATTCTATTATATTTACAGCTCTTAATCTCAGTCTGTACATGTATAGAATAGTGAGGAGTCTTGGGTAATGAAGTCAGCCAGCTAGTATACTGTAAAAAAAATGTTAGCCAGCACAAAACCCTCAAAATCATATTTTGTTTTTGAAGTAAATCCCTACAACCTTCTTACTCATTTTGTTGGTTAACAGTTGCTTTTTGTGTAAAAATGTTGTGAAAAGACAAGACCAGGACTTCAAACAAGAACTCACCCTAATGCCGGTTATGTCTCTTTTATATTTCAAAAATTATTTACAGTGCTGTGAAAAAGTATGTGTCCCTTTCCTGATTTCCTCATAATTGCATTTTTGTCACACTGAATGGCTTAAGATCTTCAGACAAAAGTAATATTACACAAAGGGAAACTAAGTAAACAATTTATTTCATTAAAAAGTTATCAAACACCCATATCTCCCATGTGAAAAAGTGATTGTCCTCTAAATTACTCCATCAAGCAATTAAAGAAATTAAATTGAACAGAGCCAAGCTTCACTATTTGCCATGGTCACATACTTTCCAAATACAAATTAATGGTAATCACATCATCCATCATGACAGACTGTTTAGAACAAAAGAGCGTCAGTCTCACAGATAAACCTATACTCAGAAAAGCAGCGGGTATCTTCCCATGTGTTCTCATCAGGTACAGTTACTACACAGTCTGCTTTTATTTTTCCCTGGGTTTTGTTCTCTGTCCGGTAATGGTCATCCGGTTCTCCACTCTTCCAGTATCTGTAAGAGAAGCAGCGACACTCAATGACTACAGTGACTCCTTCACATTCTCTATCTATGGCTGCCCGTGTTGCAGCACTTCATGACACTGAAGGCTTCAATTATAATTATGACTTCTATTATTGTTTTGTTGTTATGTTTGGAGAATATTACAATTGTTTTCCATTGTCTGATATAAAAAAAATACATTTGGCAAAACATATTAAAACATGTAATACCGAGAGACCTGCAAATTTCATTTTTATATTTTATTTTTTTATGAATTTTGTGGCCCTGCAATATACCAGTGAACTGTCCAGGGTGTATTCCTGCCTCTCAGCCAATGCATGCTTTAAAACGCATCAAATTTAAAACATTGGTCCTAGCATACCAGGCAGTCAAGGGATCAGCCCCAGCATACCTCCACAAGATATTCAAACCCTACATGCCAGCCAGATCCCTCCGTTCTGCTACCTCAGGACGCCTGGCACCTCCCCCTCTTCACACCTGCGCTTCCCGAACACGTCTCCTGTCTGTTCTGGCCCCACGATGGTGGAATGATCTCCCCATGGAGGTCAGAACAGCTGATACACTGACCCACTTCAAGCGACGACTGAAAACTCACCTCTTCAGGCTGCACCTCTCCCCATCCCTCCCTACTTCCCTGTAATCTCTTAAATGACTGTAAGCTTAGGGTTGTAACTAGATAGCTGTTTCGTAGGTGACTTAGTTAATGCACCTGTCTTAACTACTGCATGTATTTTTGCATAGACTGTGTTGTTGCTGTTCTCGTTTGTGTTAGTGTTAAACAGTTTAACCTTCAGGGTCCAAGTTGAACTATGCGGTTGTTCCCTGCACTTGGACCGGTACTTCTCTCTAGGGTTTTCGTCATACTTGTTCCTGGTTATGGTTATACACTTTGTTGTACGTCGCTCTGGATAAGAGCATCTGCCAAATGCCTGTAATGTAATGTAATGTAATGCTGGGATAGACACCAGCACCTTCTGTGACCCTGACCAGGAATAAGCGGGTATGGATAATGGATTCATGGATGGATGAATTTTGTGAATTTTGCTAGGATTTGGACTTGAGTGAGGTAGTCACTCTGATTCCGTAAGAAATCACAAAACCTAGGAGAGTAATGCTGTATGTGGAAATTGATGATATAGAAAGATATAAATTATCACAAAATAATCATTCATATATAGCTACAAAAGCCTACCCTTTTTGCAGCGAGGTTTTGTCTGCCCAGAGCCAGGTACCCTCCGTTTCTGAGTCACTCAGTCCAATCCAGTACGGGTGCTCTCTTGTGCTTTTGGCGATGAACTCCTGAACATAGACACAGAATGACTCTCACTGCTCACTGTGCTAAGTTATAGAGTGATGTTGGCTCCTCTGAAGCAAACAGGCCAGCAGCCTGCCACTGAGATACTGAGCAACGGCATGAACCACACCACACTGATAAATTAACTTCACTCTAGGCTTATGGAGAATGTAGATGAGTTCTAATAAAAGAAGAGAAAAACCATCTGTCATTTTTATACTGTTCAGAATACGACGTAATATCTTTCCCCAGTTTACTTGCTAATCTTTACCCACATTTCCACAGTCAAGCTCGCCAGGTTTAGCCAAAAGCTTGAGATAGTGTGTACATAATGCCTCCTGCTAGACTTCTGGCTGTTTGCTTCAGAGGAGCCAACATCACTCTATAACTAAATATAAGATGAGCAATAATGTCCGTATTTTGAAGATACCTGTGATAGCTCTCTCCAAAACCTTAACCTTGTCCATTCACTCATATAGTATCTTACCTGCTCCTGTTCACTCTCTATAATCACCAGGTCAGCACCCTGTTGATGGCAGTGACTGTGACCTTCGTACCATTTCTTCACTTCAGAAGAGAAGTAGTAACACTTGGAGTAGAACTGTTCCCAGCCCTGTGGACAGGGTTTGCACACTCTGCCTGTAAAGAAGAACAGGCATCAGGCTCCATCAATTACCGACTGTACAAGGAACAAGATCCTCTGAAACAATAAATCATATAAATAAGCAAATAGGCGACATCATAATCTATCTCAGATCTCTCTTTTTCACAGATGTACAATAGATAATTTTAAAAGAAGGAAACCACCCACACATTTCTTCCTCTTTTAAAAATGATATTCAAGATAATAAACCTCACCTTTTGAATCGGAGGGGCAGTATTGATCCAGATATTTGTACTTTTTCTCTAACATTGCAAATGAAGCTGTGTTATTTTTCTCCCTTTCTACTTGAATCCCTCTGCTGTGATTGGCTCTGAGCTCCTCCAGTTCTCTCTCCATCCCTGAGCACTTTGGGACCTTCAGGTCTTGCGTGTGAAGGAAAACACATTATTACATTACTACTTTATCGCAGTATTTGCTGATAATCAGAACAAACTAATTTCATTTTTACCATTATAATTTGAACAGTGTGGACATTTTGACATTTTAGTTGGCTGCTCAGTCGTGTAACAAAGTTTTCATGTTGGTTGGAATGGCCTGTTCTCTGTATATGCTGATTATGCTGATTTTCATTCAGGAGAAATCTATTATAACCTTCCTTGTCACTACAATAACAACCAATGCTTAAACAGGATGCACTTCCAGAAACGCCATAAACAAACTGTTCTTTAATTTCCCAACCAGAATGGTACAGTATGTAGATATTATATATGTTTGTATATTGTCATATACAGTACAGGCCAAAAGTATTAGGCCACCTGTGGTTTAAAAAAAAAAAAAACATAGGTATAGAAGAATTCAGCTATTATATGTGCCGTTCTTGAATAACAAACCAAAGTATAAACTTTTTTTCAAATTTTTCAATTTCTACCTACAATAACACACAAAGATAAGTTTAACTTAAAAATAATCTTAGACAAAATAGCCTCCTTTGACAAAAATTACAATTAAACAAATTATTGGAAGTCTATCCAATTATTTTGCAGATGGGGGATGTGAAGGATGTGGAGGGGTAGATAAATTGACTGAAATCTTATCTACTTTAAGTTTTTTTTAAACCACAGGTAGCCTAATACCATTGGCCTGTTGTGTAAGTAAAACAGGCACTAAAATAAATATGCAAGAAATATAGGAAGGAAGAAGGTGTTAGGCTTAGATGTGCGGGGCGAAGTAAACATATCGTGGCAAGGTTATTTCCCATGGAAAATTGCAAAAAAAAAAGCTAGCTTAAGATTTCCATGTGCAGTGTTCAGTACACACTCAGAATGGTCCAGCTGATAGGTAGTACTGCTAACAGGAGAAGACTCAGAAAATCAAGTGCCAGTAGCTAAATATCTTGCGGTTTCTAGCAAGAAGAACTCAATGCAGCTAAAGAGAAACCAGTTACCCTGGCTACAGTGAAATAGCGACTATGCTGCTACCTGTTGGTCTAAAAGGATGTGTATTTGCCAATCTTTTTGCTTCAGTGCTGGTGGCGTTTGGTCCGCTGGAGTCTTTTTTCTTGTTATCATCACATCCTTTTAGACCAGCAGACCAGTTGCCATTTCACTGTAGTCAGGAGAACCAGTTTCTCTCTAGTGGCATTGAGTTCTTCTGGTACTTGTGGTGCAGTTTTATGACAGTTTCTCTTGCTAGACAACACAAGATATGTGTCTACTGCATCTTGATCTTCTTGGTCTTCTCCTGTTAACATTACTGCCCATCAGCTGGAACCTTCTGAGGGTTGACACTTTACATAGCAAATAAAAAGTTTAAATGTTTACTTCAAAATCACAGTTCAGCCATATTTCAAATAAAGACATACACACAGTAGTGTGATACTCACAGAGGACACACAGGACTAATGTGGCAGCCAATAAAAAAGCACACAGCAGCACCAGCCACATTGTAGCCCATCTGTTGGGATTTGAGCATTGTCCACTCTTCTCTGTGGTCCGGGATAAAACAATTAAACTCTCACCACGACCTGAACACACAGGGATGCAGACAAATTACCCATGGGGTCTTCATCATACGGCTTGCCCCTCCTGTTAGGCACTGTTTAAGTGCATGGAGAGGCCCCTTGGTCTGATATCAAATTTGGACCATACCAGTGGCGACTGTGACTGGCATCTTTACAGGATGATGCAAGATTAGCGTCATGTTGTTCAGCGATGGGAGAGTTTCACACATGTACAGTCTTTCTCTGTCTCATGTCTGAGCTAACCTGACTTGCAAATTGTGGTGTGGTTAGAAGCAGCAGCTTCAGAGGAGAGCATCGTCTTAATGTTTTTTTTTCTTTAATGTAAATGTATCTATCATTTGACCTGTAGAGTCCCTTTGGCACAGACACGTGAGAATAAAGGTATCATTTTATGTATATGTATGTGTGTGTGTGTGTGTGTGTGTGTGTGTTTGACTAAGCTGATTATGTTTTTCTCTTAACTGGAACCCTTTATATAAAATAAGTGTCATAGTATTTTTCATTATTTGTGTTCATTTTGGGGGGCCCTAGCCAGAGGAAACAATCATAGACTGTGCAGGTGTTTGTACCTGGTTGAGGAGCTCCCAGAGTAACTGGGATTTGGCCCACTGTGCTGTAGATACAATTCTCTCCTGTGGGGAAAAGAGCAGTGTAACTACTAACTAAGTTACTAAATGTGTGGAGCATCACTAAAGCTGTATAACAGGCTGCAGACCCTCAAGAAGCCTTATCAGTATTTAGCGTCATATAAAGATAACTGGGTTGCTATAGCCAATATTTTTTTTGTTTTTATATTCCACTTTTTTTCCCTTGTTACATAATTAAAACTGTGAATGTCAACAGCATTTCATGTGGCTACTGTTGTTATTCAGACTTATATTATTAGGCTGAAAAGTACCATCTATTAAAACGCTCCTCCTCCTTTTGTGTTCTTCTCTCTCCTCTCTTTCTCTCAGGTGCTCCTGATCTGGTGATTAGCAGGTAGCCCTGTCCCTTATATAAGGGAGGCTGGAGGAGGAGGAGCTCCCTCTCTCCCAGATGAAACAGCCTTCCTGACCATCTTAGTGTTTTGTTTCTTTTGCTCCTTACTTTGTGTTTATTTACTTTTGCGGATGGAGGTCTGGTAAGTCAGTTTTCGCGGCTTTATTTCTTAGTTTAGTTATGCAATGTTTTTGCTAGTTCATGGGGGGGGAGTTCTGGGTTCGACGGCCCATTGAGTGGTTGGCCCAGACTTCCCCATTTTTTTGTTGTTTGGCCAGGCCTCCAGACGCTCATTTTTGGTTAATTAATGGCAATTGTTTGTAAATAAAGTCTTTTTGCTTTGAAACTAATCCTCAGGTGTGGCGTCCTCTTTATATGTTGCTGGTCACAAGGTTGAGCCAAATGTTTTTTTTTTGTTTTTTTTTTGTTTTTTCGGCCATAACATTTGGGGAATGCTGTTCTATAGTCTGAGGGATGTAAACAAGGCATTGCAATAGCCTAAAGCCAAAATTTGATGAAACAAATAATTCTATCAAAATCTTGGAAAGGCAGAAATGATCTTACCCTAGTAATATTTCTCAAAGGAAAAAGCAAGACTGCACTAACAGTCTTGTGATAGCATGCTGCATGGTATAAATAAGTATTTAAATTATATAGTATATTAAAGTATCTAATGTCACTAGACTAGCACAACAGTCTCTGGGGGGAAAGGGCATGTGATACCGCCAAGATCGAATAATTTGTCAAGTATGTAGCATAATTTGTATGAAACAAATTATGGGAAATAATTAGGCTCTTTGTGAATAAACCTTTATGAATAATCTCAACATGAACTGTCAGAATTAATAATTTGTTCTTTTATAATTATTCATATTTTTATATTAAAGAAACCTGCCAGAATTGAGTGGATTTCCTATTCACTGCAACAGCACATGGTTTAGTGCACATGGTTAGTTTCCGTTATTTATTTTTGATTTTTTAATCAAGTAGGTTACGCAGATTGTCGATTGTATTTCTTAATCCTAAAACACAAAATTACATGGGTGAAAACACTAGTAAAATTGAATGAGTACAATAATCTGACCAGAATTACATTGCAGTTTTTACCACAGTGATGTAATCAGCCCCACAACCCTGACTTTGAGCTAATGAATCAACCATAAATTAATTTAATCTAAATATATACAAAATGATTGGCTGACCCTGTATAATAGGTCTGTACGAAATTAATAAATTAGCTTACACATGTATAAAATGTATATTTAATTCCAGCATGCTTGATGTTAAAATTAACTTGAGAGTAGCAGAACGTAAACTTTCACAAATTGGAGGTACTCACCTGAAAGTGCCATATGCCGGGTTTGATATGCTTGCTGACATAAGAATTAATGGAGCACATAACAAAACTGACAAACCAAGCCAAAAACAAAACCGTGGAAATTGCGAACATTAAAATGGCTTTCTCACATTGAACAGGTGTGACTTGCGCACCCATGCACATGAGCTGGCATTGGCGTCAGACATATCCAGCATTACAGCATCAATGTATATACCCTGTAACGACCTAATTTGATAAAGATTATAGAATCATATATTGCAAAACTATTTTCTTGAAATAAAGGACACAACTCAATCGATTTGAGTTGCTAAACCTGCTATGGACCTCTTTTTAGACGAGTCTGAAATAAAAAGTCAAAAAATGTAAATGTTTTTATTTATAAATTATAGCGGTTGTGTTGTATCGGCTAGAAACACAGAGAAAAGCCCTAAAATGTACATGACAAAACAGAAAATGGAAATGGAATGGAAAGTAGTTAAAGAAACTGCGTTTTTTTAAGTAACGAATTTAGCACATTCCTCCCTCCCTTCTCCTTTGAGTTCACTTAATAGCGCACCGTCGTTCTCCTCTTATCAATTCCACAGACAAAGCACAGCTTTGGCAGTTTGCTGGGACCGCACGCACACAAATCGGTTACGCAGTTCTCATGTAGCCGCTCTATTCAGTTTATTTAAAGTTTCAGTTTCAGAAAAAACCTGAAAATATGTTGGTGGCATTATCACTGTGGAGTCCTAAGCCTATCATTGCTATAACTACAGCATCCACAATTGTTTATCCACACCCTTAAGGCTTTATTAGAGGATTGCAGTGAATGAATTTTGTGTGATTATATGTGCGAACTAAGTTTTGATAGCGCTTGATTGGGAAACTCGTATCAAACTGCTGGTTATTCAGTTGCTGAACAGCGTGCTGGACTAGACGGCGACACGTTCGCACCTGGGTAAAAGCACTTGTTGTCTATTGTCGGGGGTTTTGAAGAAAATGGCACAAACTGCCTGTATGTCTTGGCTGAGTCAATGTTTTCGAATTTTAAAAAACCAGACAGTTTAAGCTCAAATATTTTGGAAAGTCGTGAAAGGAGGAGGACATTTTAATAGTAATTTTAATTATATTAAAAGTCTCCGAAGCGTGATGGTGTCACTCTGGCCTATCTAGTGTTAAGAGAACTCTCACTTGCTGCAGGTATTTGTGTGTCTAATTGAGAAACTTGGTGCTGACTTCTGAGCGAATCGCATCAAAGAGATAGGATAGATCTTAATCCAAATAATATTTGGCAAATGAGTAGTGAGCCGGAGAAGACTGCCCTACTGCCATAATAAACAAACTGCAGACCCTCAAGAAGCCTTATCAGTATTTAACGTCATATAAAGATAACTGGGTTGCTATATTTATATTTTTTTATATTCGACTTTTTTTTACAGAATCCAACAGTTCACCCCCCAGCTCGACAGACCCTCCCCCCCCCCCCCCCCCACTCCTTCCCCCCTGCTGCAGTAATGTATATAATAGAGGTATAGTAGTAATGTATTGCATAGGTACAATGATACTGTACAATGATCCTGTTAATTTGGTAAGTAATTAATCAAGTTAACCTTTAGTTAAATAGAACTTCAAAACATACAGTTACAAAGGGCTTTTCAATGTTAAAATGTAATAAAAACATGAGAAAAAGAGATAAAAGCAAAAAGGAAAACATAAAACAATATACACTTCATAAATTACATAAAACAAAAACACAGTATGCTATAGGGACACAATGCTATAGGAAATAGAAATTAGATTTTAGATGCTTTTTAAAAAGTTAAACTGATTCTGACAGTGGCTTTGGGGAAGGCTATTCTATAGTCTGAGGCATGTAAACAAGGCATTGCATTAGCTTAGAATAGCCTAAAGCCAAAATTTGATGAAACAAAAGCATTAATAATTTTATCAAAATCTTGGAAAGGCAGAAATGATCTTACTCTAGCAATATTTCTCAATAGGAAAAAGCAAGACTGAGCTAACTTCTAGGATTGTGATAGCGCGCCCTATAGTATAAATAAGTATTTAAATTATATGGTATATTAAAGTATCTAATGTCACTAGACTAGCACAACAGTTTCTGTGAAAAAAAAACATGCGATACCGTCAAGACCGAATAATTTTTGTCAAGTATGTATGTAGCATAATTTGTATGAAACAAATTGTGGGAAATAATTAGGCCCTTTGTGACTAAACTGTTTTATGAATAATCTCAACATAAGAACAAATTATTAATTCTATGACAGTTTATTTTAAAATTATTCATATTTTTGTATTAAAGAAACCTGCCAGAATTTAGTGGATTTCCTATTCACTGCAACAGCACATGGATTAGTTTCCGTTATTTGTTTTTGATTTTTTAATCAAGAAGGTAACGCAGATTGTCATCATCATAATAATAATAATAATAATAATAATTATAATAATAAACTTTATTTGTATAGCACTTTTCAAAACAAAGTTACGAAGTCCTTCACACACATAAAAGAAATAAAATAATACAAGATGTAGACGACAGCTTAAGGAACACATTAAAAGTATATGAATAAATTAACATGAAAATAGGAGCAGCATGAAAGAGGGCCAAACAGAGGAACAGATACAGATACAAGGTTAAAAGTGTATAGTAAATAACAGGATGTTAAAAAATATAAAAATAAGAGTAGAAAAGGTATTAAGAGGCTAAAACATTAAAAGCAACTTTGTAAAAATGTGTTTTAAGAAGAGATTTAAAACGAGGCACCGACTCAGCGAGCCTGATCTCCTCGGGCAGGGCGTTCCAAAGTATAGGAGCTCTAATCGCAAATGCCCGGTCTCCTTTTGTTTTTAACCTAGACTTTGGAATGACCAACTGTGCTTTGCCTGAGGATCTCAGGCCATGGGTTTGCTCATAGGGGGAGAGTAGATCTGAAATGTATGTCGGTGCTAGACCAGACCTGGCCTTGAATGTTATGAGTAAATTTTAATGAATCAACCATAAATTAATTTAATCTAAATATATACAAAACGGTTGGTTGACCCTGTATAATAGGTCTGTACGGAATTAATAAATTATACATGTATAAAATCTTCAATTCCAGCATGCTTGATGTTAAAATTAACTTGAGATTTGCAGAACATAAACTTTCACAAATTGGAGGTACTCACCTGAAGTGCCATGTGCCGAGTTTGATATGTTTGCTGACATAGGAATGAATAGAGCAAATAACAAAACTGACAAACCAAGCCAAAAACAAAACCGTGGAAATTGCGACTAAAATGGCTTGATCTCACACTGAACACGTGTGATTTCTGTGTGGGTGTACACTTCCTTCCTTCCAGATAAGCTTCAGAATGCATCTGCTACATTTGCATCAAATTTAAAACATTGGTATTAGCATACCAGGCAGTCAAAGGATCAGCCCCAGCATACCTCCACAAGATATTCAAACCCTACATGCCAGCCAGATCCCTCCGTTCTGCTACCTCAGGACGCCTAGCACCTCTCCCTCTTCGCACCTGCACTTCCAGAACACGTCTCCTGTCTGTTCTGGCCCCACGATGGTGGAATGACCTCCCTGTGGAGGTCAGAACAGCTGAGACACTGACCCATTTCAAACGATGACTGAAGACTCACCTCTTCAGGCTGCACCTCTCCCCATCCCTCCCTACCCCCCTGTAAATGACTGTAAGCTTAGGGTTGTAACTAGGCAGCTGTTTTGTAGGTGACTTAGGTGCATTAACTGTCTTAACTACTGCTTGTATTTTTTCCATAGACTGCATTATTGCCGTTCTCGTTTTTAGTGTTAATCAGTTTAACCTTCAGGATCCAAGTTGAACTATGTGGTTGTTCCCTGCACTTGGACCGGTACTTCTCTCTAGGGGTTTCGTCGTACTTGTTCCAGGTTATGGTTATACACTTTGTTGTACGTCGCTCTGGATAAGAGCATCTGCCAAATGCCTGTAATATAATATATAATACATTATTACTATAGAACTTCATGCAATGTGAATAACATTCTGGCAGTGTGTTGGTATGTCTGGACTCCAATTACTCACTAAATCCCTTAGTAATTATCCATCCATTATCTATACCCGCTTATCCTGAGCAGGGTCGCGGGGGGGGGGGCTGGAGCCTATCCCAGCGCACATTGGGGGAGAGGCAGGAATACACCCTGGACAATCTATCACATGGCACATACACCATTCACTCACACACTCATACCTATGGGCAATTTAGGGTCTCCAATCAGCCTACCAGCATGTCTTTGGACTGTGGGAGGAAACTGGAGTACCCGGAGGAAACCCACGCGGACACGGGGAGAACATGCAAACTCCACACAGAAAGGCCCCAAGCTGAGATTCGAACCCACAACCTTTTTGCTGTGAGGCAACAGTGCTACCCACTGCACTACCGTGCCGCCCCCTTAGTAATTATGATTTTTTATTTCAAGGAGAATATGATTTCATTACATGAGAATAACAAGAAAGTGGCCCTCAATAGAGAATATATTTCCACCAACACGTTGTATATTCACCAAAACTTAATAATTTCTTCCATGCCCTTCACACCAGGAGATGCATGCATTTTCACTTCTGCATCTCTCAAATTGGGCATGAGATATGCCTGCTTAAATTAGACATGCTCTATCGTTTAAATTCTAGCTACTCAAGCATGGTCTGGTGTTGCGACACCATGTGGCACTATATTAACTCCTCAAAAATAATTTGGAAATTTGTGTTTGGTCGATCATATCTCTGTTGTTACTGTATTATTAGCAATGTACCTTATATCATTGGAAAGCCTGTTCATACCCCATTTGTAAGGATCATGCATTTGTGGGATGAGCAGCACAGCTGATTATGTGGGTGGGGCCCCAAGTGAAATGTGCCAAATTTCCCTGCCAATGTCAAACAGTGTATTCTCGTGTTGGTATTGACTCTATTGTTTTGAGTTGTTTGGGGGATTGGATGATTGAACTCTCTATCAGTAACAAGGAACAAATAAGACATATTGGTAATTTTACGCTTTATTCATTGAACAAACAGTCAGGAGCCTCAGTAATGAGTGGAAGAACCATACGCAGCCACAACAGCCTGGCACCTCCTCCTCATGCTGGTCACCAGCCTGGTCACGCGTTGCTGTGGGATGGCATTCCATTCCTCACCCAGGATTCGTCGCAGGTCAGCCAACGTGGTTGAATGGAATGGCCTGCCAACAGCCCAGACCTTAACCCAGCTGAACACTTGTGGGATCAGCTCGGGCGTGCTGTACGTGCTAGAGTGACCAACGCAACCACGTTGGCTGACCTGCGACAAATCCTGGTTGAGGAATGGAATGCCATCCCACAGCAACGCGTGATGAACAGGCTTTCCAATGATATAAGATACAATGCAAATAATACAGTAACAACAGAGATATGATCGACCAAACACAAATTTCCAACTTTTTTTGAGCAGTTTGAGCAGTGGCTGGAATTTTTTTTTTTTTTGTTATGCTGAATGCATATCTGTTCATAACTTCTGGAGATAACTTTCTAACAGACATAACCCCCATCAACTCTGTTGGCAGAGGAGATGAAAAGTCAAGATGGTGAAATGATAACTATTAGGAATCAAGTAGATTTAAGGCACTCCGTCATATTATACTCTTTTTTTAACTATAGAGGAGTCTATAACGCATTCTGTACAACCTGGAAATGACAACTCCTCTGTAATGAACAACGATCTGGCATCGTAAGATTAATTGCGCCGTCTTGTGGTTGTTTTACAAAAGGGGTGCTGAGAAACCATAGATATTACAAGGATGACAATTTAACATAGAACTCATGGTTCCTCATTAGTCAGATGAACAGGATCATGGGATTGTGAAGGACTTAGTTGTTATGGCCGCTGCAGAAGTTCGCTGAGTCTTCTATCTGGACGTACCAAGTATTTTTTTTTATTTGAGGGTAAAAGGTAATTCATATTGTGTAAAGCCAAATAGTGTCATAATTTATGTTGCGCTTAATTTAGCCAAATTAGGAACTTTGTCTGATTCTAAATATTTACAGACCCTTTATTCAGTAACGTTCGTTTTTCCAAAGCAAGAATTGCACTACACAGCTTTAGGCTACTAGCTAGCTAGCGAAATAACGTTAGCAAATGGCAGATAACTCACTGACGGTCACCGACATTTTCGGTTTCGTCCGTGCTAAAGGCAGCTATATAGTGAGTTAATGGTAACGACCGGTATGTCCTGTCTGTTGGAAATTATTTTTTAATGTTTTATACGGCAGTGGGTCTATTGGTGTTCGTGTAGCTAGCACGTTAGCCAGCTAACACTGGCCTCGTAGTCTCGTTATGTTGCTCGTGCAGGAGCCAGCGATAGCTAACTCCCCCAGTACATGCACGTCTTCAAAATAATGTGGTAGTCTAATGTGAGCTGGTAGTTAGCTAGTCGTAGACATTGTGTTCATGCTGCTACCAACACTGTTGTCGTGTATTGAATGCCCCTGGGGCAGTTTGGCTAATAATGCTCGCGAATATAACGCCAACTTACGATAGCTACTCGTTTGCTTGGAGACATGGAGCAGCTATATTAGCTTTTTGACGCTGGTTTTCCCCTGTGGCTTGTTAGTCGTGATCGAATTGCTTCGGCACGTTGATTTAGCGAACAAAAGCTGCTTAATTAAACGGTTACATGTTCGCTACCTGATATTAATTTGTGTGGGTATATTTTTCAGTGGGCATTCAGACTTCGGCTTGTCAGTAAGGACGTGATTGACATTGTATTGTACAGTCGAGTGGCCGTCAGTAGTTGATACGTGGTTGTTTTAAAATCACTACTTTGTAGCAACGTGCTTATCGAATGTTACAGTCGTCAGACTTGTGTCCCATATTGTTTCTACTTTTGCCTTAAATCAATTGAGGCTGCCATAGTTTAACTGTAAGTAGTGCGAGGTAAGATGGTGGATATACCTCATAATTGAAATTTGAGTCTAATGCTGGTATTAAGAAAGGCGCTGTATCTCGAGCACTCTACTAAACATAACATTACAGTTAAATGAAAATTTATTTTTCAGTGTTCCATCTGCCACCATTTCTCTACAACTTCAAACGCTTTAGCCCATCAGCTTACATAAATCACGGGCCTGCAACCATTTTTAAAAATGTGATCCCGAACCATACCTATCATCACGCACGTGCGAGCATGCTGAACTTTAAAATCCCCCAGGATTTCTTTCTAATCCTGGTAGCACTGCGGTTGTGTTTGCAGCAAGGCCGAGAATGTATGGCTGTTGAGTGTCTAAATTATAATAGCACCAGCTGGAGATCTTCATGTTGAGGTACTGCAGATGCTTCTGCTTAGCACGTGGTGAAGAACACTTGGCATGCGCAATGGTTTTTTTTTTTTAAGGCTTTGGTTTGTAGATATGTTCTTTTTTTTCTGATGAATAATTTTTCATTTGAGATCCTGATTCTCTGGAAAAGGCAAGAGACTCGTTCTACTGTATAAGTACATACATTTAGTTGTTGCAGTCCTAACAGCTGATAGCAGAAAATAGATGTTCAACAATAAAGCCAAACTTTATTGGTTTATAGGGTCTAAAAACAGTTACTTCTCGATTAATCATGGGTGGGAATCGCATCCCTGATTTGGTGTTCAGAAAGATCATGAAAGTGTTGATGGTGGTGATGGTAACCTTGGCCGCGTTTGCATCCACAGCCAACAGCAGCCGTGCCCCGACGCGCCCCTACCCCCAGCGGAGCGGTCATGTGGCAGGAAGCCCGCAAACATGAGCGCAAGCTGCGCGGGATGATGGTGGACTACAAGCGCCGCGGCGAGCGCCGGCGCGAGTACTACGAGAAAATAGTGAGCAGAGCCGCCGTAACGGGCGATGACCCGCCCGCGTCGCGTCTCTCCCTGCACCTTCCCACATTCTGCTGCTTCTGCCTCTCGGGTGGTTCTTTCACTGTGCCGATTTGTACCCTGGTCTATCCACTTTCTCACTCCCCAGTGCTTTCACAAGCCTGTCTCCTCTGCAACCTCCATGGTGGCTCAGTGAAGCCCGCTCTCCTTGGACGCGCTGGCTGACAGCTTAGCACTTTTGCCAGCCCGTGGTGTGTCAGCTGCACTTGCGTGATTGCTGCCTCAGGAGGAGACTGTGATAGTGTGCACTTGGTAGATTAGAGGATGAGACACGCAAGCCCATACTGACTTAGACCCTCTTTACCTGGGTTACATTACATCCAAACCCCCCCGGTACTGGCACAGTCTGCATTGCAGTCTGTACCAGACGCAGACAGCATGCACACTGGAACAATGTGTCCATAGCAGAGTTCCCAGTGGCCCTCTTTTGCATTTTCGTTATGTGAGTCTGTGCAGAGGTAATTCTGATGGGGGAGGAGTTAGGCGTGGTACAGAGGTAATTCTGATGGGGGAGGAGTTAGGTGTGGTACAGAGGTAATTCTGATGGGGGAGGAGTTAGGCGTGGTACAGAGGTAATTCTGATGGGGGAGGAGTTGGGTGTGGTACTGAGATCATTCTGTTAGGGGTGTGATTGATTGGACCATGCTGCTCTGTCTCCTCTGCAGAAAAAAGACCCAGCCCAGTTCCTGCAGGTTCATGGCCGGGCCTACAAAATCCACTTGGACTCAGCCGTGGCATTGGCTGCTGAGAGCCCCATCAACATGTGCGTATTTCCTTGTGAAAATATACTCACACACAAACACCCACACACACACACACACATACAAACGCGCTCACTCACATGCACTCCTAAACACATAGGCATACATATACATACACACACACACACAAACCCACAGCCATGTATACACCCGCATGCATATTCCTACAGGGCCACATGCGTATGCAACGCGTACACATGCGCACGCTCACATGATTGATACGTGCACGCACACAACACAAAGATGTAGCAGTGGATATCATGTGGCAGTGTGTATAGGTGCATACCGAGTTCTACTCTCTCATTAGGCACTTTAACCGGGGTCAGAAAGACCTCAAGCACACACACACACACGCAATGCGCTAAATCTCTACGGCAGGCCCGCCAGCTCACTCTCTGTCTCCCGGAGACCCCATTCTTTCTCTCAATTTGAGTCTAAAATTTAGTTAGAAAAATCCCAATGTTGGTTTTTCCAGGATGCCATGGCAAGGAGACACCAGCAACATGATTGACAGGTTTGATGTGAGGGCACACCTTGACTACATCCCCACCTACACGCCTCCCCTCCTCAACACTGTGTGAGTACGACTTCCTCCTCACCTGAGCTCCCAATGTCAAATGAACTGCTCAGGTCACCGGAAACTCCCTTCCAGAATCTTCCAAATGTCAGTTTTTGTAATTGGATATAGTAAAGTCAGAGTATGTGGAACATTTATGTGAATTAACCAGTTACTATCTCAACTGATAAATCAGTCTGTTACTTAATTTGCTTGTGTGTACACTTGTACATTTGATAACCAATGGCAGGAGCTTTGAGGTTATAAGTGTAGTGAGGTTTGATCAGTTCAACCTCAGTTAAATAGTCAGAATTCTGTACGTCTGTAGAGCCCAACTTAGTGAAATAACACAGACAACAATGATTTGGAAATAAAGGATATATATGTATTGGCTATGATAATGAATATGTGAATAGGCTAATTAAAAACAATTTGCATAATATGAGGAATAATATTATACAATTCTTAATCGGAGGAAATGATAATTCTGCAGCGGCTAAACATAGAAGTTAAGAGTACTACCATTTAACAAATGTTAATCTGTGTTATGGGTCGGTGACATGTTACTCTATATTACGTGGTTAGTTCATTTGATCAGTCTCATAAATTGTTTCAACAATGTAAAACAACGAGGTCATGGAATTTAGTCAGAAAAATGGCAAGCATTGTAGGAATGAATGGCCTGTTCTCGTCATTCTGTTATGCTATGTTCATTTGCTATTCCAGGCCAACGTACGCATAGCAAAACAAACAGAACAACAAATAGCAGTAAAATTGCTTAATCAGGTATTGCAGGTTTTACGCTGTGCTATTGTTTGATGTCGTTGTTAAAAGCATTTCAATACTTAATGCCAATAGAAGGGAAGGGCATTCCTTAATCCCATTATGTGATGCGTCCAGGGTCCGTGGCAGGTGCGCAGGGAGCCTTGAGAAACTACTTCTCTGAAGTCGGGGTCGCGACAGGTTCCAGTCAAGAGGGCTGGATATGCACAGATCTTCCACTTGGGTCTGGCCGCAAGGGGGATATTAAGAGGAAAATTCTGTAGAGCCTTGTTCCTCGAAATGGCTGTCAATGGGAAATAAACCAGTTTGGTTTATTTCACGGACAGTAGCTGGCTAACTGTTTCTCGATGATCAGACAAGGTGCTTTGGGGTGCGCAGCGAAGTCCGTCAATTTCCTTAGTGCCATCTGGTCAGGTAGTCTTTACCCTCAGAGCAAAGTTGTTAAGTTTTGGTGAGTTTTCATTCTCAGATTTAATGATGTGACGGGACCACACGTGTGGTCACTGAAATGATTGGTGTATTATTTTGGGCGCGCAAACACATGGCTTGTGGAGCGGTCAATAAAACATGGATAGATAAACCACTGATTGCTGCTTTAATGCAGCTGGTGGGTGGTTGATCATGCAGTAAGTTTATTGCTGGGTCACAAGAGGAAGGGGACAGGCACTTATGCCTCGGTTGACCGGAAAAGTTAATGGTGAACGTGACTCAGACGAGGGTCAGTCCCGTGGTCAGGCAGCCAGAGGCCACAAGCGTTTCTGTGTATAGTAAGGGATGGCCAGTGTATGGAGTCATCGGTGACCGTGTGCGGAGGCTGATTTGTGCGTTTTGTGGGTTTTGTGTGGCTGCAGGACGCCAGAGCAGGAGTCGGAGGAGAGGAAGTGTAACTACGAGCGCTACAGAGGCCTGGTGCAGAACGACTTTGCCAGCAGTGAGTCTGACAGCAGGCCGATGCGCCCGCACACTCACTCCCGCCTTCCGCCGCAGCTCACGTTACACTGCCGTTTAAAGACCGTGTGCAGTCAAGATCCTCATGTTGTAACACTCACACATAAAGATCCGCGCAAATGCTATGATATTAAGCCCATTTTATTCATTTGAATTTATACATTTGCTTTTCATCTATATTGTAACGTGTAACTACAGGGTGATGTGGTGTTGGTGTTTTGGAGATAATTTGTTACATAACTAAGAAAGCAGTATACTGCATATTCTAGTGAACTTGAATTTCAGTGTAGGACAGGCTCATCATGTCAGACCTCCAGCTTGAGATATGAATTACTTTACATCAAAGGGAAATTGTATTATTTTACTGTTTATACATACATACATTGCATGCATTGCTATGTTGAGGCTTAATTCCCATGTGAATGTGGCAGCACTGGGTCCTTAAGGTTATTACTGTGTGGCTGGGTGCCCTTCTCGCCCTCAGTGTTGTGCAGTTGGACTTTGCTCACTGATGATTGTTCCATTGCAGTCTCGGAGGAGCAGTGCCTGTACCAGATATATGTGGACGAGCTCTACGGTGGCCTGCAGAGGCCAAATGAGGACGAGAAGAAGAAGTGAGTTCCCACGACATGCTGTGCTCTATATTCGCATCATAAACTGTGTGCTGTGCTACGGCGCTGCTTCATCTCTCTGTTATCATTGCACACGCCGGCCTGCTAGCATGCCATTCGGCAGCCTGCCGATCTGACTGCGTTACGCTTAAGGGGAACTGGTTCTGTGCCCCCTCCCCCCCCCACACCCAACTCCTAGGCTCGCAGAAAAGAAGGCATCTATTGGCTACACGTATGAAGACAGTACCGTGACCGAGGCGGACGGGCAGTCTGACAAAGGGGAGGACGAGGACTCGGAGAACAGCGAATCGGAGGAGGATGAGGGAATCCCCGACATTGGTGAGTGAGGCCCTGCTTTCCACCTTGACAGTCGTTAGACGCCATAATCTTGGGGGGCATGCAAACATACTGTGGCATCAAATTTTGGGACAAAGACTTATTTTTTCTTGATTTGGCTCTGTACTCGCACAATTTTAGATTTATCATCAAACAATCCACATCTGGTTAAAGCACAGATTCTCAGCTTTTATTTAAGGAGATCTTTATTTTTATTTGGTTTCACCATGTAGAAATTACAGCACTTTTTATGCATAGCTCCCCCATTTCAGGGCAGCGTAATGTTTGGGACAAATGCCTTCAGAGGTGTTTCTGATAAGTCGGGTGTGTTTAATTGCTTCCTTAGTGCAGGTGTAAGAACTGCCTGTATCTAGTCTTGATTCTAGGATTTTGATTGCCTTTGGAGTCTGTTATTGGTATTAGTCAACCTGAGGACCAGAGTTGTGCCAGTGAAAGTCAAGGAAGCTATTATGAGGCTGGGAAATAAGAAAAAAAACAGAGACATAGGCCAACCTTAGGCTCACCGAAAAGCACTGCTGTACTAATCGCGAAGCGACTGGTGAGCCAGAGAAGACCTCTGCAGTTAATGACTAAAGAATTCTCATCATAATGAAGAACAACCCCCCAGAAACACACTTCAGGTGGCAGACATGGTTGTGTCCGTGACTGTACAGAAGACTTATTCAACAGCCCAGCTGTACATATCTCATTTCTCACCTGCGCGTTTTCCAGACGTGGAGGTGGACGTGGATGAGCTGAACCAGGAACAGGTGCTGGACCTTAACAAGATGGCCACGCCGTACGGGATGGCCGAAGGAGACTTCGTCAGGTCAGCAAGCGCCCGCACCTTTCCTCCGCCCTAATTAAAGTGACGGGTCACTTCCTGCGGTTTCATGATGCCCGGTTTTAGTCTGCTTTCAGCTGGCTCAGACAGTTCTTATGTCCAGTGAAGGATATTTTGGACACACAGAAGGTTAAGGGGAGGAATTCACTGAAAATAACTTCTTAGCAGCTTCTACAGCAAAGTTATATTTCTAAGGGCTGTAAATATGAGCATACTGTGTATCATGCCCATACTTCTGAGCCCACAAGCAGTGCACGCTCCACTCTCAAAAACTCCCGCAGTAATGTTCATGTAGAAACCAATGTCCATTTCCTTTCGCATGGTTGTCTAGGTTGCATGCAGTAAATTAAAGGAAACGTTTCCAACAGAAAATAAAGCTATGTCCCTTAGACTCCTCTGCACCCCCACCCCTCTCCCCAGTGCACTTGTCCAGACGTGAGTAATGGTGATTGTGTTAACAGAAAGGCCCTATCTGGTACACTGGTCCCATACAGTAGTGCTGTAGGCCTTGGATTTTGGGAGGCCTGTGTGCGTAACTGTCTGTGTTGTTGGGCAGGATGCTGAGGAAGGACAAAGAGGAAGTTGAGGCTATAAAACATGCCAAGGCCCTGGAGGCGGAGAAAGCCATGTACTCGGTAAGGGGCAGTGCGTGGACGCTGCTGGGTGGACTGTTTAGTTTGTGTGCAGGTCTCACAGGCCCTGTGCTGGTTTTGAGGGTTTTGGTGCCTGTGTCTGAGTTTTGGTCCTTGATTTGGTTGCACGTGTGTGAGTGTGTGTGTCAGTGTGTGTTGTGCGCTTCACTGTGCATGTGTGAGGTTATCCTTTTCTTGGCGTGCGTGTGTATATCAAGGGTCCTCACCCTGCGTGTGCGAGTGTGTGTGCACGCACGAGCCTGTTGTGTGGTCCTTATTTGTGTGTTTGCGTGTGGGTATCTGTGCCAGCATGCTCACGTTCTGTGTTCCTCACTGTGCGTGCGGTTTCCTCAGGGTCGACGGTCTCGCCGACAAAGGAGGGAATTTAGGGAGAAGAGACTGAAGGGACGGCAGATCAGCCCCCCCAGGTAACAGCCATAGTGCACATGCGTGAGTGCGTGAGTGCGTGAGTGCGTGAGTGAGTGCGTGCGTGCGGCCCTGGTTAGCCAGTTCTGTATCACCAGGCTACTCACTGGTCCTCTTTGATTCTCAGCTACGCCAGGAGAGACAGCCCGACCTACGACCCCTACAAGCGGTGAGTGTACAGGTTGATTTATGTCCTAGGTCTTTCACAGTGTAGTGCTTGCTAAAAATAGAATAGAGTACACGGGGAATTGCATAAACCGACCATAAGTTGAGAATCAGCCTGTTGACTGCAATGATTGTTGAAGAGTACATGGGAAAGTGAATCCTGAAGATGCACTCACACTCTTCCATCTTCTCCCACGGCCCGCCCCCTACACGCAGCCCCCAATCGGAATCAAGCTCAGAGTCCCGCTCCCGTTCCCGCTCCCCAGGACACGACAAGATCACCTTCATCACCAGTTTCGGGGGCAGTGACGAAGAGGGTGCCCCGCCCGCCCCGGCCCCGCCTGCCAATGCCAGCCACGCCCCCAGCAGCAACTCCCAGCACCACCCCGCAGGTCATAGCAGGGGCTCCCGGTCGGTAACTTTCCCCTTCTGCTCCTCCTTGGTTTTCATTGGTTGTTTCCTCCTGTCACTCACTCGTTCCCTCCAATAGAGATGTGGATTTTGTTTGGTAGGTTGTGGCTGAAGAATGTCACATGTTCAGGCCAGGTTAAAGCCGGGGGGGGGCGGGGGATTCTGTTTCGATGGAATAATGGTTCACCGCATGACATGAAGATTATCTGCTGCGTTTACCTAACCTGTTCACCTGGGCCCTGTTTCACAAAGCAGGATTACTCGGTTAGCTGGATCACTGCACTGAGCAAAACCCGGAATCCTCCCAAATCTGGAACATTGAGTAAAAAGAGTTGTCCCAGGTTTTACTCGGTGCAGTTATCCAGCTAACTGAGTAATCCTGCTTCATGAAATACCCTGCTGTTCAGCAGAAATCTTAACCGGTGTATGTTGACGCTCAGGTTTGCACATCCATAGTTCATGGTGCTGGCATAATAAGGTCTACAGGCCAAGTCCTCTCTGTGCAGCTGTGGGAGAGCAGTCTGATCTGCGTCTCTCCAAGTCTGTACAGAGCCTTCCTGGGGCTTGGAAGATGTATTGAGCTTTAGGGTCTTACTGATACTCTGAGTGGACATCTGAACTTCATGCCCTTGTGATCGATCATGTATGCATCGAACCAGTATATTTTGTGGAAGAAAGGCTGTCATTTAAAGGGAAATGTCACCCCGCTTCATTAAATTAATATGTTGTTACTTGTGTTTACATAATCTAGCCTAAACATAGTTCTTTTTGTTTTAAGTCATGAAACAATTTTACCTTTAGACAATTTTAGCTTTTCAAAGTTGTCATTGCTATGCAAAAACGGTATTCCGTTTTGGCATTGTAATACAATTCCCATCATGCACTTCACCAACATCCCATTGACATCATGGACATTGACTCAGCAATGAACTATTATTGACTGAGGAAAAGAAAGACTGAAATGTCTACATACACCATTTCAAGTTCGGGTTTAACAGAGAGGAACATTGCACTGACTAGGACAATTTCCCACCCGTGTACACACGATTGGTTTTGAAATTGCAGTGTTGTAATTCACCGAGAGCATGAATGTCAATGTACATATACTTTTCATATTAAACATTAAACCTCCCAGCAGCCCTACATTTAAAGCAGGGCCTGGCACGTATCATGCTCTGGCTGTTGGTATTGTCTGCTGGTAGTATAAAACCTGGCACAAGCCTTTTGTTGATGAACATTTGCACGAGTGTTCTTGTGAGGAAATGGAGTGAATGCAGTGATGAAACATAGTAATGACTGTGGGCAATGTCCCCAGACCTATTTGTGCGCGTGTGTGTGTGTGTGTGTGTGTGTGTGTGTGTGCATGGGTGACAGAGTTGGGGTTGATTCCATTTCAGTTTGATCATTTCTGGAAAAAGAATAGTTTTTTTTTTTTTCATTTTACCACATTTCTTGAGTTGACTGAATGAACATGTAATTGACCCCGAGCTTGAATGTGAATGTGTGTGTTGGCGTGCGCGTGCGTGTGCGAGTTTGAGTGACAGCCCTCCCCAGTGACACACGCCGGTCTTTCTCTCCGTCCAGCAGACGCCGGTCCTCCTCCAGCCCTTCTTCGTCGTCGTCCTCCTCCTCCTCCTCGCGGTCCTCCTCCCGCCGGTCGTCCTCGCGCTCGTCCTCGCGCTCGCGCCGGGGCCGCCGCCGGGGGGGGAGGGAAGGGCGCTACTCGCGCTCCCGCTCCCGGTCCCGCCGCTCCGGCTCCCGGTCCCGGGCACGAGGGGGCGGGGCCGGGGGCGGGGCCCGCCGCCGATACGGGCGCAGCCGCTCCAGATCTGCCGACAGAGACCGGGGCCGGCGCTACGCCCCCCGCAGGCGCACCAGGTACGAGGGTCGGGCCAGCCGCGACGTGGAGGCTTAAGGCTTTAAGGCGTGAGATCACACACGTGATCAGAGCGTTCTTAACTGAACATTCTAATGCTGATGTAACAATCACTGTTGGTAACTGAGTAGAGTTCTAGAAACACTAAGACAGAATTTTGAAAAAACATTCCAAAAAACCCACTCTTCAAAGGGTTCATTCAGCAGTGTTGCATATTGAGCAGCTTCAGCTCGGTGGTTGTTGTTCACACGTTAGCCTAGCGCAACGGACGTATTTGAGCCTGGCAAAAACAGCGCATTTCAGAGCCATGACCCGAGGCACAGGGGAGTTGGCCAGCAACCAGCCCTTTCTAACCAAGCGCATCTGCTTAACAAAGCTGGGCTGAGCTGAACACAGCATTTCGTTCTGGTGAGTCAGTCGTGGAGTGTGAGACACGGGGGGACTGTGTGAATGGTGAGTAGGGCGTGCCGTGCGTGGAACGCGTCACACCTGTGCCCTCAGAGTGAGAGCCGTGTCTGTGCTGCACGTCACTGGGGTGCCCGTGGCTGCTGTGCCCAGCGCTGTTCCTGTGCCCAGCGCTGTTCCTACGCAGCCAGGCCAGCGGCTCTTCACACTGAACTGCTTTAGCCTTCTGTCCTGCGAGGGGGGGGGACACTAATGACCACTCTCTCCTCCCCCTGCCTGGCAGTGGGCTGTTCAGTTACCCGTTTTGTGAGAGGAGATTTTTCAGTCCAGGAGTGTGACACCCATTCTGATCTACCCTCCCAGGTCACGGTCCACTTCCCGGTTGGGCGATCGTTTCAGGCGTGGGGGTCGTGGGCCCGGCCCACGGCGGGGGGGCAGCAGCAGCCGGAGCCCCTCCCAGTCCCCCCCGCCCAGCCGCTCCCGCTCGCCCTCCCCCGCCCCCCGGCACGGCCCTCCCGCTGCCCTGGCTCTCTGTGACAAGCTGAGAAAGTGAGTGCTCCCGGCCCGCCCTGCTTTTACATCACACTACTGCAGGATCCGTTCATACGGCCTGCTCGACAGCAGTGTCCTGTCTGGGAACTGAACCTGCAGCTTAGAGGCCCGGTTCCCTACCCGTTGTACCGCATTGCAGCCGCTAATAGCACAGAAATACGGGCGCGTGTGACCCCTCGAACCTGAGCGACCCAGCTCGGCTCGGTCAGTACAGAGGCTCGCCGCCACAGCGGCAGGCCGGTTCCTGTAAACACAGACCGGATCCTCTCTGGCCGGCCGAAAGGAGCAGGGAACCGCAGCGCTTCCTCATGCTTACCCAGCGGCGCGCGCAGCTCCCGCCAGGGTCCCTCAGACAGAGGCGTGCCCCTCCTCCGAGTGGCATCGCTGCTCTGCTGTAGCACTGTGCGGAGAGTGCGGTGGAGAACGGTCACTGAAGGGTTCATCGGAGAGCAGCACATTTGTCCTACAGTGCTTCTTGTGTGCTGGTTTGGGTGAAGCGGCTGTAACTCAGGACACAACGCACAGATGACTTGGAAAGCAGTTAATGTCCTGCTGTGTATCTGTTTTGTGCCTGTGTGCAGTGTAGGTCTGCTCAGTGCTGCTCTGCTGTTTCTGTTTTGTGCCTGTGTGCAGTGTAGGTCTGTGCTCAGTGCTGCTGTGTTTCTGTTTTGTGCCTGTGTGCAGTGTAGGTCTGCTCAGTGCTGCTCTGCTGTTTCTGTTTTGTGCCTGTGTGCAGTGTAGGTTTGTGCTGCTCTGCTGTTTCTGTTTTGTGCCTGTGTGCAGCGTAGGTCTGTGCTGCTCTGCTGTTTCTGTTTTGTGCCTGTGTGCAGCGTAGGTCTGTGCTGCTCTGCTGTTTCTGTTTTGTGCCTGTGTGCAGTGTAGGTCTGTGCTCACTGCTGCTCTGCTGTTTCTGTTTTGTGCCTGTGTGCAGTGTAGGTCTGTGCTCAGTGCTGCTGTATCTGTTTTGTGCCTGTGTGCAGTGTAGGTCTGTGCTCAGTGCTGCTCTGCTGTTTCTGTTTTGTGCCTGTGTGCAGTGTAGGTCTGTGCTCAGTGCTGCTGTGTTTCTGCTTTGTGCCTGTGTGCAGTGTAGGTCTGTGCTCAGTGCTGCTCTGCTGTTTGTTTTGTGCCTGTGTGCAGTGCAGGTCTGTGCTCAGTGCTGCTGTGCTGTTTCTGTTTTGTGCCTGTATGCAGTGTAGTTCTGTGCTCAGTGCTGCTCTGCTGTTTGTTTTGTGCCTGTGTGTAGTGTAGGTCTGCTCAGTGCTGCTCTGCTGTATTGGCCACACTGCTGCGGAACATGGCGGTTAAACCTGTTTGTTCTCTCTCCCCAGGCCTGATACTCCGGGCGGTAAAGAGACGGGAGCTGCCAAAGTCAGTAAGAATTTGATTTGGCTGTGTTTGTTGCTAAAGTCTCCGCCCCCTCACCTCTGACAGGCTGACAGGGTCGTCACTCAGGCTGGGGGCTCCACCCCCTCCCCTCACCCAGGCCACCCTTGTACTCAGGGCTCTTCCGTACTAATGTCTAGCTTTATTTGAAGGTGTGCCGTTCTGTCTGTGAGGAACACTCTGTACTGTTGTTGCCGAAGGACCTCATAGCTCCTGCCTCAACGGATGGACTGATGTTAAACTGGGAGTCTAGGCCCTTTCATTTTGGGAGGGGGGATTTCCCCCCCCCAACGTACCGCTGTATCAGAAAAGATGTTCTCTAGCCAAACAGGTTTGTGGGGTTTAATCTGAGCTACAAGGTCCCCCAGCTTAGCGCTCATATCCCAAGGCCCGTGTGTGTCCTTGTTTATTCGTCTTTGTCCACTTGGGGGAGACAAAGTCCTCACTTCACTTCGATGGCCGACCTCCGACTGCCCAGCCTCAGTTCAGTAGCATTTCTGGGCTGTTCTCTCAAACCAAGCTGTTTTTTTCCTCCCCTTTCTCTCTCTTTCAAAAGAAACACACCAAGCAGGATGATGAAAAGCTAGTGAGCGAGTTGGTAAGCCGCCAGGTTGGTCGCTGAGTGAGCGAGTAAAAGAAAGGGAATATGTGAGGTTGAGAGGTCCAGGTGTGCAGGTAGCTGCAGGGAGAGGAGGCTAGGAGGGGCCAGCACTGCACTGAGGGCCTGTCTGGACAGGCACACTGAACCAGTCCAACAAGAAACACATTTTTCAAGAGGGCAGCTCAGGTTATAACACCGGCAATGAAGGAAGGAGACCGTGAGCAAGGCAGCTGAGGGGAAAAACGGGGAAACTGGCCATTTTGAATGCTGAAGTGGGGCAGTGCGATCGTGCCGCCATTTTGGATTCCTAATCAGGCAGCGTAAGCAAATCTTCGCAACAGACACTGTTGTTCCTGTTAGCGGGGATGGAACATAGTCCGTTTTTCAGGTCTTTCCACAAATTTGGAATTCATTCAAATTGTATTTAAAATGCTGAATAATAAGATGAGAAACAGAGTTTGCAAATTCAGCAGCCTCCCAGCACTGGAACCAGAGTGGAGTTAGCCGTGCTCTCATGTCCTGGGTGACTGATTGTAAGCCCAGTTAATAAGCTCACAAGCACAATCAACATTTACAGTTATGTGAAATGACTATTATTTGTAGTTGGCATATTTCACAAACACTAGTTTGCAAGTTATGATGAGTAGAAGGCTTGAAATGATGTCTAAAGTAGTTTTTTTTTTTTTTTTTCCCCCTCCCTCTTTGACCAAAATCAACCTGCTCACTGTGCTGTTTTTGAAAGGTGTCAGTGGGCCTCTGGAGGGGTGCCCCCCCCCCCCCTCATGCCGACAGTCAGCTTAGACACGCTCCTCTCCAGACTGGCCCACTTCAGCATGCCACAGTCAAGCCAGTAGCCACAGTAAAGCTCAGGGCCCCTGCGTCAGGCTGTCTCCGCAGTACCCCCGCCTCTGTGAACGCAGCAGGGGAGAACTTACACATTCTCAGCAGTTTGAGGTTTTGCATAATGTCACTTTTCCATTCTTATTATTATTGTCCAGCTTAGTTTTTTGTAATTTTTTTTTTTTAGCCCCTCCACCTCCTGTTGCTCTGTTGCCGCCCACTCACATAAGCACAGACCTGGAATTGAACCCTCAGAAATGTGGCAGGTGTCCCGCTGGAGTGGCTCAAACTGCTGTGTGGCAGTGCCCCCACCCCCAGTCCTCCCCCGCCCCCCCCTCTTCCTCTCGCTCCCACCTGGGGCGTGCGCACTGACGCCTGTGTGTCCATTACAGCCCAAGATGACCCCCCAGGAGAAACTGAAGCTGCGGATGCAGAAAGCTCTCAACAAGCAATGTGAGAACCATAACCCCCCCCCCCCCCCCTTTAACCCCACCCCACCCCCGATTCCCCCGTCGAATAGCGCGCACTCAGTGTGACGTGCCTCAACGCCGCCAGCCGCATCTGCAGCGCGCTGAGCTAACGTTCGGTCCAGGCTAGCGCTCTGCAGTACTTCACTGGCGTTGGGCACTTAGCCAGAGCGACTTCAAACACAGACGCCCCTTACCCGTTCCTGAATGAAGGGGGAAAACTGAAACCGTTAAGTACTGGAAAGTGCAAAGATCTTTTAAAGTTAGAGCCTAAAGCACTTATTATAATAACAACGTGGTACTATATGACGGTGATAATGCAGTACTATTATAATGTAATAAGAACCCCGGGATATGATTGTAATATAATTACGTGGTGGTGTGGTTTAATGACATGGTGGCATAATGCAGTAACTCCTGGTTTGGTATTGCTTGTTCTCTTCAAAGCAGCAGCCAAGTAAACAATGTGATGCATTTTAACCGGCTCTGCCCCCTTCCACCCCCCCACCCCCCCCCTTCCCCCACCACAGCCAAGGCGGATAAGAAAGCCGCGCAGGTGAAGATCCAACAGCAGGAATACAAGAGACAGGTGTGTGTGTGTGTGTGTGTGTGTGTGTGTTTGTGCAGTCTCACTGGTCTACATGTGTCTGAAACGCACAGTGACATTGACCTGTGCCCATGCATGCAGCCGCAGCCGCAGGGACTTTATAGACAGCCGCAGCCGCAGCCCTGCTCATCCAGCTGTGGTCCTCACACACGTGTGTGCGTTTGTGTTACAGCTGTGGTCCTCACACACGTGTGTGCGTTTGTGTTACAGCTGTGGTCCTCACACACGTGTGTGCGTTTGTGTTACAGCTGTGGTCCTCACACACGTGTGTGCGTTTGTGTTACAGCTGTGGTCCTCACACACGTGTGTGCGTTTGTGTTACAGCTGTGGTCCTCACACACGTGTGTGCGTTTGTGTTACAGCTGTGGTCCTCACACACGTGTGTGCGTTTGTGTTACAGCTGTGGTCCTCACACACGTGTGTGCGTTTGTGTTACAGGAGCGAGAGGGCGAGCTCCGAGCCATGGCACGCAAGATCCGCATGAAGTAAGAAATCTGTGTGTGTGTGCGTGCCTGTGTGTGCGTGCCTGTGCGTGCGCGTGTGCCTGTGTGCGCCTGCCTGCGTGTGTCTGTGCGTGCCTGTGTGCGCGCGCATGTGTGCCTGTATGTGTGCGTGGAGTGTAGTAAATCAATTGTCATTGTGTGGTTATAGAGCATTGTCCGGTGTACTGCACTGCTTTCTGGGTTTGGTTTGAATGTGGTTACAGGCACAGTGTAGGTGATCATGGTGTAATGTACTTAATAAGTGCAGCATAAATTGCATATGTGGGAGGAAGTAAAGGTGGAGTGGCTGTTGTGTGGTGTGGTATGATTGGTGTGGGCGCAGTGTGGATGATTTAGGTGTAGGTGTGGGCGCAGTGTAGATGATTTAGGTGTAGGTGCAGTGTGGATGATGTAGGCGTAAGCAGTGATGTAAGCAGTGTTACATGTTCCAGGGAACGGGAGCGTCGTGAGAAGGAGAGGGACGAATGGGAAAGACAGTATGGGAGACAGAGCCATTCCCCCTCCCCCACTCCCAAATACAGTGAGTAGCTCATACCCCCCCCCCTACAGTATTACACCCCCTCCCCTTCCACAAATACAGTACTACACCCCCTCCCCTTCCACAAATACAGTACTACACCCCCTCCCCTTCCACAAATACAGTATTACATACCCTTCCCTTCTACAAATACAGTACTACACCCCCTCCCCTCTGCAAATACAGTATTACACCCCTCCCTTACTCAAATACAGTAATACACCCTGATCCCCCGTTCCCCAAATAGAGCGTTTTAAGAAGATTCACTGCAATTTAACAGACAGACATTACGCCTTAATTTGCTTGCATTAATCTGTTTGTTTGTCTCCTAGGTCGTGACTACAGTTCATCCAGAAGGTATGTGAAAAGCCACTGCTCACAAGAGCCCCTTAACTCTGCCTGCTGTGTGTTTACACAGTCTGGTGTGTGTGTGTGTGTGTGTGTGTGTGTGTGTGTGTGTGTGTGAGCTGTGTGTTTACACAGTCAGGTGTGTGTGTGTGTGTGAGCTGTGCGTTTACACAGTCAGGTGTGTGTGTGTGTTTACAGTCAGGTGTGAGCTGTGTGTTTACACAGTCAGGCGTGTGTGTGTGAGCTGTGTGTTTACACAGTCAGGTGTGTGTGTGTGTGTGAGCTGTGCGTTTACACAGTCAGGTGTGTGTGTGTGTGTGTGTGTGTTTACAGTCAGGTGTGAGCTGTATGTTTACACAGTCAGGCGTGTGTGTGTGAGCTGTGCGTTTACACAGTCAGGTGTGTGTGTGTGTGTGTGTGTGTGAGCTGTGCGTTTACACAGTCAGGTGTGTGTGTGTGTGTGAGCTGTGCGTTTACACAGTCAGGTGTGTGTGTGTGTGTGTGTGTGTGTGAGCTGTGCGTTTACACAGTCAGGTGTGTGTGTGTGTGTGAGCTGTGCGTTTACACAGTCAGGTGTGTGTGTGTGTGTGTGTGTGTGTGTGAGCTGTGCGTTTACACAGTCAGGTGTGTGTGTGTGAGCTGCGTTTACACAGTCAGGTGTGTGTGTGTGTGTGAGCTGTGCGTTTACACAGTCGTGTGTGTGTGTGTGTGTGTGTGAGCTGTGTGTTTACACAGTCAGGCGTGTGTGTGTGAGCTGTGCGTTTACACAGTCAGGCGTGTGTGTGTGTGAGCTGTGCGTTTACACAGTCAGGCGTGTGTGTGTGAGCTGTGCGTTTACACAGTCAGGCGTGTGTGTGTGAGCTGTGCGTTTACACAGTGCGTGTGAGCAGGGGAGTGTGCACTCTAGCAGTGTTCTTGGGGGCTGTCTGTCACGCCCGGGCAGTCTGGAGAGGGGAGGGTCCGGAGCACGAGCACATCCACAAACGGCTGGGTCTCCTCTGCAGCGGCCCTTACAGAGCTCCTCACCGCAGGGCCTCCTCACTCAGCGTCTCTGCCCGCCCGGCACGGGGGACACCGCGGCTGCTCAGCTCCTGCTGCCGAGTGGCAGGGGGGCTCTGTATGCAGCTGAGGGTTTACGCTCCCCCAACAGCACCCCCAAATACGCTTTTTGCCGATGAGAAAGCTTGGTGACTGCACAGCTGAAAATAGTTACTTCTGTAGCCCATTTCCCATTAGTCCTGGGGCCGAAGGTCAACTTGTGAGAGCACTCGGCACTCGTGGGTTAAAACCAGAGCTGTCTGGCCAGCTAGCGTGGACTAAAAGATGGCAACCAGGGTAACGCTAGGAAAATATCCAGTCATTTTAATAGCTGTAGATTGTGGCTGCACTGTTTCAGCAGTTAAATGAAATGAGTCTGTCGTGATGCAAACTTGATAGAAGACTGGCTGTATTGCCATTTCAATAACAAAGAATTGGGGCTTGGGGAGCATGAGGCTGATCGTAAGACTGTCTCTAGGCTGTTCTGTAGTCTAATTTTGGACGTAACCATTCTAGACTAGAGGTGTTCTTACTCTGTTGTAAATTGTTTTATTTATTTATTTATTTATTTATTTTACCCCTCTTCTCTTCCCCTCTCTGTCCAGGAGGTCTCGTTCTCGGTCAAGGAGCCCATACTACCGATACTGAACCCCCACCCCCCCCCCCCCAACATGCCCATAGCCCCGCCCCGCCCTGCCCTGCCAGCAGCAAGCCCTCCCTGAGGTGGGGGCAGCTGCTGGGTGGGTGTGAGGAGAAGGGGAACGAGGGTTCCACCACTCAGCCTGAAGAGGAGCATCATATCTGAGCCCAGCCCCCGCTACGCTTGCCCTTACTTTAACGGCAGCAAGACTGAATCCAGGACCCTTAATAAACCTGCTTTCTGACTACACCCAGGCATACGTACGCTTGCACACACACACACACACACACACACACCTGCACACACCCACACTCCTACAAACACGCATGCATGCCTACACACGCATGCACACACACTCACACTCACACACACACCTGACTATACGCACGCACGCACACACCCGCATGCATGCACGCACGCACCCACACACACGCACGGCTGCCTGCCTGCACACACACAGACACGCACACGCACACTGGGGGGGGCTGTGAATGACGATATTCTGCATAATTCCATTAAACCGTTATCTGAGAACATCGTTTTTGAGAACAAAACGTAATTTTGTATAGCATTGCTACAAAAGTTAACAGCCTGGTGTGTCAGGTCATTGTCCAGAGGTGGTTAGGCTAGGCTGTAAGATTCTCCGCAGATCATAACTGTGCTCTATCAATCAAATTTTTAAGCACCTGTACTTATCTCTGAGCTACCAAAAATACTAGACAAGTATGTGAATTTTTTGCGGAAGTGCTTCTGGATGTCTCTGGGATGCTTGATTCACAATGTGATTACCCTCATTCTTCCTGACCATAATGGAAATTTCATAGAATCCTGATGTATTTTCACTCGCCACCTCACCCCCAATACTCTGTTTGGTTGTATGAAGCTCAGAAAGGTGAAGACACGGGAGTTTGGTTTTTAATCAAATGAATGAAAAATGTGGTTCATTCTTGTAAATATTTTCTTCATTTCAAATTGTAATGGAATTATAAAACAGGATCAAACCTGGAGAAGGAAGTTGAAAATGACAGTCCAGGATTTGGTTTTGGCCTTTTTGTAAACCTGCTTTCTGCCTGTTCTAGCCACACAGCTGTAAATACTGCCGTTTTACTGTTGGTGACAGAAATGGGTCACTTCCTCATTTTTGTGTTTTGTTTAAAGGAATCGCAGATGATCGGTGTCCAAATAAAACGCATACCAGTAATCTATCAAAATCTTTGTCTCACTTTTTTTCTTTAGAAATGGATGCAAGCAGAATAAGATCAATTTCGATTGGCTCTTGTACTCTCGTTATATGGAATCTGGCATTATGTCTGATGTGCCATGGTTCTGAATCAGGCAGTATTTATTTTGCGAATGGCGGCAGGCCAACTCAGGCACGTCTCGGTGATCACGTGAGGTGCGATGTGGGACGCACAGCGAAGTCCGTCCAGGTCCTTCAGGAGTGCATCTGGTCGGTTAGACAAGCGTCTGTACCCTCAGGGCAAAAATGTTTACTTTTGCTAAGTTTTTATCTTCCCAAAGTCACTGACGTGACGGAACCCCACTTGCGTTCTCTGGAATCACACTGGTAGATGATTTGGGGCACCCGAACATTTGATTGGCTCATTTTTTTGGAGTTATACATATATTGTTTAAAGCGTATTAAATCGGATTCTCCATTTTCCTCTCAGAGGAGAGGGGTTCCTTCCCCAAGCTGGTGCCTAATGCTGGATCATGCAGTGAGTTTATTGCAGGGTCACAAGAGGAAGGGGACAGGCACTTCATTATGCCTCAGTTGACCAGACATTTTGATTGTGAACGTGATTCAGTGGAGGGTCAGTCCCGTGGTCAGGAAGCCAGAGGCCACAAACGTCCCCTGTATAAGTTGCATTGTTACATTAGCTAGCGTTATATTGAGTCAGTGGGTGAGTTTGCTTTAATCGCTGTCTCAGTTGCGCGTAACACACAAACAAGTTCACGATTGCTCAGATGAAGTGGTTGAAACTTGGTTTATTGGTACAACAGATCTCCAGAGGTTGGATGGACTTGTCTCAGTATCAACTCGGTCAGGCTAACTACTAAGGTCATGAGCCTGTCAAGTGAAACTAGAACTTTAATGAACCTTGGTACATTGCTTAATCTGAAAGGGATTGTCATCTTTTATTAATTTTTTATTTGATCTCTAGGGTTGGTCCACTGAGAATTTGGTTCTCATAGGAAGTGACAAATTTACCAAGCAGTTAGATAATACTGCTTTTCATTTCCAACTTCCAATGTCTCTACAGTTAACTTTACATTCCTGCAGGTTGGATTCTGCCCATGTATCACCTGATTTAAAAATCTCTTCTTCATTGGAGTCTTGCAATCTGAGGCAACTACAACCTGACAAAGTCTTTTGTCCCCTTTCTGGTAGTCCTGTACTGATAAGACCTCAGAAATTTTGCTTGACCCTGTTGGTCCAATGAACCCACAACCTGAACCAGAGAATGGGCTCCTCTTATTGAATCTGGTTCATCCCAAGGGTTCTTCCTATAGTATTGGTAGTTTTGTCTTTGCCACTTTTGATTTGATTAGATTTGATCTGGAATGTACTGTATGTCTTTTTAGGTTTCGACTGTGTTTATTAGCCGTGTTTTTGTTGCTTACAACCAGGTGGCGCCAAATACCTTTTTTTTCATCGAAGCTAAATTTTAAAAAGCAAAACAATGCGGATTGAAACTCGGCATTGTTTATAAAAGTCACGCTGGTGGTAGAATACGATGACTGTGTACTTAATAATTTTATTTAGGCTAAATGTTGTAACCGATGTTATGAAGGCACATCTGCTGCTGGATACTGAATTATTAACAAATATAGCTAACTGCAAGGGAGTGTGGATATCAGTGAGCTGAAAAGTTTGGTTTCGAAATCGGCCGGACAGCAGAGCACCTGCTTGTGCGTCCTCAGTAGCTATACCCACTTCCTCCTTACCCACATCCTCTCAACAGAGAATATCAGAGGGTGTCGGGGCAGTGAAACGGCCTGCTCTCATTAGAACAGTAACTAACACAAATCAAAAACAGTTGAAACTAATAGTCTAACCATGGTACGCATATAATTGTGGAAACGAGCGTGCGTAAACGTAGGTGTAAGCGAATTACATTATTTACCTTTACTGGTAGAAGGCAGGGTCGGTGAAGTAGAAAGGGTTCGGAGGCGGGGTCATGGTCGGTGGAGCGGTGACGGGCGGTGCTTACTGCATGTTTCCCCAACCCCTCCTTCCAAACGTTGCAGGGCCAGTGGTCTGAACTTGATCGCAGGCTGAGACCTGGAGAGGTTTGCGCGACGACGGACGCGTAACGTAACTGGCCAGAGGAGTCATTTAGCAGCCTTTTGACCACTCACACGAAATAAGTTTGTTCATTCCTACAGAAGCCGGGGGGTTACGGAGTTTAAGCTTATCCTTGGCGAGAAGAGTTATGTCCCGACGTAAACTCGGTAGCCGACCGCAACACCTGAGCGCTATTCAAGGTAAGAAAGCGGTTGATCAGCAATACATATTTAAATTTAGAAAGCTACTGTAATTGTTACGTCTTCCCCACGCCAATTAGCTTACTGGGTCGCTCTTTTGACGAGATAACAAAAATCAAGTTAGCTAATCTGTTCTCAATTTCACTTTCGCCACCATCTGTCTTCGTTCCTTGCTTTGTGCATATAGGCTACACCTTGACATTGGAGTTGTACGGGCTATATCGTTATAGTATATGAACGGTTGTGTTAATGATCATCTACTCCCTTTTAACTAGGCAAAGTTAGCAAAACCGCCTTGAATTTATCGTGGTGTATAGCTAGTTCGATAAACAGAATACGTTTAGCTCTTCCACTCCTAGTTGGGTACAAGACGTGATAGCCTGCGCGACACAACTTCCTTATGGCATCTTGCCGGTATAACGAAGTTCTCCTTCGTTCTTGTGTTTTACTTTACACGTCTGGCAGCGAACGATTTACTTTTTCCCTGTCCTTTTGACAAGACAAGTGTGTTTGTTTGGAATGGGTCGTAGACCGCGTGGCCCCGACGCTCCACCGTGTGACAGGAGGGAGACGGGGGAGGTGATCAGTAGCCTATACCCCTCATTTTTAATCTCCATTTAGTGGTCCGTAACTTTGCCTTGCTGTCCTCAATGATACTTTCATGCATAGACTACTTGCAATTTTACACATTTCCATAGTGTCCATAGAACCGACAAAACTATCTGAATTATGTTTGACTTATCTTATCTTCCCTATTACGTGTATGCTTGCTTGATAGTAACCTAGTTAGAAATGTTTTGAAACAAGACTGTTTTTTTCCTCTCTCTCGAGTGGAGACTAGCGTGCTTTGCCTGACCACAACCCTGGTCGCTCGGTAAAGTGTGCGACCGCGCCTTGCTCGTCTGTAATGCGCAAACAGCATGCAAGATAAAAACAGGAAAGGTGACATTTTTGAATAACCACTGGTGAAATCTTTCCTCTTCGGTACTGTCTGTACCTGTTCCAGCGTTGACGACTTTGCTAGGGAAGGTGTAGTCTAGCTATCCAAGTTCCGACGTTGCCAAGTTTTCTGTACATAATCTACAACGTTTTATTGAGCTGAGAATGAAACAGAAACCGTTGAGGCGTAGACTTAAGTTTTAAGTGTACTCTATTTAAAATAATTGGAATTACATTTCACGACGTCCTGAACTCTTACTGTGGCCAGTCCACAGAACTCTCCCTAGGATGCGGGGTGCCTTTTTGTGCTGCCACGACAACAGCACCCGCCGGGAGCTTCACCAAAGGTCTGGTCCTGTTATAACATCTGGAAAACTCACCTACTTAAAAAAACAATTAAAGGCGGTCATTCATTAAAAGCACAATTTGTCTGTGTATAATGCAGTTAATATCTGCAATCATTTCTGGAGGAAAGTAACAAGAAAAGAAAACAGATTTAAGTTATGGCTCTTTTTTGTATTGTCTGGCGTTCCCTTCCAGTTTATGAAGACATAATGGAAGCATTTATTTTTAATTCCTTTTTTTTTGTTTGGTAATGATTGCATATCATGTGTATAATGGGATGGTACTACATGCGGTTATGGTTTCTCTTCAAAGAAGCATGGTAGTGTGACATGACAGTGTGTTGTTTCTGCTCATTGTGTGTGTATGTATGTTTCTGCGGCATTCTCAGCAGGGTGCTTGTGAATATTATGATACCTATAGCTTGGCAACGTACAAGCCATCAAGTCTTAGCAAGAGGATCTGACAGACTGAGAGAGGAAGTGGTATGTGCTTTCTGACCAGACAGAAGGCTTGTAGCTGGTGACTTGAAAGTGTGTCTCTGTGGAAGAGAGAAAAATTGGTGTGTGTGTGTCTGTGTTGGGAGGACGCTGGAATCAAAACTAGCACTTCAAATAAAGGCTTGTGGCCTCTAACTATAAATAGTGCCATCATTACACTTTAGCCCTTGATTGTCATTTGCATTAACTGTGAACTAAGATGTTTGCAGCAGTTGTCTCTTTATAAAGACAATTTATTGAATGAAGGGGCCAATAATAAGCACAAAAAAACAAGTTTATGTATGATTGCTGTCTGTTCCCATACAACCTAACTGTTCAGCCCTGAAATGTTTTTTTTCTGCCTGGCATTTTTCAGCATGTTTGTTTCTCCAATGTTCTCTTATCAGATGATCCAGAGCCCAGTGACATCACCAGCTCACCGGTACGGGAGAGGACGGGGGCGGTGCTGGAGGCTGGGGGTCGCGACCTTCTCACTTGCGGGCCGTGTGGGCAGGCCTTCCCGCTGGCGCACATCCTGGCCTTCATCCAGCACAAGCAGGGCGGCTGCGGGGTGGGGCGCGCCGTGCCCCGGGGCCACACCCCTCCCTCCCCGGCCGGTCGCACGCTGAGGCGGGGCCCGCCCGCCGCTCTTCGCTCGCGGCCAGACGCGGGGTTCGTGGAGCTGAGGAGGGTGACGGACAGGGGCTGGGGGGAGGAGCCCGGCTCGAAACTGGAGCCCCACCGAGCAGGTGAGCACAGGCCCTAATTAGCTTCTTTTTTTTTTTTTTATCTGTCCCCTTTCGCTTAACGAACTTCCCCCAGTCCGGCTCATTAGCCCCGCGCTGCTGTGATCAGGGCGACGCCGCGCGGTAAAGACATCGGCACTAATTGTGCGGAAAGGATGGGCAGAGCTGTTTTTCTATCCTTTTTTTCCCCTTAGTGG